>NW_022589714.1:8966492-9050346 GCF_004348235.1 Phoca vitulina
CTTCTATCTTCTTCTTCTTCTTCTTCTTCTTCTTTTTTTTTTTTTTTAACATATATTGTATTATTTGTTTCAGAGGTACAGATCTGGGATTCAACAGTCTTGCACAATTCACAGTATGTGCTATGGTGAGTGCTGCCTTGTTTTTGAAAAAAAATTATCTATCTATCTATCTAACTACCATCTATCTATCATCATCATCTATCTACCTAATCTATCTAATATAGTTCAACTATTCATGCATCACCTGCTTCCTGGAGCCTTCACTGATAGTATACGATAATGCTGCATTAAAATAAATCCCCTATTAGGAGACTTCAGCCTGAGAAAAGCTCAGCTTAGCTAAATAATGTTGGCATTTCCAAACTGTGAACCTCAATGTTTATGCTCCTTTACACACTTCAGTTATAGATGTACATTCCAAATGCACACTAAATCTTGGGGCCTCACATGGCTCAGTCTCTGTAAAGAATCACACACAAAGAAGCATGGCTGGACAGGCCAAAAATGATTTCATAATATATTCTAACTTTACTTTTCTCTCTCAACCAAACAACAAAGGGGACTCTACTTCAGAGCAACTCTTCTCAGAATTTTCTCCATTCTTCTATTTTCTTACACTTCACATTATAAACTCTTATATTCCAGAGCTGCTCAAATACTAGCTTTCAAAATGCTCTCGTCAGCTTTAGTTCCATGTGACTTTTCTTTTTCTCCCTACTTCATTCTTTTTCCTTAAGCAGTCTGATTTAACTCCTTTATCCCTTCATTCCCCTGCTACCTTTCCTGTTTCTTCTTTTTCCCTATTTTTACAATTTTGTGTCTCTAAAGGTATCAAAAAGTTAAGCAATCAGGTTAGCAAATACTCTTCTTTAGTTAAAAGGAAGACATAGGTGACTAGAGAAATTGAGAATTGAAGGAGGATTAGAAACCTGGTCCCCAGCAGCACACTTATTTGTTCCTTCACTGGACTGGGAGCTCCTTGAGGGAGTGTCATATTTATCTTTGTGTCTGCAACACCCAACATAGGGCCCAGCACAGAATAATACTCAGTAACTGTTGGATAAATGTTGAAAATTATTATTTTCTATAAAGGACTTCTTAAATAGAAACTCTTAAAAAATGAACTTGGTTTAATCTGTAGTACAACCAAGAAGGCAATTAAACTCTGAGAGATTTTAAGAGATTCTAAATCTCCTTACCCAAAGATTATTTGTGTGATTTTAATTGGCCATAGTGGTCTTACTACTTAGTCTCTTTCCTCTTCTCTGTCTATATACCTGTGTCTGTGGTATGCCTGATTATAAGTCACCATATGTAGACATGAAAGAAGGATTTTAGTTGATGACTTGTCCCAACTTTATGAAAAGTGGAATTATGGCTCAAGTTTAGATTCTTTGAATTCTGAGTTTGGTCAAGTTTTAAAAGTAGAGAAACCCTGTATGAATTAGAACCATCCAAGGTCGACAAGGCTGCCCTTTACTACAGACATAGATGCAAAAGAACATGGTCAATTCTTGCTTTCCACTTCCCTCTGGTCTCTTTCTTCACCTGCTGTACTACCTGGATAGACCTTTTCCCTTCCTTTTCTCTGCATCTCTGTGGCTACAGTTTCTTTAATATTCAATATTGCAGACCTTCCAGAAGAAATAAGCATGTGATGCTGTATGGTGAGAACATTATAGAAACATTTTATTATTTAATTAGGCCAAAGTCCTTTAGCCATCTTCAAGCTCAAGCATTATCTACTGATTTAACTGAACAAACATATATTCAGTGCATGTGATAGAATAGGGGAAAAAATGGGCTCCTTGAGGAGAGGGACTCTATTTCATTTCTCTTTATATCCCTAATCAATAGTCTAGTGCTTGGCCCACAGCTGCCACTCAATAAATACTTGCTGAATGAAAGAGTAAATTAAATTTAATCTTACCTTCATGGGGCAGATAATATAATACTAACCACATTGGAATTGGTATAGGCAATAATAGAGGTGGAGTTACAGTGGGATGGGAACAAAGAGGAGGAGGAGATTAAAGATTGGCATGAAAAATGTTCTTTAACTTCCCATATTATATGCCCAAGTTCAACAGCAGCACTCATAAAATGAAAAGCCCTGTAATATATTTATCTGCCAAAAATTTGATTGCAGGTTGCTGTTCAGAGAAGGAAACTAAAATTAGAAAGAAACTGCCTGCGTTTTGATATGAAGGAAGAATATAGTTTTTACAACATACTTATGGGAAAAACCAAACCCAAAAGACAGAAGCAATCTCCATTCTCCTAAGGCACTGGGTGGAGGATGTTTAACTAAATGAGGTTCTTATGCAGATTATAATGACAGTACAGAAAGAAGAACAAAACAGGGTAGAGTGAGATGATGTATGAAAGGAAGAAAAATGATCAAAATTGACAACTCTTTTGTTCAGAAGAAATGCCTTTAGTTTTTCACTTGAATGCCTGCAAATTACCTTCTCAGAAGATATTTAACCCATATTTAATGCAATGAAACAGATAAAAGAGGCTCTCCTATCTCAAACTTTTTGTCTGTTTGTTTAAAACTTACTCCTCTGCTCATTCATTTCTTCCTTCATTTAGATCCTCTAGTACATGAGACTATCTTGGAAGAAACTTTGGACCTTAGGACAGGTCTCTGAGAGATATGTGAACCGTTCCAATCCATTTAGATGAAATGAAGCAGTTTTTCCTAGGTCTAGTTATCCAATTGCTTTTGGTGTTGGAAACAGTTTCACATTTTAATGATATTGACATAATCCATGCTGAATCATATTGACAGAATATTATGATTTTTACTTCTCTTCACTGTGATCAACTCTTTCTGGTCAAAGTAGCAATAACAGGTGAGATTTATTTGGCTACTTTATAATAGACTCGTACAACTAATCATGCAAGATAAAACATTAACCTTAGGCTTAAAACAATTACTTTTTTTAGATTACTGAGAAAAAAGTGTAATAAAATTTTTGATAATTCTTGAAAGTATCTTAAACAGAGAATTAAGACATCTCCCAAGCTTAAGCTTGGGTGTATTGGCTCTGGAATGCACTGGTATCAGTTTTTTTCACTCTGACTTTTGGATATTAAAAATTTCTCTCTCTCTCTCTCTTTTTTTAGACAGGGAGGGAGAGAAAGGGAGGGGGAGAGGCAGCGGAGAGGGAGAGTGAGAATCTTAAGCAGTCTCCATACCCTAGCGTGGAGCCCGACCCAGGGCTTGATCTCACAACCCTGAGATGATGATCTGAGCTGAAATCAATAGTTGGACGCTTAACCGACTGAGCTACCCAGGTGCCCCTTGAAAATCTCTTTTGCCTACCATCTGTAAAATATAATTCTCCAGTTCCTGGGCAAAATTCTCACCTTCAAGTTTACTGTTAAATAGAGGAAACTGTCTGAAATCTAGTAAGATGGGAAAGTGGATATGCTGGCTAATTATATAGTCTGGTGAATACCAAATAAACATATGTAAGCTGTCAAGTTGCAAGTAAGTAGAAATGTAACAACAGTTCTTTGGTTCAGAGTTGTTGGGATCTTTTGATGGCTGCTGCTCAGGCTTCTCTCCGTGACCAGCCTTCACCAAACTGCCATCCCTTGAATATACGCTACATTCTCATATTCCTTTCCTTTGTACATACTCTCCCTTTGTCCAGAAATATCCTTCCCTTCTTTCTGTTTAGAAGTGACCTCTTCTGTGAAGTCCTAGTTCCTGCACCAGAATCTCTCCTAATCCAGCTATTTGATCTGTTATACTTCCATAACATTTTTTTGTAACTATTTTTTATTGTGATAAAATAGACCTAACACAAAATTTGCTGTTTTGCCCATTTTAAATGTATAGTTGCATGGCTTTAAGCACACTCACACCATTGTGCAACCATCACCACCACCTATTCCCAGCCTTTTCCCATCTTCCTAAACAGAAACTCCATACCCATTTATTTTATTTATTTTATTTTATTTTTTAAAGATTTTATTTATTTGACAGAGAGAGACACAGCGAGAGAGGGAACACAAGCAGGGGGAGTGGGAGAGGGAGAAGCAGGCTTCCGGTGGAGCAGGGAACCCGACACAGGGCTCGATCCCAGGACCCTGGGATCATGACCCGAGGCGAAGGCAGATGCCTAACGACTGAGCCACCCAGGCACCCCTCCATACCCATTTAAACAGTAACTCCCCTTCTCTCCTCTTAGCCCTCCGCAACCACCACTCTACTTTCTGTCTCTATGGATTTGGTTACTCTAAGTACCACATATAAAGTGCAGTCATAGAATATTTGTCCTTTTGTAATTGGTTTATTTCACTTAGCATAATAACCTCAAGATTTACCATGTTATAGCATGTGTTAGAATTTTCTTTCTTTTTAAAGATGAATCATACTCTGTTGTATGTATAGGCCATGTTTTGTTTAAGCATTCATGTACTGATGGACAATGGGTTGCTTTTACCTTTTGGTTATTGTGAATAATGCTGCTATGAATGTTGTACAAATATCTGTTCAAGTTCCTGTTTTCAATTCTTTTGAAAATATACCCAGAAATGGAATCGCCAAATCACCTGATAAGTCCATTTTTAATTTTTATACTGCTTTCCATAGTGGCTGTACCACCTTACATTCCCACCAGAAATGCACAAAATTCCAATTTTTCCAGGTCCTTGCCAAAATTGTTATTTTCTATTTTTTTTTAAATAATAGCCATTCTAATTTGTGTGGGGTGGTATCTCATTGTAAGTTGGGCTGATTTACATTTCCCTAAGATTAGTAATGTTGAGCATCTTTTCATGTACTTTTTTGGCTATTTGCATATTTTCTTTGGAGAAATTATGTTCAGAGGGTGGAAAGATGGCGGAGGAGTAGGGGACCCTATTTCAACTGGTCCCCGGAATTGAGCTGGATATCTACCAGACCACTCTGAGCACCCACGAAACCAGCCTGAGATGTAAGAAGATCTGGATCTCTACAAACAGAATATCGCAGGCACTTGGTTTCGAGGTACGAAGCGGGGAGCCGTGATTCCGCGGGCAGATATCAGAGGATAAACGGCAGCGGGAGGGTGCCTGGCTGTGGGGATCCTACACTGCTGGTGAGTGACAGCCTCCCGCACTGCGGACGGGGCGCAGACTCTCAGACCAGTAGCAGCGGGGAAAGGACTTTAGGGCAGCCCCCGGGACGGAAACCTGGAGCGGCAGGGTCGCACGCACGAACTGGGAGCGGCTGGTGCGGTTTAGAAGCACAAAGGGCAGAGACGAGCCCTGACCTGGAGGCAGGACTGGGGGCGTTGCAGAGGGGCGCACACCCAGGACGCTGCAGTTTATAGCAGCACAGACAGAAACGGAGATGGTGTGGCCTGGAGAGCTCACTGAAGAACAGACTGCGATCTCTCTGCTCTGAGGCAGAGGGTTGGAAACGGTCTCCTCTGCTCTGACTCGTGGAAGAGACGCGGAAAGCCGCCAGGGAAAGCCACCAGAGAACAAAAGCCTCAAAGACTGATTCCCGCTGAGCCCATCCCCCACTACAGGGGGGCAGGGCAACTCCGCCCAAACAGGGTTACCTGAGTAACAGCGCGGCAGGCCCCTCCCGCAGAAGACAGGCTGGGAAAACAAGAGGCCAGCAACCCTAAGGTCCCAAGAAAACAGGTGAATCTTGCTTGGGTTCTGGTCAATAATTTGGACTCTATACATTCCCTCAAACACCCATCAACAGAATGACTAGGAGGAGGGACCCCAAAACAGAAAACACTCAGAGATTATGACTTATGCTGCAGATTTACAAATGGATGCAGATATAACCAAGATGTCGGAGATGGAATTCAGGCTAGCAATTGGGAAGACAATGGCTAGACTGGAGAAATCATTAATGGCAACATAGAGTCTCTAAGGGCAGAAATAAAAGGTGAATTGGCAGAACTTAAAAATGCTATCAATGAGATCCAATCCAATCTAGATAATCTAACAGCTAGGGTAACTGAGGCAGAAAAGCAAGTAAGTGACCTGGAAGACAATACAATAGATAAAAAGGCAAAAGAGGAGGCCAGGGAAAAACAACTCAGAATCCATGAAAATAGAATCAGAGAAATAAGTGACACCATGAAGCATTCCAATGTCAGAATAACTGGAATCCCGGAGGGAGTGGAGAGAGAGAGAGAGAGGACTAGAAGATGTATTTGAGCAAATTCTAGCTGAGAACTTCCCTAATCTGGGGAATGAAACAAACATTCGAGTCCTAGAGGCAGAGAAGACCCCTCCTAAGATCAAGGAAAACAGGCCAACACCCTGGCATGTAATAGTAAAACTTGCAAATCTTAGAACCAAGGAAACCATCTTAAGGGCAGTTAGGGGGAAGAGATTCCTTACGTACAGAGGGAGGAACATCAGAATAATGTCAGACCTATCCACAGAGACCTGGCAAGCCAGAAAGGCCTGGCAAGACATATTCAGGGTACTAAATGAGAAGAACATGCAGCCAAGAATACTTTATCCAGCAAGGCTTTCATTTAGAATGGATGGAGAGATGCAGAGCTTCCACGACCGGCAGAAACTGAAAGAATATGTGACCGCTAAGCCGGCCCTGCAAGAAATATTAAGGGGGGTTCTATAAAAGGAGAAAGACCCCAAGAGTGATCTACAACAGAAATTTACAGGGACAATCTATAAAAACAACGTCTTCACAGGCAACATGATGACAATTAATTCATATCTTTCAATAATCACTCTCAATGTGAATGGCCTAAACGCTCCCATAAAACGGCACAGGGTTGCAGATTGGATAAAAAGACAGGACCCATCCATATGCTGTCTACAAGAGACTCATTTTGAACCTAAAGATACATCCAGACTGAAAGTGAAGGGATGGAGATCCATCTTCCATGCCAGCGGACCTCAAAAGAAAGCTGGGGCAGCAATTCTTATATCAGACAAATTAGATTTTAAACTAAAGACTGTAATTAGAGACACAGTAGGACACTATATCATTCTTAAAGGGTCTATCCAACAAGAAGATCTAACAATTGTAAGTATCTATGCCCCCAACATGGGAGCAGCCATCTACATAAGCCAACTGTTAACCAAAATAAAGAGTCATATTGATAACAATACGTTAATTGTAGGAGACCTCAATACTCCACTCTCAGCAATGGACAGATCATTTAAGCAGAAAATCAACAAGGAAACAAGAGCTTTGAATGATACATTGGACCAGATGGACCTCATAGATATTTACAGAACATTTCACCTTAAAACAACAGAATACTCATTCTTCTCAAGCGCACATGGAACTTTCTCCAGAATAGACCACATACTGGGTCACAAATCAGGTCTCAACTGATACCAAAAGATTGAGATTACTCCCTGCAGATTCTCAGACCACAATGCTTTAAAACTGGAACTCAATCACAAGAAAAAATTTGGCAGAAATTCAAACACTTGGAAGCTAAAGGCCACTCTGCTCAAGAATGTTTGGGTCAACTAAGAAATCAAAGAAGAACTTAAACAATTCATGGAAATTAATGAGAATGAAAACACATCAGTCCAAAACCTATGGGATACTGCAAAGGTGGTCCTAAGGGGGAAATACATAGCCATCCAAGTCTCACTCACAAAAATAGAAAAATCCCGAATTCACCAACTAACTCTACACCTTAAAGAACTAGAGAAAAAGCAAGAAACGATGCCTAAGCCACGCATTAGAAGAGAAATAATTAAAATTAGTGCAGAAATCAATGAATTAGAAACCAGACACAGTAGATCAGATCAACGAAACTAGAAGTTGGTTCTTTGAAAGAATTAATAAGATCGATAAACCACTGGCCAGACTTACCCAAAAGAAAAGAGAAAGGACCCAGATTAATAAAATTATGAATGAAAGGGGAGAGATCATGACTAATACCAAGGAAATAGAAACAATTATTAGAAATTATTATCAACAACTATATGCCAATAAACTGAGCAATCTGGATGAAATGGAGGCCTTCCTGGAAACCTATAAGCTGCCAAGACTGAAACAGGAAGAAATTGACAACCTGAATAGGCCAATAACCAGTAACGAGATTGAAGCAGTGATCAAAAACCTCCCAAGAAACAAGAGTCCAGGGCCTGATGGATTCCCTGGGGAATTCTGCCAAACATTCAAAGAAGAAATAATACCTATTCTACTGAAGCTGTTTCAAAAAATAGAAACAGAAGGAAAACTTCCAAACTCATTCTATGAGGCCAGCATTACCTTAATCCCCAAACCAGGCAAAGATACCATCAAAAAGGAGAATTTCAGACAGATATCCCTGATGAATATGGATTCCAAAATCCTCAACAAAATCCTAGCTAATAGGATCCAACAATACATTAAAAGGATCATCTACCACGACCAAGTGGGATTTATCCCCGGGATGCAAGGGTGGTTCAACATTCGCAAATCAATCAATGTGATAGAACACATTAATAAGAGGAGGGAGAAGAACCATATGGTCCTCTCAATTGATGCAGAAAAAGCATTTGACAAAATACAACATCCTTTCCTGATTAAAACTCTCCAGAGTATAGGGATAGAGGGAACATTCCTCAAGCTCATAAAATCCATCTATGAAAAACCCACAGCGAATATCATCCTCAATGGGGAAAAGCTGAGAGCGTTTCCCTTAAGATCAGGAACACGTCAAGGATGCCCACTCTCGCCACTATTGTTCAACATAATACTAGAAGTCCTGGCAACAGCAATCAGACAACGAAAAGAAATAAAAGGTATTCAAATTGGCAAACCAGAAGTCAAACTCTCTCTTTTTGCAGACGACATGATACTTTATATGGAAAACCCAAAAGACTCCACCCCTAAATTACTAGAACTCATCCAGCAATTCAGTAATGTGTCAGGATACAAAATCAATGCACAGAAATCAGTTGCTTTCTTATACACTAACAACGCAACCGTAGAAAGAGAAATTAGAGAAACGATTCCATTTACAATAGCACCAAAAACCATAAGATACCTCGGAATAAACCTAACCAAAGAGGTAAAGGATCTATACTCTAGGAACTACAGAACACTCATGAAAGAAATTGAAGAAGACACAAAAAGATGGAAAAATATTCCATGCTCATGGATTGGAAGAATAAACATTGTTAAAATGTCTATGCTACCCAGAGCAATCTATACCTTCAACACCATCCCGATCAAAATTCCAATGACATTTTTCAAAGTGCTGGAACAAACAATCCTAAAATTTGTATGGAATCAGAAAAGACCCCGAATCGCCAAGGAAATGTTGAAAAAGAAAAACAAAGCTAGGGGCATCATGTTGCCCGATTTCGAGCTATATTACAAAGCAGTGATCACCAAGATAGCATGGTATTGGCCCAAATACAGACCTATAGACCAATGGAACAGAATAGAGAACCCAGATATGGACCCTCAACTCTATGGTCAACTAATCTTTGACAAAGCAGGAAAAAACATGCAATGGAAAAAAGACAGTCTCTTCAATAAATGGTGCTGGGAAAATTGGACAGCCACATGCAAAAGAATGAAACTTGACCATTCTCTAACACCATTCACAAAGATAAACTCAAAATGGATGAAAGACCTCAATGTGAGAGAGGAATCCATCAAAATCCTAGAGGAGAACATAGGCAGTAACCTCTTTGACATCGGCCACAGCAACTTCTTTCAAGATACATCTCCAAAAGCTAGTGAAACAAAAGCAAAAATGAACTTTTGGGACTTCATCAAGATCAAAAGCTTCTGCACAGCAAAGGAAACAGTCAACAAAACAAAGAGGCAACCCACAGAATGGGAGAAGATATTTGCAAATGACACTATAGATAAAGGGCTGATATCCAAGATCTATAAAGAACTTCTCAAACTCAACACCCAAAAAACAAATAATCAAGTCAAGAAGTGGGCAGAAGATATGAAAAGACACTTCTCTGAAGAAGACATACAAATGGCTAACAGACACATGAAAAAATGTTCATTATCATTAGCCATCAGGGAAATCCAAATCAAAACCACATTGAGATACCACCTTACATGAGTTAGAATGGCAAAAATGGACAGGGAAAGAAACAACAAATGTTGGAGAGGTTGTGGAGAAAGAGGAACCCTCTTACACTGTTGGTGGGAATGCAAGTTGGTATAGCCACTTTGGAAAACAGTGTGGAGGTTCCTCAAACATTTATAAATAGAGGTACCTTATGACCCAGCAATTGCACTACTGGGTATTTACCCCAAAGTCATAGATGTAGTGAAAAGAAGGGTCATATGCACCCCAATGTTCATAGCAGCAATGTCCGCAATAGCCAAACTGTGGAAAGAGCCGAGATGCCCTTCAACAGATGAATGGATAAAGAAGATGTGGTCCATATATACAATGGAATATTACTCAGTAAATCGAAAGGATGAATACCCAACTTTTACATCAATATGGATGGGACTGGAGGAGATTATGCTAAGTGAAATAAGTCAAGCAGAGAAAGTCAATTATCATATGGTTTCACTTATTTGTGGAACATAAGGAATAGCATGGAGGACATTAGGAGAAGGAAGGGAAAAATGGGGGGCGGGGGGAATAGGAGGGAGAGATGAACCATGAGAGACTATGGACTCTAGAAATAAACAGGATTTTAGAGGGGATGGGGGAGGGGGTTAACCCAGTGATGGGTATTAAGGAGGGCATGTACTGCATGGAGCACTGGGTGTTATACGAAAACAATGGATCGTGGATCACCACATCAAAAACCAATGATGTATTGTATAGTGACTAACGTAACATAATAAAATTAAAAAAAAAAAAAAGAAGACATACAAACAGCTAACAGACACATGAAAAAATGTTCAACATCACTAGCCGTCAGGGAAATTCAAATCAAAACCACAATGAGATATCACCTTACACCAGTTAGAATGACTAAAATTAACAAGGCAGGGAACAACAAATGTTGATGAGGATGTGGAGCAAGGGAAACCCTCTTACACTGTTGGTGGGAATGCAAGCTGGTACAGCCACTCTGAAAAACAGTATAGAGGTTCACCCAGCAATTGCACTCCTGGGTATTTACCCCAAAGATATAGACATAATGAAAAGAAGGGGCACCTGACCCCCAATGTTCATAAGCAGCAATGTCCAGAATATCCAAACTGTGGAAGGAGCCAAAATGCCCTTCAACAGATGAATGGACAAAGAAGGTGTGGTCCATATACACAATGGAAGATTACTCAGCCATCAGAAAGGATGAATCCATCCACCGACATGGATGAAACTGGAGGGAATTATGCTAAGTGAAATAAGTCAAGCAGAGAAAGACAATTATCATATGGTTTCACTCATATGTGCAAAGTAAGGAATAGCATGGAGGACCATAGGGGAAGGGAGGGAAAACTGAATGGGAAGAAATCAGAGGGACAGATGAACCATGAGAGACTCTGGGAAACAAACTGAGGGTTTGGAAAGGGAGGTGGGTGGCAGGATGGGGTAGATGGGTGATAGGTATTAAGGAGGGCACGTGTTGTGATGAGCACTGGGTGTTATACGCAACTAATGAATTGCTGAACACTACATCAAAAACTAATGATGTACTATGTTGGCTAACTGAACATAATAAAATAAATAAACAAATAAAAAAAGAAATTATGTTCAAGTCTTTTCCCTCTGTTTTAATTGGGTTATTTGTTTTTTTGCTGTTGGGTTGTAGGGTTTTTATATATTCTGGATACCTTATCAGATACATGATTTGCAAATATTTTCTCCCATTCTGTAGATTGCTTTTTTACTCTGTTGATAGCATACTTCAATACATGAAAGTTTTAAATTTTGATGTAGTCCAGTTTATCTATTTTTTTTCTTTTGTTGCCTTTGCTTTTGGTGTTATAGCCAAGAAATTAACAAGTCTGATGGCATGAAGACTTTCTCCTATGTTTTCTTCTAAGAGTTTTATAATTTTAGCTCTTACATTTAGGTCTTTGATCCATTTTACTTTTTGCATATGATGTAAGGTAAGGGTCCAACTTCACCTTTTGTACATGTATATTCAGTCTTCTCAGCACTCTTTGTTGAAAACTCCCATGACATCTTGCACATGTGTTTATAATTACGCATTTTCCTCTCTGAAGTAATGTGCTCATAAACGGGCTGTCATGCAGGGGCAGGGGTAGCATGGAGAGAAGCCTTGATTTTCAGTATTTGCTGATTTCTCTTGTGTTAATACTCTCACCATGGCCAAATTTAAACTACTAACATGATGACATCACTGAACATGGAGTTAGGGGTACAAGCTTGCAATTATTTTACTTTGTATCTCTAGCACCTGGCTTATATTAAATACTCAAATCTCACTTGTTAAATTTTCATTTGACAAATATTTTTGAGTGCTTTCTGTGTGCCGTCCCAGTACTAGGTACTGTGAATGCATAATGATGGGGAAAAAAAAAAACATACATGGTTCCTACTACCTTGATACACCTTACAATCTAGTGACAAGAGAAATAATACAGAAGTAAATCAGAAAATGACTAATAATTACCCATCGGGATAAGTAAGATGAAAGAAATAAATAGGGCATAAGATGGAATTGCTTAAACAGTCCTCTCTAAAGGGAAGGAATTAGAAAAAAAGCAAGCATGGTGCTTTCATACATGGAGAGAATGAACTGATTATGCAAAATGCCAGGGATGAACACTTTGGGTAGAGGGAAAGAACCTGTGCAAAGGCCTTAAAACAAACGACCATGGCCTCTGAGAGAAGTTTAAGGGAGGCCATGTGTGTGGGGTAGAGGGAGATGGGGAGAGTGGCCCACAGTGAGGTTGGAGAGGTTGGTGGGGGCCAGAACATATATGGTCTTGGAAGCCACTGTTGGGCAGTAGGAGTTTATTTGAAGGGTAATAAAAAGCCACTTAAGGGTTCTAAGCAGAAAGCAGGCATAATTGGTTTCTAAAAGTGTATTTTTCTGGCTCTGTGTATTAGTTGAAAGCCATCGCTGAAGCAAGGGTGCAGTAATAAAGTTTTGAAGGGCTGCAGATGAAATCTGGATATGAGAGGGGAGAAAGGGAAAAGTGGGTATATTTGAGACTTTATTTTGAAGATAAAACAGAGAGGACTTTATGATTTATTAGATGTCAGAAATTAGGGGGTGAAGTGTCCTTTAGTCAGTAACTCTGGGGAAAAAAGTTGGAAAATAAGCAGTTCATTCTTTTTTTTTTTTTCTTTAAAGATTTTATTTGTTTATTTGATAGAGAGAGACACAGCGAGAGAGAGAACACAGGCAGGGGGAGTGGGAGAGGGAGAAGCAGGCTTCCCGCCGAGCAGGGAGCCCGATGCGGGGCCCGATCCCAGGACCCCGGGACCATGACCCGAGCCGAAGGCAGACGCTCAACGACTGAGCCACCCAGGCGCCCCAGCAGTTCATTCTTTTTAAGAAGTTCCCAGCCCTGAGCTAGGCACTTAGAGTTACATAAAAGAGGTGGCTGACACAGTCTTTATACATAGAAATTCATACTCTAGTGGCACCAAGACTTGAAATTGTAATAACCAGAGTATACAAAGTCATAAACTAATATTCTATTTGAGGTGGAGGGGTATAAGTGTACAAAGAATTCTGGGAAAAAAAAGATCCTAGTAGGTTGCAAGTTTCATGGGGAATGAAGTCTCTGAAGGAAGTACAAGACTCAGCTGGGCAGACAGGAAGAGCCAGAGGCCTTCACAAGTATGGGAAACTAGAACACCACAGAATCTGTCAAGATGGATGTCTATGAAGTGGAGAGGAAGACAGCTAGCCCACTACACAGTTGCTGGATGGAGATCATTGGAGGATTAAAGGGAAGTGGCATCAGGATCATCAGAGCTTTTTGTACTTAATTTACAAAATGCTTTCCCTTAATTTATTTTATTCGATCCTCATCATGAAATAGGTAAGGCAACAGGGTTTTTCCTCATTTTATAGGCTGGAGGTGGGATATTTAAATGGTGAAGAGTTTTACCCAAGTTTACATGGCCAGAGGTTGAATTAGAACTAGGACCCAAACCTTCTCATTCTCTTAGCTCTTCTCTTTTTACTACAAAACTTATTTTGCTGTGGAAGAATCAAAATTAGTGGTTTGGCTGTGTGTTTTGTTTTTTGGGGCAGAGGATTATGAATGATAAAAAAAAGAAGACTATACTGATTTCATTTAAAATTGAAAGCCATGTCAAGTTTGGGTTTCAGGATATTGATCATGTTTACTTTCAGAGTCATGTGGAATACATCATTTTTCCCTCTAGCACTATTTGGATACCAAGAGTTTCTAAGTTAAGAGGGCTTTTTAGGAAAAATGAAACAAGACGAAACCAGAGAGGGAGACAAACCGTAAGAGACTCTTAACCTCAGGAAACAAACTGAGGATTGCTGGAATGGTGGGGGGTGGGAGGGATGGGGTGGCTGGGTGATGGACATTGGAGAGGGTATGTGTTATGGTGAGCACTGTGTATTGTGTAAGACTGATGAATCACAGACTTGTACCCCTGAAACAAATAATACATTACATGTTAGTAAAAAAAAATTTTTAAATTAAAAAAATAAAATAAATGGATTAATAATAAAGCAACTAAAAAATAAATTAATGCAACAAAAAAGAGGGCTTTTTAAAAATAATTAATTAATTAATTTGACAGAGAGAGAACATAAGCAGTAGGAGCAGCAGACAGAGGGAGAGAGAAAAGCAGCCTCCCTTCTGAGCAGGACCCTGGGATCATGACCTGAGCCCAAAGCAGACACTTGACCAGCTGAGTCACCCAGGGCCCCTCTAAGTTAAGAGGGCTTTAACATTTACCCCCATCATGACCCATGCGCTTATGAAACCACTACTAAAGAAACAAAACAAACCTTGTCATGGAGATTTCCTTTTGAATTAACTGCATAATTTGGTAAAGAAAAAAAAAAAAAAAAAGAAAGCCCCGGGCTACTACGTTCAGCTTCCACAGATTTTACTAGAATGACTGAATGGCGAAAATATGATTTTTATAATTTCCTGATTAGTTCATTTCTCTTCTCTCATTTGACTACATGGTGGTTTCCATAAAGATTCTGAAAGCATTTTGTAGACATGAGTCTTTTCAAGAGGATGGTGGTCAAAGTCAAACTCTAGAAAACTGAGAATACACTTTGCATGGTGACCATGTCTCTGTAAGATTAGAATCTCTGTACTTTCTCTATGGAAGCTTAGTGTATGGGTCTGAATTTATTGGGCATAGTACTCTATTATAAAATAGTGTTGTTTGTGTGTGGTTCATATGTGTGTGTCTATAAGAATCATGCTTGCTTTGTTTAAATTCAACAAATATTTATTAATATTAAGAGGAGCAAGCCCTATGCCATGGACACAGAAAACTCTTAATCCAGCACAGAGTGTGATGAGTATAGTTGGCATGAGAGATAGAAAGCTATGGAAAATTGAAGAGGTGAGGAGGGAATACTTTAGACATTTAAGCAGAATCTAGAAGAATGGGTAGGACTTTATCAGGTAGAGATGGAGATGGACATACTTAGCAGGAAAAAGCAAAGACTAAGGTCTGATGTGAGAAAGAGATAAATGTATTTGGACTTATTATTAGGAATATTATTACTAGGAATAATAACAGTTTATAGATTTATTGGGTACAGGTTGGATGGTGGAAAGTAATGTTGCAAAAATGTTTAGGTCAGATTTAAAAAAGTGAACTTAATTTGGTAAGCAATATGTAACCATTGAAATATATGGATTAACAGAGTGACAAATATCACAGGGGCTTTAATATATAGCTAGGATTGGAGCAGGGAAAAATCAATTGCTATGGGATTGTCTAACAGAGAACTCTAAGAATCCAAATTAGCAATAACAAGGCTCGAGCAAAGATAATGACAGCTAAGAGGAAAGAGGGAATGTGTGTGATAGATTATTTTTAGTGACAGTGATACATAGTTGATTAATGGTCAGCCATGGTTATTTCTGCCCTAAGTACATTTAGTCAGGCATTTTTACCTTTTATCAGTGCAAAATATTTTTTCTTTGCGTATACTTTTCTACTCTGGTTGCCATCCTGTATGAGATCAAACATGTCAGAAGCAAAGGTGGAATAGCTTCAGTATTTTCCTGTGCTCACTGGATTGATTTTGCTGACAATTTGCTTCCTCCTTGACTTGTGAAGGCCTTCTGGAGATGTGGAAAGGAACAGTCCTAACTGGTAAGAGGCCATCCTATAGTTAAGATTACATAAGCAGGAAGGATTAATCATATGTATAGAAAGCCCTGAGACCAGTGCAGGAAATTCTGAAGGAAATCATGACATGAGAGAAAGGTCCAGAAATCAATTCCAATACTCTACCTCCTCATCCTCTGTAAGTCTGGTGTCTCTAAACATATCTCAAGGCCCAGCACACCCTTTCCCAGGATCTTTATGAATCATTTAGACCAACGCTCAGTGGTTCAGATCATCAGTCACCCAGTATTGACCCAGGCTTGATAAGCTTCTTCTGTCTTGATTCTCGTATTCAAAGCTCTATTCTAGTACCCTTTTTGGTACCCTCATTCCCCCTTAGCCTTGGACCCTAACTTATTCTTGTTTGTCTTCCTGAGTCCCTGACTTTGAATGTGAATGCAGGCTCCTGACTTATCACCTAATAAGTAACCTACTGGATAGCGAGTATCACCCACCCTGCTTTTCCTAAAACTCTTCTTTTGCCACTAGCTTAAGATGCCCAACTCTCATGCTCTCACCTTGCTTCTCCTGTTGCTTGGGTTGTCAATGGAAATGCCATATTCTCCAGACCACCATATGGCTCCTCTGTCACTCTGCTTCCAGAAGGGTGGGTTTTCTCAACTCTAAGCCATTCTGATGTTACTGGCTTTGCCTGATGATTCCTGAGTTCAAAGAGAGAAAAGAACGTTTTAAGAAGTCAGGCCCAAATGAGGAACTATGGAGGTAAGGAGCAGAGTGCTATGTGTGAGAGAAGAGAAATATGCAGACTTTGCTAACTTTGTAATTTGCTCATTTTTCTTAACATAGGAGGCTCAAGCTTCAATCACTTCTCTAGATAAGAAATGAATACCAAATAATTTTTGTTGTTCTTTTACTTTATTAAAAATAAACTAGGAGTATATTTTTATAGTAATATAATTTGTATCACAATAATCATTATGACTCAATATATTTTCTTGACTTAGGACTGTAAAAGAGATTCCTTCTCTCCAATGGTAGGGATAGGGATCGGGAGTGGTGGAGAATATCACTTGTGTGGATGTGATGTGATTACCATAAATCTATGCACACTCTACTTACCTCTCCTTGATCAAGTAGGTATGTAAGTTTTTTCAACATTTATAGTAGTTATGCAAGTTGTCTGCATTATGTATAGAGTAATGACTGTAAGTGATGTTTATGTGTGTGTGGACTAGCGTTATTTTTAAGGAAAAAATATTTAACTATTTGGAGCAGACTAGTCAAAAACTAGTTGCCTTCTTCTTTCTTTAAAAGGAGGAAGAAACCACTCATCCCTAAGTGTGGTGCTGAACCAGATCATCCCTCAGATATCCTTCTAGCTAGATGTTTTTATTTTCTCCAAAAGTTTTCTAGGTGAAGATGTTTACAAATAACTTTTTGTTTTTCTCTTTGAGGAATGTAGAAACCCAACCATGTTTCTATTGTAGGAATCAAGAATCACTTTTATGTAGTTGAAAAATAACATATTTCAGGGATGCTAGATATTATCGAAAATCAAAGATGCAAATCTAAAACACTACTCGATAGACTACAAAATATTTAATCAGGACAATACTTGAGAAGGGAAAAATTCTTGACCATAATAGGCAAAATCATTAATATTTACAGTAGTAATGATTGCTGTAAAAAGAATGGTAATTTTTCCCCTGGGTTATTATGATTTTAACAGATCTGAAACTGTTTAGCATTCTTGTTAGAAATATTAGTGTTAATGTCATGTTAACCATTACATCAAAGGCAATGCATTATACTTTAAATGTTACTTAGTATTCCAAATTTTTCTTCAATAAATATTTATTGAGCACCTACTATTGTCAGTGCTGTGCATACAATCAACAGAACAGGTTCTCTTCTCTCATGAATTTCCCTGCAATGACCCTAACCATTCAACTTCTTGTGGTCACTAATCAAATAGAATGTTATAAGAGCTTAATTTATTCACTGAGTAAGCAGTGATTACTGACAGGGAGGTAGTGTGCTGAGGACACAGCATGAACAAAATGAACTGTCTCCTGCCTTTATGAAGCTGACTGCTTAGTCAGCTAGGCAGAAGTGAATGGACACTTAAAATGTATCAATGCATTACATGAAGAAGTACCTGGTGTATGGAGAATATATAAAAGGCATCTAACCATGCCTTTAGGAGTCTGCAAAGGTTTCCCAGGAGAAAGGTCCAAGCTAAGGCCTCCCAAATATATAGGAATCAGCCAGAGCTTTGGGTACAGAAAAGCTTGTGAAAAGGCCTGAAAACAAGGTAATTGGGAGAAATGTGGTATGAGTGGCCCAGAGGATGTTTGGGGGCAAGGAGTGAACTGTGAGGCAGGAGGAGTCAGATCATTAGGGCTTTGCCTGCCATTCTGAGGCTTGGACTTTGTCCTACAGTAAAATAGGAAACAATTGAAGTGTTTTAAACATGGAAGATACATGATTAGGAACAGGTCTGTGTAAAGAATATACTTATATTACCACTCCATCTCTGAAAGGTCTGCAACCCTAAAGTATGGTTTTTATGTATGTTTTAATTTGGCATGGGATTCAGGCTCAGATGTTTCAACTTATCTGAAGTCAAATGTCAATTTAAAATTACTGTTTACAGAGTAAACTGCCTTTTTAGTTTGGATGTTTTTCCTTGCTGCTTTGCCCCAGTAAGCACCATAATCTTGGGTCTCTATTTAGACGTCCTATCGTGGATACTCTCCTCATTTAGAATGTGAGCAGAAAGGTTCTAGTGATTCCACAAAAGGCAAATACTTGGAATGTTTGTTCCTGTCACAATATATATTCTAGAGATGCACAGTTTATGCCCCAAATATTCTTTAATCTCTTCTGTTAACATCTGGGTGAGACCCTCATCTAAATACTAACATGTCTTTAACACCTGCTAATCTCATTCTAACAGAGAAGTTAGGTCCTAAATTCGGTCTGTCTGCAGGCAGCTGCTGCTGGAGGACAGGAACATAAGGCACTCAGGCCCTGGCAGGCAGCACAGGGAGCATTCCAGGACCAAAATCTTGAACTGGCAAAATTGGGAAGTTGCAAATGAGGAAATCCGATCATTAAAGTTTAACTTATTGCAAGGGAGTTAGAAACCCATGTCTGTTTCACTGTATACAGGGGATTCAGCTCTCCTTTGGATTTCTTGGTCAAGGTAATTTAACCACAGTGACTCTGTGGTAAGACAAAATTTCTGGTTTTCCTGAAATAGGAGATGAATTTCTAGGCTCACATACAATAAAGTCTTGTCTTGAGTGATGGATCACTGGACTTTTAGTATGTGATTATGATATGGAATGATATTTTTATTTTCACTGGCATTTTTTATCAGCCTTCATAACAAACCTTTTCATGGCAGAAACATATATCACATGCAAACCAAGATTTTACTAATATGCCCTCCTCTTGTTCCTTTCCCTCTTACATTCAAGAATATTTCTCCTGCATGCAATACAGAGAGGCTCAGGGCTGATTCCAGGACCTGAACTGGAGGTGCTTTAGGGAAAAAAAAAATCAAGCTGATGGTTTTAAACAGATATAAGTTTCTCAAGGGTTATATTGCTGACCTAATGCAGACAATGGAACCTTTTAAACACTGAAGCTTGAATTGCAGAACAAATGATGAATGGAAACATAAAAAAAAAAAAAAAAAAAGCTGCTGTAATCTCTATCTGCATCTCCAAGGCTGAGAATGTAATTATGCATGGTAATTATTTAGTTTCTAGAACATATTCTTTTTCTTTTAAATTCCCTCTCATCTTCAAAAATGTTAAATTTTAAAATTAAGTAATAAATGGACATACATTTTTTTTTTCCCCTGAGTGACTACTTTGAGCCCAGTACAGTCATTAGTATAGCTCTTGATTGACACTTGTCTTTAATCCAGTAAATTCCTCTAAGGAGCTCATGGATTAGAAGGATTACAAGCTATACATACATAAAATCTCTGGAAAATAACTACTAAGGCCATAGCTACACTATACAAACATATGGACTATCTGCCAAATATCAAGATCATTTGCAAAGGATTTTTTTTTGTTTCAAGTTTTTATTTAAATTCCAGTTAGCTAGCATATAGTACAATATTAGTTTCTGGAATAGAATTTAGTGATTCATCACTTACATATAACATCCAGTGCTCATCACAAGTGCCCTCCTTAATACCCATCACCCGTTTAGCCCATTCCCCACTCCCCTCCCCTCCAGCAACCCTCAGTTTGTTCTCTATAGTTAAGAGTCTGTTTTATGGTTTGCCTCTCTCTTTCTTTTTTTGCTCCCATGTTCATTTGTTTTGTTCCTTAAATTCCACATGAATAAAATCATGTGGTATTTGTCTTTCTCTGACTTATTTTGCTTAGCATAATATACTCTAGCTCTATCCACATCATTGCAAATGGCAAGATTTCATTCTTTTTTTATGACAAAGACCCCGAATAGCCAAAGCAAAAAGAAAAGCAAAGCTGGAAGCATCACAATTCTGGATTTCAAGCTATATTACAAAGCTGTAGTCGTCAAAACAGTATGGTGCTGGCACTAAAACAGACACATAGATCAATGGAACAGAATAGAAAACCCAGAAATGGACCCACAACGATATGGTCAACTAATGTTTGACAAAGCAGGAAAGAATAACCAATGGAAAAGATAGTCTCTTCAACAAGTGTTGGGAGAACTGGACAGCAACATGCAGAAGAATGAAACTGAACCACTTTCTTACACCATACACAAAAATAAATTCAAAATGGATGAAAGACCTAAATGTGAGACAGGAAACCTGCAAAGGATATTAATATTTAAATGGTAACTGTAAATTATAAGATATGAATATGTTATTTCTATGTGCACAGAATGCCCTCTGATTCTGGAAAAGAGTCATAGATTATCTGAGTTTGCTCAATAGTTAAGATGTATTTAAATATATACACATATTATGGATGGCTTTAAATCTATCTTTGTGGATTCTAACCAGTGGTGTCCTGGTAAATATATAGTAACTTCCTCTGAAAGAAACAAAGAAAGGGACAGGGAGAGAGGAAGGGAGGGAGAGAGAAAGAGAGAGAAAAAAAGAGAAAGGAAGGAAGGAAATAAAGGAAGAAAGAATGAAAGAGAACAAAAGAGATGAGAAAAAGAAAGCCCAGATTTGTAGTGTTTGCCAATTCCCATAGTATAAATACTCTTAATATGGCTTGTTTCAAACTACCAATGAGACATCACTGCACGCAGAATTGGGAAAGAGATACACACCACTGGCTCTTGTAAGAGTAGAGTCTAGCTCCAGCACATCACTGGCTATAATTTCTTAGGATTCCAAATCCCATTAGGTAGCTCAGTGCTATAGGCATGGGTTCTGTAAAAACAAATATATTCAAGATAATTTTAGATTCTCTCTCTCTTACAGACTTAAAAAATTAAATCAACATTACATAGTACATACAGAACAAGACATTTTGCTAGGTATTATAGAGAATAGAAAAAAAAAGTAAGATATGTTTGCCCTTAAGGAATTTACAATCTGGTTTGGAATACTGAACATAAATCCTTGACATCAGAAATCACAAAGACTGAAATAACAGTATAAATAATAGTTTAGGGAAGTAGAGATAAATAAAAGATAGTAAAAAATGAACTATCAAATGATATGTGTAGTCAATAATTACCTGATGAAAAAAGAGGGAAGAAATTCTGAGGGAAGATCTTATGAGGATGTATGACAGAGACTTATGTATGATTAGCATTTGGATGTGTGGCATCCTCTGAGGAGGCATGAAGATGAGGCAGAATACATCTTAGTATACCGAGTAAGCAACCAGGCAGGAGCAGAACATTTGTATAAATACATTTTAATAACAATGGTTGATAGTTACTAGACAGTTACTCTGTGCCAGACACTGTACAGCTTCATATCAATCAGCTCATTTAATCTTCACGGAAACATTATGAGCCAGGTTGTTTGGAGTATTAAATGAGATAATACACATTTCATAAACAAGAAAACTAAGGCCTGTGGACATGAAACAAGTGACTGAGTTCCATCAATAGGCAAATGGTGGACCTGGAGCTGGAATTCAGGTTTCTCTGGTCCCAAAACCTTGAGCACACTGCTAATTTGGGAAGCAAATCTAGACATGCAGTTTTTAGGATAAAGTTATAAAAACGTTGAACAGAAAGAATAGGAGTTCAGAAATTGTTCTGCAGGGTAATATTTTATAGAAGACCAATAAACAAACCCTTGAAAAGTTAACCAAAAAGTGAAATATTCAGACATCTTGTTTTTCCACCTCCTGTGATATTGTTTTCTCTTTTGATTTTGGAGTCTACTTATGACAAACTGGGACACATCATGTGCAAAAGCCGAATATTTTAAATGTTTGAGATAATGCCTTATGAGTTAGGTAAGTCTGTAGTCAGTTTTCAAAACCTGTTGCTACTTAATCAGAATATACATAAAGATAAGGCTTCAATACTGGGAGTCCATGGCTTCTTCAAAACATCTCTTGAATTGTGTTTATATAAAGTTAATAAAACCTGTTGAACAAATTGTCAAAGAACCATGCATTCTTTTCATCTGCATGATGCACACTGACAAACAAGCATTTATTATTTATTCCTGATTGTGTTGACAAGTCCTTTGCCATTGCACAGGGAACTTTGGACTGTCAGCTTTGTGAACTCTTTTTGTCCCCCATAGTCAAGATTCTTTTGGCACATAGAAATCTGGAGAAGAGGGGTGCCTGTGTGGTGCAGTTGGTTAAGCGTCAGACTCTTGGTTTCACCTTAGGGTCATGAGATCGGGCCTGTGATGGGCTCCATGCTCACCACTGCTTGGGTTTCTCTCCCGCTCCCTCTACCCTCCCACCTCCGACGCTTGCTCACGTGCTTTCTCTCTCTCTCAAATAAATAAATAAATCTTTTTCTTTAATATGTTATGTTAGTCACCATTAGTTTTTGATGTAGTGTTCCATGATTCATTATTTGCGTATAATACCCAGTGCTCATTGCAATATGTGGCCTTCTTAATACCCATCACCGGGCTACCCCATCCCCCATCCCCTCCCCTCTGAAACCCTCGGTTTGTTTCCTGTAGTCCATAGTCTCTCATGGTTCTCGCCCTCCGATTTCCCCACCTTCATTTTTCCCTTCCTTCTCCTAATGTCTTCCATGCTATTCCTTATGTTCCACATATGAGTGAAACTTCCCCAAAAATACAGATGTAGTGAAAAGAAGGGGCACATGCACCCCAATGTTCATAGAAGTAATGTCCACAATAGCCAAACTGTGGAAGGAGCTGAGATGCCCTTCAAAAGACAAATGGATAAAGATGTGGTTCATATATACAATGGAATATTACTTGGCCATCAGAAAGGATGAATACCCACCATTTGCATCAACATGGATGGAACTGGAGGGAATTATGCTAAGTGAAATAAATAAATAAATCTTAAAAAAGGAGAAATCCGGAGAAGAAAAAATGCATCTTTTGGATAAAAATATCCTGGTCTTTGCTCTTGGACAGCAAAGAAGAAAAACTATTCTGGTTTTTTATTTTGCATTTTTTTTATGAGATTGTTCTGGAAATGATAGATTGCCTATTAGCTTAAGTAAAAAAGTCTGTACAGTTTAAAGTTACTATTTAGTTGCAAGTCATTAAACACATTGCCAAATGACTTTTTATGAGATACTCATAGTGCTTATGAGTATATTTAAAACGCAGGAGGGCGCCTGGGTGGCTGTCGTTAAGCGTCTGCCTTCGGCTCAGGTCATGATCCCAGGGTCCTGGGATCGAGTCCCACATCGGGCTCCCTGTTCGGCAGGAAGCCTGCTTCTCCCTCTCCCACTCCCCCTGCTTGTGTTCCTGCTCTCGCTATCTCTCTCTCTGTCAAATAAATAAATAAAATCTTAAAAAAAAAAAAAAACGCAGGGGAAGAAAGTTTTTCTCTCTGAAATATAATAAGAAAATGAGACTGCTTTGTAATTTACAGATAATAATATTGGGCAGTATATATTCATTTTTGTTTTGGTTTTAAATACATTTTCTAAGGTTCTAAAAACACTCTTCCTAGTCTATAAGATAGTCTTTATTCTATTAGACACTTCTTAACCTTTCCTCTGCACAGCATAGAAAATGAAAAGAAATTTGCATTGTGCAATGAGTGCACAGACCAAATATTACAAAAGTTTGAGATAATGCCTTACTAGTTGGGTAAGTATAACAACCTTAAGTTGGAAAACCACTCCAAAAAGAAAAGCAGTACTGGTTACTAAAAAGATTTGAATTGTGTAAGATGTAGCCTTTGGGTCAGTGTTTTTAAAGTTTTCTTATATATGTCTTGAACCCATTTGAAGTTTGATGGAAGATATCTTCACATAGGTGCACAATTTTTCATACAATTGTAAAGGATATGCTGTCTGAAATCCACCTATAGATCTTCAAGGGTCCAATCAGAATATGCTTATATAGCATACCATTTGCTATAAAACTATAAATATCCGCTATAAACTGATATCTGATATTTTAGCATCTATATTTTATTTCTAATTTATAGTAAAATAAGTCAAACAGACTTCATATTAATACTTCGTGTTTTTTTTCAATTAGGTTCTTAAAACATTTCATTAAGAATGTTTAAAAATAGTTTTTCTACAGAACCAATGTGTTTATAAAAACATGATTTCCTCATTGTTATTATCCCATAATTCATATTGACTCTTTCTAGGATTATTTGAAGCTTAACTTTAAGTTTAAACTATATAAAAGTTTACACCAGTTTTTAGTTCATGGGAGAAAGCACTATTTTATTTTAATGTTTGTGATCCTCTAATTTTATGATCTTTCTAGTCAGCTTTGTGCTGGATCCTGGAAGAACTGTGGAGCTGACATTTTACAGAGTGGGACAGAAGGGAGGCAAGGGAATCTTTTGAGTAGTATCCAGGCATTAAGGTTTAAAAAGCATAACAATTAAAGGATTTTCTCAAAATTGATGTCTTAATCATAAAAGCCAACAGCTACAAGCTCTAGGGTTTAAAACAAGCAAACAAAAAGCTGTTTTGACCATACTTGGCAGCCAGATGAACTTTAGCAAAACAGCATTACAATTCAGCTCCTTTTGCATTACTTTTATTGGTGTGCTTTCTAGTTACTAGAACAAGTGTGCCTTTGATGTGTGCTATCCAACTTCCAGGGTATGCACTATCCAAGGGTCCTGGCCTGAGGATTCATCATGTGTTCTGCCACCTAGTGTCTGGCTTCTCCATCCAATAAACTGTAGGGATAACTAGTTTATGGGGATGTGTGTGCACACATTAAATTGATTCATAGGCATGTGGATCAGGACCAGGAGACTACCTACTCTGGTGCGGTCACCCCTTGCCCACCCTATCCTATCTTTTCTAAACTTTTCTTCACATATTTCTCTTTTCCTTCTTCCCATGGACACACACACCCAGTATACCCACAGTTATAAATGAGTCATTTGAAGGAAAGATGAAGTCAGTGTTTAGTACAGCTTTTATTGGATGCGTTTCCCCTGTCTGTCTCTTCGGACTTTTTCTCTCTTGGTGTCACAACACAACACTGCTCTCAGTGGTAACAGATAACAGATTACAATCCTACTGGTTTGCCACTTCCTTTGTGCTCAAGACAATAAGAAAAGACGGTTACTTGGGCAATGAGGTGGTTAGGCATTGCTAACAATCTTTACTTTTTATGCTAGTGACTGTACTGGGGAGTTTATGAAAGGGAATGAGTAACTGCTGGTCTTCCTAGTGTGTTGGCACAGCAGTTCTCTGCTTTTGATACCAGTGCAAGAGTCTTTAAGGCTATCAGTAACTGTGCAATTTCAGAGTTATGCATTTTCAGTTGTACATAATTTCAGTTATGTATTTTACTCATACTTAAATGTTGAATTGACTCTCTACTTATTCTTGTTCTTTAATATGACCTTCTCATATGTGTGTGCTCCATATCCATGTTTTAACAAAGACAGCAAGAACAGTTTGTCTTGAGACTGTCTGCTGATAGTGTACAGGGTAATTTAGTTGGTAGAAAAATGCATACACACAAAAAGCTTTCCTCAAGGAGATAGGGTATGCCAATCCTACTTCTATTATTACTCTATTGGATGGCCTTAAGCAAGCCTTTTAACCCAGTTTGCCTCTGTTTTATTCTTTGTGAAGAAAATACGAGGAAGACAAGCTGTAGGTGAAAAGAATGTTACAGAATGGTCCTGGAACACTGTAGAATATTAAAAAGGAGTAGCTTTGAGCATTGATGATACTGTTATTTCCAGGGAATACTTAGGTTGAATTACCAGACAGCCTCAACAGTTCACTGTTTGGATCAAAGAATTTTCTGAATTTCTTGGAAAAATGAGATGATGGGTGAGTAATTAGGATATAATAGTAAAGGTACAAGTGTATGCAGGTTAAATCAATCTCACAGAAGGGTTAAGAAAAAAAAATTCTGCCAAATCCTTTTAAAAACCTGGTATAAATATAAGGCAGACTTTTAAAAAAAATGTGTTTACAGAGGATGACAGCTAATGTATTCAAATCTCATTGCTCATGGGAATGTGTGCTTGCCACATGGTTTAAATATATGATTTAATAAAAATAAACATGTGGTATGGTGTTATAAGCAATAAATTATTAAAAATACTTGAATTTGTTGTTAAACTCTTCTAAAATTGGACCTTGAATGTTTAAAAACTCAGTAATATTAAGCTGTTAATGCCAAAGTTTTCCCACATTCACATTTCTACTCAGTAAGGGAAGCCGGGGTCAGCGGTGGGAACTGAATGTACAAAATAGGGTTCTGTCAGATTAAGGCTGCCATTAATTCTAGTCATCTTGGCTTTTCACAGAAGGTTGTTGTTTCTGGGTGTCTGAAGTGTAAATCTGGGAACTCTTTACAATCTTAGAGCTGATTTCTAAGGTAACTAGCATCCAAAACACAGACAGTTTTATAAATCAGAATTAACACCTTGAATTGTTCTTGGAAGTCAAATGGAAGTTCTCAAAACTTCTGGAGGCCAGCTGATGTCACCCTGTTTCCAGTTTCCTGGACAGCTCCAGCTCCAGCATTCTCACCAGTTAAAATTTCCTTCTGGTAGCCTTGTGTAGCTACTGAGACTAGCTGTATGTAGGGCACCTAGTTGTAATCCAACTGAGAAATTAGATTGCCAGACATCACAGGGATCACAGTGTTCACAGTGAAACCAATTTATTTTCTCTCAATCCCGACCAGGGCTCCATTCTCATGTTTCTAACCTCTTTCTGGAAGGGGGAAAAATTCACACACCTGATGGCACACTCAAGTTCTAATTAAATTGACCTTAATGGCTCTGATAAGGCTGTGATTAGTTTTTAGGGTCAAGGTCAGAAGCAGTAGAACAAGGATGACAGAAGGAGGGAGGAGTTGTTTATTTTGTAATTCCTGGGGTTTTAATTCTGGTACCTTTCAAGGGAAGGAAAAGGGCCACTAATGGAATAAAGGTGGATAAATTAAGGAGCCTTGGGCAAAAATAGTTTGTATATTAAGAGGCCTTTTTTCTGGATAATTAGGCACTCCATCTGTGTGTGTGTGTGTATGTGTGTGTAAATGTGTGAACATAATAATCCAAGTAGCAAAATGGGTTAATAGCACTGCACATTTATCTTCAACTCTTTCATGGGAGAATAGTAGGGTAACACAAATGAAAGAGTTTCAAGGAAACCAGTTTGGCATAAACTCTTAAACCACATTTAAGAGTTGATTAATACAATAACCTGTTTTAAATTTAGTCTTTAGTAACTTGGAAAATTTTCAAAATGATCCAGTTATAGAAAATAAATAATTAGCTGCATTCTGTTGGCCAAAAATTTCAGATTATGTGATAGGACAACCTGAAAAATTCACCCCTCCTTGATGAATTTCCCAATTTTATCTTGAATTCCAAATTTAAAGAAATCATCATCACCTAAGTTTAACAGGGTTGCTGCCATTGCTGTCACTTGTCAAGTGTAATCAGTGAGTTCATTAGCTTAACCACACAGACATGGTATCAACCATGTTCTTAAGATTTAAAAAGTGAAAGGAGATAAAGGACTGACTTACTGTAAAGACTTTTTCACTTCCCTATGAACTGAGAGCCAAAAAGGCACTTTTCTAGGAGGAAAAAAAAAACCCAAAAAACCAATAAAACAAAACAAAACAAAAAACCCTTGGAACTTAAGCTGGTTGGCAGTAGCTAGTCTTTTCCTGAATTCCTTCGTTAGAGAAACTCTGTAGCATGGCACATTCTGCATATGGCTATGGTATCTCTCAGGCATTTGCACTCATTCTCAGCTCTGACAGAACTTTTCTCAACAGCCAGGTCTCTTGGGACAACCAGACAGGAAGAGGGATAATCATGAAGAAAGCCATGTTCACAAAACTGCTGAGATAATGTAACTTACATAGCCAAACCCACATAAGATGAAGTCATTTGCATGCTGCCTAGGACATGCATTTTCCATAATCCTTACCACTGACTCATTGCGTTTAGTCATAAACATTCTTTGGCCCTCAATGTCCCCACCTGTAAAATAGGGATAATAGTATCAGTCACATGGACAATGATGAGATGAAACTGTTTTTAAAGGACTTTAACCTTGCCAGTAAGTTAAATTCACATACCTGTGTTCTTTAATAGTACAGAGTTTTATTTAAAAAAGAATATAGATAAGTAATTATCTCTGAAATGTTTTCAGGGCTTTATTTTATTTAAGTTCAATGAAAATTGTGTTTTTTTAATGTCATAAAATTCCTTTCTTTGTGTAATGTTACTTTTTAAAAAATTTTGTGATTCTGCCATTTTCAATCATTTAAATAATTGACATTTAAGTAATCCTCAGGTTAAGATTACATCATTTAAACTGAAACTTCCACTCTGGTACTCTGGCATTTACATTCCTCTATTCTGATTTTTTCTTTCTCTATAGTACTTCTCTTTCTCTTTCAATATACTTTATAATTTATCTGTTGGTTACATTAATTGTTTACTATATCTTTCTTTACTGGAACAACATCTCTGAGTTTACAGATTTCTAGTTTGTTCAGTGATATATCCTTCGTGTGACAGAGTTTGTTAAATGGTTCCATTGAATATATGAAGTTTCTGTTTGGAAACAGATTGTTTGGAAACAAATTGAGCTTCTGCTCAATTTCCACAGCTAAGAGTTGAAATTTGATTCAGCCTTTTGAATTAATCTGGCTCTAAATCCATCCATCAACCCACATCTCCTTCCTTCCTATCTTCCTTCCATCTGTCTGTACTCAGCTTCTAGTCTGTCTAGGCTTTGCTCTTCCTATTGCCACCTAAAACTTGGTTTTGACATTGTCTTCTAGCTATTAGTTTCTCTTCTCCGACTTAATGCTACCATAATGTGGTGAATCATTTATCTGAAGAATTATGAACATACAACAGTAAGTATAAAATGGCTGCCAATGTCTCACATGAAGAATGTACATGTGGATGTTGGAACTGATAGTTCCTGGGACAGTATTACAAAAGGCCCTTCTGGCATCTGATTATCTTTCAGCAAGAATAGCATGCACTCCGATTGATGTTATGTGGCCTTTTAAACTTTCAATTCATTTCAGATGTGGCTTAAAGTAATGTGTCATCCAGAGTTCGTTCGCCTGTTGGATGATTCACTCATTGAACTCCCAAACAAACAGATGGTGGGTAGTGGAGAAGACAGGAGAAAAAGGAAGGAAAGAAATAAGAGGAAAGGAAAGAGAGGAAATAATTTTGACACTAAAACGTCAGTGTTGTGATTATCTCTTAAAAAGTAGAAATAAGCATTTTGGTTTCCCATGTGAAAATTCAACCTAGTAATACCATAAACTTGAGGTAAGTTCTGTGATTTAAAGTACTTGTGGTTTTGTTTGATGGTTGGTTGTTTTTCATTTAAATTAAGATGATATTTATAAATGAGAGAGAAGATTAGAAGTTCAGTTGAAAATATTGAAAATTTGGAGTAAAAAAGAACCATATCAGGAATGATTCTTTACTTTTTATTTATAAGAATCAGGCTGTAAAATTTATTGCATGTTGTATAGAAAGCCAAAAATAGTGTGTGTTTTTTGTCAAGACACTTCTTTGTGATTCATTCAACAAACATGATTGAGTATCTTCCAAGTGCTAGGCACTGTGCCTAGTGCTAGAGCAGGGAAGCAAGAGAGGGGTGACAGAACAATGAGAGTGTGAAGTGCCTGTTTCTTTCAAAAGTTACTTAACCCTCACAAAACTCTTCAACATAGATATTATGTTGCCTTTCCAAGTGCAACAAACTGAAGATCAGAGAAGTTAACTAATATTCCAAAGTCACCCAGCCTCTATGTGGCAGAACCAGTATTCAAACCAGTGTTCTGTTTTTGTTTTTAAGATTTTTATTTATTTGTCAGAGAGAGAGAGAGAGAGATTGAGAGAGAGAGCACAAGCAGGGGGAGTGGCAGGCAGAGCATGCAGAGGGAAAAGCAGGCTCCCTGTTGAGCAAGGAGCCCGATGTGGGACTCGATCCCAGGACCCGGGGTCATGACCTGACCAGAAGACTGATGCTTAACTGACTGAGCCACCCAGGCGTCCCCAAACCAGTGTTTTGATAGCACCAAACCTTTGCTATTTTGACTAAGCCACTTTCAAGGTTTTCACAACCTAGAAGAGACAACCTCCCTTGGATGTCTGGACATTCACTAACACTTGTATGTAGTCAACACATTCGGTGACATGCATGTATTGACAAATGTCCATGTACACCATGTATACATGCTAAATGCTAGAGTTACACACACACCTAAGACCTACTCCTACCTTCAAGGAGCTCTTAATTTTGTGTAACAAACTGATATGTCAAAAAATTGTTGTAGTATTGGCCAATTATCCAGTCCTTTTGAAAATTTACCTGGTAGAAAAACAAAATGCTACCACTTGCAACAGAGTAAAGTGGCTAAAGTGCTAGAAAGCTGTACTGAAAGGAAAGTGAGACTTAAGTCTGCAATGAGGCTTACTTAAGGAGAAATACCTTGTATTATCTTTTCCTATTCTCCCCTTCCAAAACATTCCTTTAAGATGCTATATCCTTCATAATGTTCATCCCCTAGAAAAAAATTATTTTTCAGAGTTTACAGATGGCAGTTGAATGATAGGGTTATGGAAAATAATTATTTGAAACTTCACAGAGGGGCACCTGGGTGACTCAGTTGGTTAAGCATCTGCCTTCGGCTCAGGTCATGATCTCAGGGTCCTGGGATCGAGCCCCACATTGGGCTGCCTGCCCAAGAGGGAGTTTGCTTCTTTCTCTCCCTCTGCCCCTCCCATATGCTTGTGCTCTCTCTTTCTCACTCTCTCTCTCTCAAATAAATAAATACAATCTTTAAAAAAATTTAAAAAAATTAAACTTCACAGATTTCCTAGGTCCTTGGAGAGAAGTTACTGTATAACAATACATATCATAGATGGTGATTATACTATAATCAGTTGGCTCAATACAGCAATCTATTGGCCTGCAGGTTGCAAGTTAAGATCTAGTTGGGGGGATGCTGAATATTCTGTCAAACTAAGAAAAATCATATTTCATTTAAAACAATATCGATTTAAGATACCTTATGATTTCAGAAATGTTAAAATGCAAAAAGAAGTATATCTTAGAACTGATAGGGGTACCTGGATGGCTCAGGTGGTTAAGCGTCTGCCTTGGGCTCAGGTCATGATCTCAGGGTCCTGGGATCAAGCTCTGCCTTGGGCTCCCTGCTCAGCAGGGAGTCTGCTTCTCCCTCTCCCTCTGCTCCTCTACCCTGCTCATGCTCTCTAGCTCTCTCAAATAAATAAATAATCTTAAAAAAAAGAACTGATAAAATAAGGTGTGTTTTAGTCAAGTTTCTCCATAGAAATAGAACAAAATGTGTGTATATATGTACATACACACACATATATATACCTGCATATATCTGTATATCTATCTATCTATCTATCTATCTATCTATCTATCTAAAAAGAGAAAGAGAGAAAGAGAGAGATTTTAAGAAGTTGTCTAACACAGTTAAAGAAGCTTAAAAAGTCCGAAATTTGAAAGCTGGCTGGCAGGCTGAAAACCCAGGGAAGAGTTGCAGTTTGAGTCTAGAGGTGGGTGGTCTGCTGGTAGAATTAACCTTTCTTCCAAGGAGATCAGTCTTTTTCTATTAAGGCCTCCTACTGATTGAATAAGGCCCATTTCATTATGGAGGGTGATCTGCCTTACTCAAGGTATATGGATTTAAATGTAAATCTCATATAAAAAATATATTCACAGAAACATCTAGAATAATGTTTTACCAGATACATGGGTGCTGTAACCTAGTCAAATTGACATATAAAATTAACCATCACAGAGTGACATTAGGAAGTATGGGAAGGGTCTGTTCATTGTCAGAAACATCAGTGCTACAAATCGCCCCCCTGCCACACAGAGTCCAGAGACAAGGCAGAGCAGCACTTTGCTCTGCCTCTCAAGCTCCTGTGGGAGTTGGGGTTCATCCTCTCTGGTCTCTTCCAGCCCTTCCCTCAGAGGGAAACATCCACAATGTAGTCGAACTCACTGCCTAGAGCACAACTGGTGTGCTATGAAGGGGAAAGTATTCTGTCCTTTTCTCTACAGTAATGAAGTTTACACTTTTCTGTTTTCCTAACTTGATAGAGGCCAGACCCCCAGAAGTGGGTTGGGAGGTGGATAGAAAAATCAAATGTGCTTCAAATATATGAAATAGAGTATTTTTTTCTAAGTTTTAGTTTAGTTCTTCTTAGCTGGAAGCTGTAGTGGACAGATGAAGAGTGGAGGAGGAGGGAGGGACAGAGAGACATTATGGTAGAAGAGCAGCTGGGCTTCAAGGCTATCTCCATATACCCCTGGTCAGATCCCACCTCACCCTTACCCCACTGACATCCCCTTCCCACCACCAAACTCTTGTCCAAACTCCCTCGGACCCACTACTCCTATAGTCTGTATAAAGTGCCAAAGGTCTATTTTTGCAAGCAATAATTCTCTGTTAAATTTTACCTACGTTCAGTATCTTTGCTCCACCTGATTGCACAATACTTGAACTGCTGACTCACACTCCTGCTTTATCATAAGTATTTACATTTTGGTTAAAATCATGGACTTTGGGGTCATGGAATCTCTGCTTTTCATTTTTTTGACTCTAGCATTAGTCCCTTCATCTGTAAATTTGGGATAATGATAGTACTTTCATAGTAAGTTAGTTGGGAAGAGCAAATAAGACAGCATATGGTACACTCTTGGTACAATGAGCATGTGTGCAAGAAATGAGCATTCAGGGCGCCTGGGTGGCTCAGTCGTTAAGCGTCTGCCTTCGGCTCAGGTCATGATCCCAGGGTCCTGGGATCGAGTCCCACATCGGGCTCCCTGTTCGGCGGGAAGCCTGCTTCTCCCTCTCCCACTCGCCCTGCTTGTGTTCCTGCTCTTGCTATCTCTCTGTCTGTCAAATAAATAAATAAAATCTTAAAAAAAAAAAAAAAAGAAATGAGCATTCAGTGTTTGTCAGGTATTATCACTCCTATGTATCTGATCTGGTTTCCCCATGAGATCATGATTCCTGGTATCTGTAAATTGGTTAGGTACACAGAATACAAAGATAAAATTGTAGGGTCCCTGCTTTTGATCAGCTTCTAGGATAACTGGAGTAATATTATGATATGTTTCTGTTGGTTTTCATCCATGTTAACCATGAAAAAGATCATTGATCCCAGTAGTGTTGCACAACTTTCTTTGTGGTGAGGATTAGAAAAATGAAGATTGGGTGATGATGTTGGGTGGCCTCTTGGCTTAATATGGCTCATAAACAGGTTTTGTTAGGCCTAGCAAAGTTTTTGGTTTGGGTTTTGTTTTCAGTGATAGAATGCCTGTAGAAAGGGACTGCACTTTCTCCAGCCACTCTCTATTGTCTTATAATCATCATGTCACTCATTCACACATATTTACCTGTTTGATCACCCCATTGTCCATGAAGCTGTGACCCCTACTCTGTATTATAAGAAGTAAATAGCTTACTATTTAAAAGCAGTAAATAATTAACTGCTTCTCATTCTTAGAAACATAAAAGACACTATTAGAGACAAATAGCATAGTAAAAAAAAAATCCTGTCTAGGAGATGAGGTAAGAAGTGAAAATTTGATCATCTGATTATCTGAAAGAAACATTCTCAAATTTGCCTATATGTGCCTAATTTAAGGAACCATGTGCCTCCTAAGTCCAAGGAAATCCATGATAAAAGTAACGGGAGCCCTTTGATAGTATGAGTCGGAATTTCATCTCATCCTCACTGAGAGAGTCCCTAGGAGTGTCTCACACATGCTCAGGTGCAGATCCTATGACACACCATAGCATGTACCATTTTCTGTTCTCCTGCTCCAGTCTTCTTAAGCAAAGGCCATGACTAGCCAAACTGTATGAAATTGCTCCCCACCTTCCTTTTCTAAACACAATGCTTCCATCAGCTGGTATCAGCATCTCTGTGAGCACCAATACCTGTGCAGGCTTGAGACCACTTCTGGTCATACTAATGCCACTCTCCTCTGCCACTCACTTCCACTGAATACTTGCTCCAGATACTGTAGCCTGGTTCATCAGGGTGCCTCAAGTCATGCAGGCACCAAAACGTTACCTGTTCCTTGCTGAACTGGAGTGATCACTCCCTACAAACCACGACTTTTGTGTCACAGGATAGCATATACACACCACCAGAGCATTTGCTAAGTGTCAGTGCCTTACAGAGCTCTCTAGGAAAGAGAACCTTTCCAGTTTTGCTTAGAATACCTCTGTTCCCTTGGACTCAGCTGTTTGTGTGTTTAGGATCAGACCTGAGAGATAGATGCCATGCTGCATTCAGAATTGCCATGACTCTCAAACACCTGAGGTTTAGTTATTGGGTCAAACTCATTTGCCGGATTCTCCTTCCCCCCAGGATGAGTTCTTCCTTCAAAGGGCTACTCCTTGACCTGATAAGTGTTCCTGTGGGCCTGCCCCAGTAGACCTCCAAAGGTAAGTGTATACATGTCTAATGGAGTATCCAGAAGAAATCAGATTCAAAATTTTTATAGGATGGAATAAGTTCTATTTTCCCATGTCTTCAAGAGGAGCTGTCCATTCTCCTTTGGGTAGACTCCCTTGGTCTGGGAAAAACCACTTTTATGGCATCTCTTAGTTTTGTAGAGATGTAAAGCAAATACTCACGCCTGTACTGAAGAGAATACGACACTTCTTGATGAAGCCAAGCCTGCCTCCAGTTCTGTAGGCAGATGGAATCCTCATGTCCCTCTGTGAAACCCAGTGGCCTATAGATCTTAGAGGTTATAAGGTACACATTCCAAAAAAGTGTTTGCCATACACAGGGGTCATGGGAAAACACTTCAGATCTCAGTTCTTTCACTTTGTGATTCAAAGTTTTAAAAACACGTCCAAGGGACTGGCAGTAATCCTTATGGAGGTGAGATGGCAAGGAAAGACTAATGAACCTTCTTTGAAATTAAAGTCATTAAAAGATAGCCCAGGGAAACTGAAGGAAAAGGGATACAGACTGGCTTCTTAGATTGCACCCTAGGCCATGGGTTGTTGGCATAGAGAACTGATTCTGGAATATTCTTTTTATTTTATTTTATTATTTTTAAAAAGATTTTATTTATTCATTTGACAGAGAGAGAGAGAGAGAGCACAAGCAGGGGGAGCAACAGGCAGAGGGAGAAGGAGAAGCAGGCTCCCCGCTGAGCAGGGAGCCCAATGTGGGGCTCGATCTCAGGACTCTGGGATCATGACCTGAGCCAAAGGCAGACACTTAACCAACTGAGCCACCCAGGTGCCTCTGATTCTGGAATATTCTGACTGGCACTGGGATCACCTCTAATCCACCCATGGAGTGCTTTGGGGGAATCGGCCACCTCTGAATGACAGGAAGTCTCTGACAGTACTGTACACATGGCAACCAGGTCAGTTTTGAGTGTAAGCTTAATGCTGGGGGAGGGTGTCTTCTTCTTCCCACCAGGAATTCTGTGTTTTGAAAAAAGTAACAGCAACACTGGTAGCTAGAACTTGCAGTGGAGTGTCTTGGTTTTGGTAGTGATGTGGAACTTTAGCAACAATAGAATGGAATGGGATACATTTCCCCCAAGGGCTCCATTATGTATGTGGTGACAGTTTCCATGGAATGTACCTACCTTGCCCAGCTTAACAGCAAGACAAAGGTAGCTTTCAATAGCTTTATATTCAGGAATATAGAATAGTAAACTGTAGTAGCAGTATTATTCACAATAGCCAAAATGTGGACACAGCCCATATGTCTATTAATAGACGAGTGATAAAGTGTTTTGTACAGATAATAGAATATCATTCAGCTCTAATAAGGAATGAAATTTTGTCATATACTACAACATGGATGAATTCTGAAGACATTATATTAAGTGAAATGAGCCAGTCACAAAAGGACAGATACTGTATGATTCCACTGATATGAGGTATTTAGCATAGTCAAATTCATAGAGACAGAAAACAGAATGGTGGTTGCCAGGGATTGGGGGAAGAGGTAAGAGGGAAACACTGCTATTAGGTACAGAGGTTCTATTTAGAGTGATGAAAAAGTTCTGGAAATAGACAGTGGTGATGGTTTCACAACAATGTGAATGTACTTAATGCCACTGAGCTGTACACCTAAAAGTGGTTACAATGGTAAATTTAATCTTATCTATATTTTACAACAATAAATTTTTTTTTAAGTTAGTAAGATTTTTAAGTTAGAGGTTAGTGAATAATTTCATTGCTCCTCTGATCACTAGGGAGCTAGAAATCTATGTAATTTGAGTATTAAAGTAAATCTGACCTTATTTTTACTTGTAAGCTAGTAATGTCAGGAAAATTTTGAATTACATTAAAAAATATGATATACAAAATTACAGGCAGAACTGTGGCATCTTTTAATTTGAAAGGTTTTTTAAGGCCTTTAAGCTTTTTATTTTTAAATGGATCTCTATCCATCTAATTGCTCAGTTATCCTCAGACCCAGGTAAGATTCAAAAATCTAAAGATAACACTAAAAAATGACTATGACGCAGTTCTTCCAAAATTGTTCTGCCAATGATACTGTGTGGAACTTTGAGGCTGGTTTTTAGCACACTCAATTTACATTCAAAACCAACCCCTTGCCCAATCCTCATACTGTATTAGGAGCTAATCAGGAAATTGTTTTAAAATGCAGTTTCTGGATTTTGGACGTTCGTTTTCTTTTGTAAGGGGCTTTGGAAGGCTTCCTTTAATCTTTACTTTTGGTCCCATTGCCAAGAAGAGTTGTTCAAAAGGTCGTAATACCTGAGTTCGGAAGAAACAGTTTATAATCGAGAAAATGCTGCCTCTTGAAATGGATATAGCAGTGGAAACCAAAGAGAGAGTAAGGTTTGAGCATCATATAACACAGGAGCTTAAAGATCTATGCTCATTGATAAAGAGGCTAATGTCAGAGCGCTTGGAAAGTATCAAGGAGAGAGAGATAACAGAAATGTGCAAGCCTGATCGGTCACAAAATCGAATTACCGAAGTAAATGCAAAACAAGAGAAACATGCAGAAAAAAAGGAAAAATAAATAAAAGAGAAGAAGAGAAATCTACAGGATCTGTCCAGGAGATACAATCTACACATAATAGGAATACCTGAAACAGGGGAAAGCAAATGAAGCTGAAACAATAAGGACCTAATTGAAGAAAATATTCCAGATTCGAAGAACGAACTAAATCTGCAAATAGAAAAAGTTCATAGAGTACCAGTAGAACAATGAAAAGAAAGCAACACCTACATGTATCCTAGTGACGTTTTTAAACTGGAAGGATAAAGAAAAAAATTCTACAAGTATTCAGAGAAAGCAGGTTACCTATAAAGGGGTAAAAGACTGACGCGATTTTTCTCTTGCAACTCTAAATGCCGAAAGGCAAGGCGGCAATATCTACAGTTTTAAGGGAAAATGATTTTGAACTAAGAGTTATATATCCTGCCAAGTTATCGTTTCTAAATGAAGGCAACTGGAAGACATTCCTAGATATGCAGGGGTTAAGGAAGTATATCAGCCAAATACCATTCTTGAAAAATTTGCTAAATGCTGTTACTGTAGCACACAAAAATAACTCAAGAGTAGTGAGGCAATTGTATGAAAAAAAATGGCGGTAAGCATTAAAGCTAGTTAAATATCATTAAAGATTAATTTGTTATATGTAGGGTTATAAAACTAAATGCAAAGATAAATTCTTGAGTTGGGTCTAAAATTTGTTTGTCTTGTTTTAAACCGAAAAGTTGTGCTAAATGTTCAATGTAGACAGCAAGTAAGTACTGTTTTTAGTATGTAATGTAGATAAAGATATGCATGCTCTTCAGCTAAACAAATAAAAAGGGCTTTGTTGCTGTGGTGGACAGGACACCTAGAGTAAAGGCATTCCAAGTGTTAATCTGATAAAATGGGAAATTGGTACAGTTTTGTGTCCTTTATTTTTAATTATAGAGCTGGGGAAAGTAACAAGTTTGTTTATAATGTTAATGCTGACAGTGTAAAGAAAATTTCCAAATCCCTGACTGGGGAGGTGGTAGATGAAAACCTTGTTTTATGTACATCTTGCCTAGGGAAATTCAGTAGTAACCACTTCATGTAGTAGTTTATTCTAAGTAAATTTGACATTGAGATAAGTGTTACAGATAAAATTGGAGAGGAAGTGGTGAAAAAACAAAAACAGCAAGGAAACATTAAAATTAGCATAAAATAGATTAACAGAGATAACAGGTGAATTATCACACTCATAAACAGGCTAAATATCCCTATTAAAAAGATTCAAATTGGGTCAAAAATCACTCTCTGAACCTGGATGTTCACATTTGTATAAAACAAAGGATAAAGGAGTTTAAAGATAATGAAAACTGTTAAGGCATAGAAATTGAAATAGGGAGCAACATTTTTATCAGAATTTAAGCTATAACAAAGTATAAAACAGTGTAGGATGTAGCATTTAAGAAGCTTTATGTGGCAAATAACATGGCATTCATCTGTAAAATGTTCAATATCTTGATGTGAGTGGTAGTTTTACTGATGTATACATAGTTTTTAAGTGCATTCTAAGTACTTAATAAAGTAATTCTTAATTCAAAAAAATAATAAAATGCAGTTTCTGATTCAACAGGACTGGTGAGGGACCTCAGACTCTGCATTTTTAAAAAATAATTCTTAAATTTGAGTATAGTTGGCATACAACGTTACATTAGTTTCAGGTGTACAACATAGTGACTCAATTTCTTTATACGTTATACTATGCTCACCACAAGTATAGCTTCTATTTGTCACCACACAATGCTATTGCAGTACCATTGACTATATTCCCGATGTTGTACCTTTTATTCCCATGACTTAGTCATTCCATAACTGGAAGGCTATACCTGCCACTTCTCTACACTCATTTTGCTCAAGCCCCTCTCCTTCCTTCTGGCAACCATTAGCTGGTTCTCTGTATTTCCAGCCCTGATTTTGCTTTTTGTTTATTCTTTTTTTTTAGATTCCACATATGAGCGAAATCATATGGTATTTGTCTTTCTCAGTCTGACATACTTCATTTAGCATAATACCCTCCAGGTCCATTCATGTTGTTGCAAGTGGCACAGTCTCATCCTTTTTTTAAGGCTGTGTAATATCAGGGATGTGTGTGTGTGTACCATATCTTTCTTATCCATTCATCTATCAATGGATGCTTAGGTTGCTTCCATATCTTGCTTATTATCAATAATGCTGCAATAAACATATGGCTGCATATATCTTTTCGAATTAGTGGTTTTTCTTTCCTTTGGGTAAATACCAGTAGTGGAACTATTGGATTATATGGTATTTCTATTTTTAATATTTTGAGAAACATCCATACTGATTTCCACAGTGGCTGTACCAATTTAAATCCTCACAAAAAAATGTATGAGGGTTCCTTTTTCTCCACAGCATGGTATTGGCACAGATACAGACACATAGATCAATGGAATAGAATGGAGAGCCCAGAAGTAAACACACAGTTTTCTGGTCAATTAACCTATGACAAAGGAGATTAAGAATATACAAAGGGGGAAAGACAGTCTCTTCAATAAATAGTGCTGGGAAAACTGGACTGTTACATGTAAAAGAATGAAACTGGACCACTTTCTTTCTTTATTTTTTTTTTTTTTAAAGATTTTATTTATTTATCTGAGAGCGAGAATGGGAGACAGAGAGCATGAGAGGGGAAGGGTCAGAGGGAGAAGCAGACACCCCGCTGAGCAGGGAGCCCGATGTGGGACTCGATCCCGGGACTCCAGGATCATGACCTGAGCCGAAGGCAGTCGCTTAACCAACTGAGCCACCCAGGCGCCCCGAAACTGGACCACTTTCTTATACCACACACAAAAATAAACTCAAAATGGATTAATGAACTAAACATGAAACATGACAAGAACAAGATAGAGATGTGCACTCTCACCACTGTTATTTAACATCGTACTGGAAGTCTTAGCCACAGCAATCAGACAACAAAAAGAAATAAAAAGCATCCAAATGGACAAGGAAGAAGTCTAACTTTCACTATTTGCAGACGACATGATACTCTACATAGAGAATCCAAGAGACTCCACCATAAAACTGCTAGACTTGATACATGGATTCAGTAAAATTGCACAATCCTAAAAAACCATACAGAAATAATGGAGTAGCAGAAAGAGAAATCAAGGAATTGGTCCCATTTACAATTGCACCAAAAACCATAAGAAACCTAGGAATAAATCTAACCAAAGAAGTAAAAATCTGTACTCTGGAAACTACAGAATACTTATGAAAGAAATTGAAGATGACACAAAGAAATGGAAAAACAGTCCATGTTCATGGGTTGGAAGAACAAATATTGTTAAAATGTCTATATTACCCAAAGAAATCTATACATTTAATGTAACTCCTATCAAAATACCATTAGCATTTTTCACAGAGCTAGAACAAACAATTTTAAAATTTGTATGGAACCACAAAAGACCCCAAGCCTGAATATCTAAAGCAATCTTGAAAAAGAAAAGCAAAGCGGGAGGCACCACAATTCCGGACTTCAAGCTATATTACAGACTGTAGTCATCAAGATAGTATGGTACTGGCACAAAAATAGACACATAGATCAATAGAGCAGAATATAAAACCCAGAAATGGACCTACAACTATATGGGCAATTAATCTTTGACAAAGCAGGAAAGAATATCCAATGGAAAAAAGACAATCTCTTCAACAAATGATGTTGGGAAAACTGAACAGCTATATGCAAAAGAAGGAAACTGGAACATTCTCTTTTACCATATACAAAAATAAATTCAAAATGGATGAAAGACTTAAATGTGAGACAGGAAACCATCAAAATCCTGGAGGAGAACAAGGCATAACCTCTCTGGCATTAGCTGTACCAACTTCTTACTAGATATGTCTCCTGAAACAAGGGAAACAAAAGCAAAAATAAACTACTGGGACTTCATCAAAATAAAAACCTTCTGCATAGTGAAGGAAAAAATCAACAAAACTAAAAGGCAACCTACAGAATGGGAGAAGATATTTGCAAATGACATATCTGATAAAAGGTTAGTACCCAAAATAGATAAAGAACTTATAAAACTGAACACCCAAAAACCAAATAATCCAATTAAAAGTGGGCAGAAGTCATGAAGACATTTTTCCATAAAGACATATAGATGGCTAACAGACACATGAAAAGATGCCCAACTTTACTCATCATCAGGGAAATACAAATCAAGACTACAATGAGATACAATCAGAATGGCTAAATTAACAACACAGAAGACACCAGGTGTTGGCGAGGAGTGGAGAAAGGCGAACCCTTACTGTTGGTGGGAATGCAAACTGGGGCAGCCACTCTGGAAAACAGTACGGAGGTTCCTCAAAAAGTTAAAAATAAAACTATACTACTATCCAGCAATTGCACTACTAGGATACAAAAGGATACAAAAATACTGATTCGAAGGGATACATGCACCCTGACGTTTATAGCAGCATTATCAACAATAGCCAAATTATGGAAAGAGCCCGAACTGTTGGCCAATGGAGGGGGAGGTGGGTGGGTGGGGGGTGGAGTGGGGTGGGGAATGGGTTAAACAGGTGATGGATATTAAGGAGGACACATATAGTGATGTGCACCAGGTGTTGTATGTAAGTGATGATTCACTAAATTCTACCCCTGAAACTAATATTGCACTGTATGTTAACTGCAGGAATTTAAATAAAAACTTGGAGGAAAAAAAATGTGAGACCCAAAACCATAAAAATCCTAGAATAGAACATACACAGTGACTTCTCTGATATAGGTCATATCAACATTTTTCTAGATAGATCTCCTGAGGTAAGGGAAATAACAGCAAAAATAAACTATAGGAACTACACCTATTTGGTAAAAGCTTTTGCACAGAGAAGGAAACAATTAACAAAATAAAAAGGCAACCTACCGAATGGGAGAATATATCAGACTCTGCATTTCTAACAAGCTCTCAGATGAGAATTCTGAGAACCACCCTCTGAGCAGCAAGGTCCTCAGTCAAGCTCCCTCTGTTTGGTTTATATGACTTTTTCTCCTAGTAGAAAGAAAGCTACCTGGAGGGTGGAAACCAGGACTCATAACTATGTGTCTTCCAGCATCTAGCATAATGTCTTATGCAAACATAGAAGCCAAATAATGCTGGTAAAAATGATTAAATTCAAATTACAAAAGGTAAAAAAAATATAAAATAAAAAGGGAATGAAAATATTTGTTAGAGAATAAAAATGGAAAAATCTATGAATAGTTTGTGGTATCCCAAATGAATCAATTTTGCTAAATAAAAGAAATGAATTTTATAACATTTGAATGCACAGATGATCTTGAGGAAAGAGTACAGCTCACAGGAAAATATTTAGGGAAAAGCAGATGATGATTTTCTTATGAGATTGACAAATGACACTTCTTAAAGAAACTTCAGCTTTCAAATTTCAAAGAGGTGTATCCCACTGCACTCATGAAAATGGCTAAATTCATTTCTGAGGACTCTGTGTGTGTGAACACCATGTAATAATTTCATGATGTGTTCAGCATAGTGCTTTGTCCTTAAGCCATGATTCCCCAGCATTGCTGTTCTTCTTAGCATATGTCTATAATGTAGGGCTCAGGAAATGAATCCCATTTTTGAGTGTAAGAAAATAAGATAATAACATGAAAAATAGTCATGTGTAGAGCTGATCCTTGTTGATGTATGAAATATTTCACCAAATAGGATGCCAGTGAGAAATGATGTTGAAGTGATTGTTAATTTTTAGCTAGTACAAATTCTGGTTTTTAAGCATAGAAACAGATCCCATGCTGTGGTCTTCCTATGATGTTAAATCTTCTGAAGTCACCACTTTTTCTTTTATGATTCAATGGGCAGATTTATTTTCCGACATGTGCTAGCCTGCATTTGAGATGCTTAAATTTTCCCCTATAATTTCTTCCATTTTCTGTAGTGCCGAAAATGAAGTATTATATTCATTTTTCTCTGTCAGGCATGTCTTTCTGATACAGTTCTTTCCACAGGCACTGTTGACAAAGGAAAGCAAAGTTGAATTCTTCATTCATCTTGTGGTTCCCATATGGAGATTGTTCAGTCTAACCCATCTTCTGAAAGCAGATCTGATGAGCAGACAAGCACCTTCCCTGACAGCTTATTATGCCTCAGTCTCTATAAATTAGAGGCTATAAATCTGACAGCATTATAGCTTCTGAATTAAATGTACAATTTAACTTATAAACTCATGTTCTTTACTTCAACAATTGTAATAAACCAAATGTATGCTGATTTTCTAATGTGCATTCGGTTTTTGGTGAGTCTGCAAGTTGACAAGCCTTGAGCCTTTAGTACGTATGAATTCTTAAACACTGGTTTATTCAATCTACTAATTCTCATCTCTCTCCCCCACTATTTTTATTGAAAGATTTTGAGGTTTCTTATTCCAAATTACATGAAATATTGATTAAACCCATAGATTTACTTAAGTGCTTTTGTTATTAGATATTTTAGAAAGACTCATGGAGGCAGAAGGGCAGAAATTCTGTAATTAATCAGGATTGCCTGGCTCTGTTGCTACAGTGGCAGTGAATTGGTTCCCAGTAGGAGAGTTAATAGAAAAACATTCAATTTCAAAATGGCCTGGATGCATCAAAGGGATTAAACTGTAATGCTTTTAATCCCTGTAACTCAAACAAAGAGAAAATTTTCCTGAGCAATGAACTGCATAATGTATTTGTGGGCCAGCAAATGATCACTGTGGAACATCAGCTAAACAGCCAACTCTGTAGCCCAGGGATTTTACTAGGCACAGCCAGAGTGACAGCCCAGGGGATTTAGACACTTTTAAACTCTAGGTTTTGAGTGAAGCTAAAATGGGTGTTGTTTTGGAAAGTTCTAGTCTTTGGAGCTTCCAAGCTGTCAGAGATCCTACTGATAAACATTTAAGTTAAATCTCCCAATGGCAATTACATGGCATATGGGCTACAGTCCCCCCCACTTCCAAGGCCCATGACAGACACTGCTTTTTAACCATAACTCCCTTTCCCATCAAGAATACCTCTGAGTTCAATACTATTTGCAATACCTCTTCCAGGTCTCTCTCTTTAAAAAAAAAAAATTAATTATTTAATCTCCATGATCAAATTTTTCATTTTCTAAATACCTGGTAGAAGATACCAAGTAGCATGTAGGTACATCTCAAAATATGTATTTTTCAAATAACCCGTCTTTATTTTATTTTGGAGGCTTCTGGGTATTATTTTTTTTTGATTAAGCTTTTCTGGAGTTTTTTTTTTTTTTAAGATTTTAATTATTTATTTGATAGAGAGAGAGTGAGCATGAGCCGGGGGGCAGAGGGAGAGGAAGTAGCAGACTTCCTGGTGAGCAGGGAGCCTAATGTGGGGCTCAATCCCAGGACCCTGAGATCATGACCTGAGCCCAAGGCAGACGCTTAACCGACTGAGTCACTCAGGCACCCCGGAGTTTTTTTTTTTAATTAAAAAAAATTTTTTAAATTAAATTTAATTTTATTATGTTATGTTAGTCACCATACACATCATTAGTTTTTTTTTAATTTTTTATTTTTATGTTAATCACCATACATTACATCATTAGGTTTTTTTAATTATGTTATGTTAATCACCATATATTACATCATTAGTTTTTGATGTAGTGATCCACGATTCATTGTTTTCATATAACACCCAGTGCTCCATGCAGTATGTGCCCTCCTTAATACCCATCACCGGGCTAACCCATCTCCCACCTCCCTCCCCTCTAAAACCCTCAGTTTGTTTCTCAGAGTCCATAGTCTCTCATGGTTCATTTTTCCCCCTGATTTCCCCCCCTTCATTTTTCCCTTCCTTCTCCTAATGTCCTCCATGCTATTCCTTATGTTCCACAAATAAGTGAAACCATATGGTAATTGACTTTCTCTGCTTGACTTATTTCACTTAGCATAATCTCCTCCAGTCCCATCCATGTAGAGTTTTGTTTTAAGAAAACTATAGATTCATATGTAACTGTAAGAAATAATACATAGATATTAATGGACCCATTTTCCAGTTCCCCCCAATGGTAACACCTTGCAGAACTAGAGTATAGTATCACAACTACGATGCTGATATTGATACAGTCAAGATATGAAGCATTCCATTACCACAAGGATCTCTCATGTTGCCCTTTACAGGCACATCCACTTCTCACTTGTCCTCATCTTGCTTAACCACTGGGAACCACTAATCTGTTCACCATTTCTATAATTTTGTCATTTCAAGAATGCTATAAAAATGGAATCATGTAGTATGTTATCTTTTCTGATTGGCTTTTTCCACACAGCATAATTCTCTGGAGATTCATCCAGATCATTCTGTGTAGCAATAGTTTGTTTTATTGCTGGGTAATATTTCATGGTATGGATATACCACAGTTTGTTTAACCATTCACTTGTTGAATATCTGGGTTCTTTCCAGTTTGGATCTGTTATGAACAAAGCTGCTATAAAAATCTGTGTTTAGTTTGTGGTCAGGTTTTTGTATAAACATGTCTTTTTTCTCTAGGGAAAAATGTATCCAGTAGTATAGTTGCTGGGCCACATGATAGTTGCATGTTTACTTTTTTTAAATTTTTATTTCTTTTTTTATTAGTTTCAGAGGTAGAATTTAGTGATTCTTCAGTTGCATATAACACCCAGTGCTCACTATATCAAGTGCCCTCATTGAAGCTATACTTTCAGGGATCATTTCTATAGTTTGTTATATTAAGTGCCCTCCTTAATGTCCATCACCCAATTACCCCTTCCTCCACGGACCTCCCCTCCAGCAACCCTCAGTTTGTTTCCTACAATTCAGCATCTCTTATGGTTTGCCTCTCTCTCTACTTTCATCTTATTTTTCCTTTCCTTCCCCTATGTTCATCTGTTTCTTAAATTCCACATAAGGGTGTGTTTACTTTTTAAAAGAAACCTCCAAACTGTTTTTGCAGAGTGGCTGTAGCATTTTATGCTTCCAGCAGCAATATAGAAGAAATCCAGTTCTTCTGCATCCTTGCCAGCAGTCTATGTCACTACTGTTTTTTATTTTAGCCATTCTCATAGATTCACAGTGATGTCTTATTGTGGTTTCAATTTGTACTGTCCTAATGGGTGATGATACCAAACATCTTTCATGTACTTATTATTTGCCATCTGTATATTCTCCTCCATAAAATATCTCTTCATGTCTTTTGCCCATTTTCTAATAGGATTTTGATGTTGTTGTTGTTGCTGTGTTTGGAGAATTTTAATATATCCTAGAAATCAGTCCTTTGTCAGATATGTGGTTTGCAAATATTTCCTCCCAGTCTGTAGCTTGTCTTTTCATCTTCTTAACAGAGTCTTGTGTGGACCAAAAGTTTTTAATTTTGATGAAGTACAGTTTAGTAGTTTCTTTTTATAGATTGTGTATTTGGTGTCAAGTCTAAGAACTCTGCTTAGCCTTAGATCTTGAAGATTGTGTCCTATATTTTTCTAAAAATTTTATAGTTTTATGTCTTACATTTAACCCTGTGATCTTATTTTAATTTTTGTATAAGGTGTGAGACATAGGACTAAGTTCTTTCTCCTCCTTCCTCCCTCTTTCCCCCCTTCTCCTCCTCCTCTTTTCTTCTTCCTCCTCCTCCTCCTTCTCCTTCTTCCCATTCCTCTTCCTCTTCTTCTTTCTCCCTCTTTTGTTCTCTCTCCCTGCCTATGGATGTTCAATTGCTTTAATACCATTTGTTAGCTATCTTTCCTCCATTGAATTGTTTTTGCGGCTTTGTAAAAAATCGACTTGTCATATTCGTGTAGGTCTATTTCTGTGTTCTGTTTTAATGATCTATGTATCTATCCCTACATATATACCACAGGATTGATTACTGTAACTATGTAATAAGTCTTGAAATCAGATAGTTTCCTCTCATTTTACTCTTTTTTTTTTTTGAAATTATTTTACCCATACCAATTCCTTTGCCTTTCCACATAAATTTTAGAATACTTTTGCCTATATCTACAAATAGTGTTGCTAGGATTTTGCTAAAAAATGATGTTAAATTTATATATCAATTTTGGAGAGAATTGACATCTTAATTATGTCTGGTATTTCAATCCATGAACATAGTATGTCTCTCCATTTATTTAAACCTTTTTATTTCTTTCATTAGCATTGTGTAGTTTTTAGTGTAAATCCTGAACATGTATTGCTAGATTTATACCTGAGTATTTCATATTTTGAGCAATTGTAAATTGTATTGTGTTTTTAATTTTGGTGTCTGTGTGCTCCCTGCCAGTATATGGAAATACAATAGACTTTTATATGTTTGCTTTACATCCTGTGACCTTGTTGGACTCAGTAGCTCTTATAGTCTTTTTGTAGATTAATTGAGATTTTCTATGTAGATCATGATGTCATCTGCAAATAGGGACAGTTTTATTTCTTCATTCCTGACATGTATGCTTGTTATTTCCTCTTTTTGCCTTATTGCATTGACTAGAACTTTAAGCACTATGCTGAATAAGAGTAGTAAGAGGGGACATTCTTACCTTGTTCCTGATATTAGGGGGAAATTATTCAGTCTTTCACAATTAAGTATAATATTAGCTATAGGTTTTTTTTTTTTTTAAGATGCTTTTTATCAAGCTAAGGAAGCTCTCCTCTATTTCTGTTTTGATAAGAATTTTTAACATGAATGGGTTTTGAGTTTTGTCTAATTTTCTACATTAATTGATATGATCATGTGATTTTTCATCTTTGGCTTGTTAATATGGTAGAATACAGTGATTGATTTTTGAATATTGAAACAGACTTGCATTCATGGAATAAACCCCACTTAGTTATAGTATATAATTCTTTTTATACATTGCTGAATTCTATTTGCTAATATTTTGTTAAGTATTTTTCCATCTATATTCATGAGCAATATTAGTCTGTTTTCTTTTTTTGTACTGTTTTTATATTGTTTTTGGCATCAAGTTAACACTAGTTTCATAAAATCAGTTGGAAAGTGTTCCCTTCTCTTCTATTTTCTGCAAAACATTGTGTAGAATTGCTTTTAGTTCTTACATATACACTTGGTAAAATTCTCTGGTGAAAACATCTAGGTAGGGGGATTTCTTTTTTGGGGAGTTTTAAATTATGAATTTGGCTTCTTCTGTCTTTTAATTGGTATATTTATATTTAATACAATTATTGATAAGTTAGAACCTAAGTCTGCCATTTTCCTTTTGGTTTCTGTTGTTTCCTCAGTTTTTCATTTCATTTCAGTTTTTATTGCCTACCTTCCTATGGGTTACTTGAATATGTTTTAGAATTCCATTTTTTATTTATCTATATTATCTTTTAGTGTATCTCTTTGTGTAACTTAAAAAAACCTTTTCATATGACTAGATATTCTATTATATATGCATAACATCACAGTCTACTTATGTTGCCATTTTACCAGTTTGGGTGAAGTATAGAAACCCTATTTCCCATTACACCCCTTTATCCTATCAAATTTATAATATAATTTCCTTTACATTCATTTAGAAGTGCAAAATACAATGTGAAAACTTTTGCTTCAGCCATCAAACTAACTTAGAAAATTCAAAAGGAGAAAAAAAGTGTATTTTCTTAACCCATATTTCTGCTTGTTGTACTGTTTCATCCTTCCTGATGTTCCAAGGTTCTTTCTTTTATTATTTCCTTTCTTCTTAGCAACTTTACTTAGCTATAATTTTAGGGTAGGTCTGCTGGTAACAAACTCTTTGTTTTCCTTGATCTGAAATGTTCTTGATTTCCCTTTATTCCTGAAGGATATTTTTCCTGAGAATGGGATTCAGGGTTGACAGTTATTTTCTTTCAGCACTTTTAAAATATTGTGTCACTTCAAGTTTAATTATGATGTATCTGAAAGTGGATTTCTTTGGCTTTATTCTATTTATGGTTTGCTAAGCTTCTTGAATCTGTTAGTTTATGTCTCTTACCAAGTTTGGGAAGTTGTCAACCATTATTACTTCAAGCCTGGGTGAAGTATAAGTTTATAAAGTATATGTTTTCAGCACCACTTTCTTTCTCCTCCCCTTCCAGAATTCCAATGACACAAACGTTAGTATTCTGTTATAGTCCCATAGGCCCTGGAGTCTCTCCTCCCCACCCCCCTCCTCCTCCTTCTAGTGTATTTTCTCTTGGTTGGTTGCTCATATTGGTTATTGTTTTTTTCTTTCTTTCTTTCTTTCTTTCTTTCTTTCTTCCTTTCTTCCTTTCTTCCTTTCTTTCTTCTTTCACATTGGCTAATTTCTATTGTTCTAGCTTCTTGTTCATTTGGTCTTTCCTCTGCTGCCTCCCCTCTGCATTAGGCCCATCTACTGAACTTTTTATTTCAGTTATTATATTTTTAATTTCTAAAATTTAAATTTGTTTCTTTTTTTATAAATTCTATTTCTTTGCTGGGGGCTTTTTAAAAAAATCTTTACTCATTAGCATTTCTGGGTTGCTGACTTTTTCAGCTTCTAGTCTGGGATATATGAAACAAAGAAAATCCAGAGAACTCATTGCTATGTTGTTCCTTGAGTCTTGATTTCCATAGCCAGTCTGCCTTCTTCGCTCTACTTTTAAGAGTTTTCTTATGTTTGTTTCATATATAATATCAATGGCTTTTAATTGTACTTGGTGGGAGGAATAGAGAAAGGTGTGTCTACTCTATTTTCCCAGAAGTGGAAGCTCAGGTCTATCTTTTTTATTTACTAGGAAATTTTAGAAAATATCCTGGAATGTCTTATTATAAGCAAAGTAATCACTAGGCATAGAATCTGAGAATGCTGAGAATGCCCAGAGGTCACAAATAACATTTGGAAATAACTTAGATATCAAAATCACATTAAGAAAGTTACTGCCGTGTTAGAAAACAGGAACATCTAGCTCCCCCCTAACACAGAAGATATACCAACATCCCTGTGTGTTGGTCAGTTTGCAAACTTGTTCATTGGTTCTGAGACAAATCCTATATACCAACTAGATTTTTTTGTTCTGCTTTTTCCCCCCCTGAGGCTCATTGTGCATTCAGGCACCCTTAATATCTTCTCCGGATCATGGGAACTGAGGATTATAATAAAACTATTTACACAAAGTTGTTCATCATTTAGTATGTTACTCCTCCAGGAATATTTACATTTTAAAAGAGGGACACCACAAAAAGGGCAATGTTGAGCAAAAGAAAGGACCTCATAAAATAGGCTTTCCAACATCAGTATGTGGAATTTTCTGTGAAGGGAGAAAAGATTTACCAGAATTCTTCAAATTACCAGAAACTGATAATCATCTTATCACTTCACTAGCCCTGTATACTGATGTTCATTTTTTTTTTCAAAGATAAGGCTGTTAGTAAATATCTTTACTTTCTGTATATATTCATGAGGACTTTCTATGTCAAAAGTGTATGTGCAGGGATGTAAGTACATTATAGTCTGGCTGGTCAAAAAAAATCTGGCTTGTAGCACAAGAAGAGAGATTGGTTGCAGAGGCGATCAGAGTGGCCAGGCTGTTCTGATTCTAAAGAGTTTATTTTTTCCATGGAAGTCCAGCACAGCAATTAAGAGCGTGGCTTTAGGTTTAGTGAGATCCAGTCAGATCCCTGTTCTGCCTTTTACTGTTGGTATTGCTTCAACGATTTTCTAAACCCTAGTTTTGTCATCTGTAAAGTAGACATAGTAATATTATCTATTTTCTGTGAGATAATTCATGGAAAGTGCTTAGCATAGTGCCAAACACATGGCACAGATTCAGTAAGTGTTAGGTATTGGGATTTAAAATCTTTGAATTAATAAGGTAATTTTCCCTTAAGAGGCATGGATGTGTCACTCTGGGGATCAACGTTGTATTGCCTTCCTGGAAAAGTGCTCTGCAAGAATGAGAGGTTAAGAACCTTAGGATGTGAGAGAAATTTGTGATCACATGTGGACCAAGTTCACCTGCTTGTGCACCAATTACCTCTTAACTTCTCTGAAGATTGGATTTGGATATATACATCCTTTATATTTTTGAAAACTCTGGAACTACCATAGATAATATGTCTTGCATCTCTCTCCTAATCACATCATCATTGTTTTGAGCCATTTAAAAAGGAGAGAGGTATAGTGAAGGATTAATCAAAACATGTTGGGGACCAGTGGAAAGTGCCTGAATGGCAAGAATTTTCCTTGAGCTGGTAATTTTGTAGGCACGAACCAATTTGTCAAAATGCTAGTCATGTTTGGAAGTAAACATGTTAAAAGTTTAATTAAAAGTTGTATTGCCTTAGCCACACCCTATGCTTACAGGAAAAGATGTGCCTACCTTTTAATGTCTCTATCGCCAAATCTTGGACATCAGATAAACTTAGTCATGGCCTCAATAAATTGAGTTAATCTGGGTTCCAAAGGCAACAATGTTGCTCTTTTATTCAAATCTAGAATTATGATAAAACCAAAAAAACATTCTGAGCATGGTCAGGACTCTGTAATGCCCTTGAGTGAAAGCTGACTCAGAGTATCCCCCCTGAACCTCAGTCAGGTTAAACGTGAGGAGAGCAGTGAAACCCATCTATGAGAAATCATCCAGCCATACTTAGTCTGGCTTGAGTTTCTCAGAATTATTAGGTGTCTAGGAGCTCCATGGTTGTGCATTTTGTAATCTCAAGTAGCTGTGCCCAGCTAGCATATAGTATTTAAAAGACACTAAATATTTGTTGAGTTGAATTTAATGAAATTGAGTTAAATGGAAGAGAAACCAAGGCTTGAAAACTCATTTCCTCTGGAAGAAGAAGAATCAGAGAGACTCAGCATTATTTTGAGGACTTATCACGAGCCAAGAGGAAGGGGTAGTACAGCTGGCAGGATAATGTATTATAGCAAATAATAGAGGTACACAAGGAGTTTGTACTTGTCATCACCCCCAAGCCTGGACCACTTAGTTGGAGAATGAGCATGACTCCAGCAATGTGATTCTTTTACCTTATTTAGTGGAAAAGCAAGTACAAGAGGTACAGATGTGGAAGGAGGAAATGAGCCTTCATCAAGCACCTACTATGTGGCCAATACCATGTTCATCAGTTTACAAAGATTCTCATTTCATTTTTACATCTTTCAAGTCAAGCTTTGGAGTGCAGTGACACTGCATTAGCACTTCAAGTCCTACAGAGTATCAATGTCTGACAGAAAAATATGTTATTTTTCCAATGAATATGCATTTTAATATTGACCAAAGAAGTGGTGTGACACCACAAACTCTCATCTATCTATCTATCTATCTATCTATCTATCTATCTATCTATCATCATCTATCTACCTATCATCTATTTATCTCTATCATCCACCTACCTAACCATCTATCATCTATATATCTATTATCTACCTACCTACTTATTATCTATCTATCCATTTATCTACCATCTATCTATTATCTACCTACCTACTTATCACCTATTTATTATCTGCCTATCTATCTAGAGAGAGGTAGAGTTAGAAGAGGAAGAGACAGAGTGAGTACTCAGAGTGCTGGAATGCCCTCACTCAATGGGGCTTAACTTCACCTACCCACATTATTGATGTTACCATTTTACCCTGAGGGTAACATCTGACTGGAAAATGTTATTAATGTAAAACAATTGTGATATATTATACTGACTCTAGGTAGATGCTGGTTATATATACTTAACCTTATCTTCCTTTATCACTCTGCCCACTTTTTTTTTTCTTTTTCTCTCTGCATTCCCACAGTTATTCTCATGAAGCTGACGCTGACACAGTCAGAGTACCCTCCTTATGTACTCCAAGGTCAAGAAGCAATTTGGGCTGTTTTCCCTTTTGTACTCATGCAGGTGCTGTTATTGGGATTGCAGCCAGACATTTTGGTGAATATAAACTAGAAGCATCTAGCAGAGATTACATTTACAGAAGAATATATAATTTTCAACATTTTTAAAAACGACTTTTATTTATTTGAGAGAGAGAGCATGAGCAGGGGGAGGAGCAGAGGGAGAGGGAGAAGCAGACTCCTTGCTGGCAGGGAGGCTGATGTGGGGCTTGATCCTAGAACCCTGGGATCATGACCTGAGCTGAAGGCAGATAGTTTACCAACTGAGCCACCCAGATGCTCAATTTTCAACTTTTTATAGGGCCAGCAGCACTTAAATGCCTAAGTTGATTATTTATACGTTGATACTACTGGGGCCCAGGAGGAAACCTCAATTAAGATTCTAGGCCTGTAAGCTTACCACTTTCAGAAACACCCTCCTGGACCTGGGGAGCTGCTTCTCTGACAGAGCTCTGACCCCTGAGGAACTGCCTTTGCAGTTGCTACACTGCAGAGGAAGAGGAGGTTAGCTGGTTCTGGTTTTGAGGCCTGGTACTCCCTTTCTATGCCCCTTCCCCTTGAATTATCTCTTAAGTCAAGCCCTGCCAGTCTACATGGGGTCCCTGTCTACTGGCTTCCTTCCATCACCCTTCTTATACTACACCGGTATCCTCCAGATGAGAGCTCTCTGTTTGCCAGAACATCCTTTATTGTTCTTAGTCTCCCCAGCAACTAGCATAGACTTAGCCCACACTAGATGCTCCACAAAATTAATAAATGAAAGAAGGAATGACATGAATTTTTAAAATGAATTATAAGATAATCTTTTCAATGTCTGTTTAGATACATTCAGTGATGGGCCCTCATTATCTCCATTAGGCAACACTTTCACTTTAGAATTGCTTTAATGTTCCCAATTTGGAAACATTTGGTCACCCTATAATTTGCACCATTTCCCCCTTTGTTTTACCCTTTTGAAACCATCGAGACATAGAAGTCCCTTATAAGCTTATGGACATGAAATCCCCTAATCTAATTCATATTTTTTCAGGCTAAACATCAACCTTTCCTCATAGAATGTGATTTTCATACCCTTTATCATCCGCAGTTCCCCTCTTCTGGAAGTTCTCTGGATTTTTACATTCTCTACTTAAAATATAGCATCCACCCCTGAATACATTTCTTAGACATGGGCTGACCAATGACTTGCATGTTCTTGTCTGCATCTCTCTGTCATCCTGCTACCTACAGAGCTCAAGGAACCCAGACAATGCAGCTCAAGTTCATCTCAGCCAAATGCTCTTTCTTCCTTCTTTGATCATGCTTCTATCCTGAATCCTTTCCTAACTTTCTTACCATGACAGACTAGTTGGAAGGAAATTTAGCACACCTTTTCCCTGTCACTTTTAAAAAGAGATACAAGAGGGGCACCTGGGTGGCTCAGTCGGTTAAGCGTCTGCCTTCAGCTCAGGTCATGATCTCAGGGGTCTGTGATCGAGCCCCACATCATTGTCAGGTTCCCTGCTCAGCAGAGAGTCTGGTTCTCCCTCTGCCTCTGCTCTTACTATCCGCTTGTACTCTCTCTGTATCTAAAATAAATAAATAAAATCCTGGGGTGCCTGGGTGGCTCAGTGGGTTAAGTGTCTGCCAGGATCATTCAGTGGGATCCAGCCCCACATCTGGGCTCCCTGTTCATTGGGGAGCCTGCTTCTCCCTCTCCCTCTGCCTGCCACTCCCCCTGTTTGTGCGCTCACTCACTCTCTCTCTCTGTCAAATAAATAAATAATCTTAAAAAAATAAAAATAAATAAATAAAATCTTTAAAAAAGAGAGAGATATAAGAAGTTTCATGAATAACCAGCTTCTACTTGTATTGCCCCCCCCAGGTTTCTATTCTGATGGTCCTTTCTGCCTAAAGTTAACAATGCTTCTTAATAAAAAGGAATCACCCAACCCCAAATGCACATCTCTATAGAAGCACCATCCCTTAGAGAAATGAAAGAGATGAAGAAAGTATTGTTAATCTTCTTATGCTTTTTGACAAAATGGCCATTATCTTTGCTTCTTCCTACCATATCTTATGCTGTCTTGACCCTGGAAGTTGGAGAGCAAAAGGAAAAGTGAGAGATTTACTCATGTAAAATGAGTAAAAGTCAGAGCTTTTTTCACTCTTCCCAATCTTTTTAGTATTTCTTCCTATTTCTCCTTCCATTGAGCCACATGATGTCTTCTACGCCTGAAGTGGGATATGGAAGAGGAGTGGAAGCTGATACCATACATAGATAGGGATCATCTCTGGCATTTATCTGGTCATTTAATGCCTATTAACATAGCCCACAATTGCACTTGTCTACCATTAGACAGTGCAGGTTCTTACTGAGCTTGTGGCCATGAAAATCCCCAAAGGCTTGTGCAGTTGCCTTTTGAGACAGAAACTACAGATTAAAAATGTATCTTTTTGCTTAAAATAACTTCATATCAAAAGCATTTAAACTCTTAGATGTGACTCTGGCAACAATTTGGATCTAATTGGCAAATATTGTTTAAATTTCTTATTTGATATGAATTGTCAAGTTGTTTTTATTTATATATGACCTCCAACCCACTTCATTCTATTTGCTTACACTTTGTCTAGTGTTACTGCTTTGCGAACAGATTGTATACAGTATATATACTTTTTCAGAAGTTATGCTTTCTTTGTGAGAGCAGTGTTATTTTTTAGGTTTTAAACAGGTGCTTGGAAAAAGATGTACTTTATTTTGGCCATGGACTTTGATATATATCTACTTACTCATTCTTTATTTTAAGTTTTTATTTTCATTCCAGTTAGTTAACATACAGTTGTATTAGTTTCAGGTGTACAAAATAATAAGTTCATCCAAATCTTCATTTTTGGTTTCTTATTGTTATTGTTGTTTGCTTATTAGAACTGTCAAAGACTGAGTGGTAAGCTCCATTATTACAATAAACTATGTTTCTGTTAATTTCTCCTTGAATTTCTAATAGTTTTGATTTGTGTATTTTGATTCTTGACTATTCAACTTGTAGAGTTTTGTGACTATTCTATACTTCTTACAGATTATTCCCTTATTGATATAAAATGTACTTCTTTGTCTTCTGTTTTTATTTTGTTTTGCCTTGAATTCTAATTTTTCTTATACCAATATTGCAAGCATTACTTGCTTGTTATCTGAGTTACTATACTTCTACCTTAAATGAATAGTATTTTTGATGACGGTCTTCTAAAAATTTGGATTTGGATTTTTAACTCTTTTAGAAGCTCTTCTGAATGATTTGAAATTATAGGTAAAGACCAATTGAATTATGGGAGAAGTTTGTGAACAGGTAATTCTTTAAAAAGGAAAAAACAAATACATATATGAAAAATTCTCAAACTCATAGGTCAGAAAAGAAGTATAAATCAAAATAATAAATACCCAGAGTTTGTGGATTTGAGTAAAATGGATACATTGAGAGACAATATTGAAGTCTATATCCAAAGAATGAAAATGTGCATTCTATTTCCCAGCAAATTTACAAAGGTGTCATAGAAAATAAAATTATTTTAGAAAATAAGAAATATGCATAAATTTTTTCTACAATTATATTCATCACTGATATTTAAAACTATAAAATATTAAAAACAAAATTATAATTATAAAAAGTTAAGAATTGGTTAAATAAAATATAATAAATTCATAAGATGCAACATGAAGCAGCCATTAGAAACCATGTTTTAGAAGAATATCTAATAGTCATAAAATATTTCATATGAGGGGTGTCTGGGTGGCTCAGTCAGTTAAGCCTGAGACTCTTGATTTCGGCTCAGGTCATGATCTCAGGGTTGTGGGATAGAGCCCCACGTTGGGCTCCCTACTTAGCATGGAGTCTGCTGGAGAGTCTCTCTCTGCCCCTTCCCCTGCTCACACAAGCGTGTGCTCTCTCTCTCTAAGTAAAACCTTAAAAAAAATATTTCATGTGAACAGAATGTTAAAAAAAGTTTGTGTATAATGCAAAACCAGTTTGTGGTTGTGTAGACACACACACACACACACATTCACACACACACACATTTGGAGATTGAAAAAAAAAGAGAGACTGAAGGATATATAAACCCAATGTTAATATTAGGATCTGGGTGACTTTCATTTCTTTCTTATAATGTTTAAGAGTTTTGAATTCTCAAGAATGAACATGTTTTATTTGCAATCATTAAAGAAATAATACATGTAACATGAAACTAATGTAACATGTGTGTCAACTCTATTTCAACTAAAAAAAAACAAAAAACAAAAACAAAACAAAAAACTCAACTAGGGCAGTATGCAGTTTTTGGTAAAAATAAATAAATAAAAATACATAAATAAAACCTACAAAAAAAGAAAAGAAAAGAAAAGAAAAAGAACACCTGAAGTGGAAGAGATTTGGGGACCAGATGCTGATAAAATGCTAAGTAAAATGGGGATTAAAAATACCCCTGTATACATCTTATAACTGGAGGTTTGTACTCTTTGGGGAAAAATACATTTCTAAAAACTAACCAGGGGCATTGCAAAGTCCTAGAAATCTACTACTAGACTGATATATAATAATCTTCACTATGGTAATCTAAACAGCCGCGAGTCCCCCTAACTGTACAAGCCATATTTATTGTCCTCATGCCCACAGGATAATCATGAGAGGTTTTGTGAAATTCTTCACAGGATCTAACCACATTTTGGTTACTAGAAAATAATTGAGGCCATTTTAGTATGAATTCCTTTTAGTGAACATCAGGCTGGTTGTCAACATTAATAACTTTCTTTTAAAATAATATCAACAATCTCTTTTTAATATATAGGAATCTCCAATATAGTAAGAGCCATAATTTATTGAACCTCTACTATATGTTTTCTATACATTATCTCATATAATTCTCACAAGCATATTAAAAACTAGGTGCCATCATTATAATCTTGTTACTGAGAAGACTGAGGTTCAGCATGATTTGGGAGTGACCCAAGATTTCACAGTTGGTGTTACAGACAAGAGTTAGGTCCTTTTCCTGTCTGTCAGTCTTTCATTCTTTCCACTATCTCCATTTAATCAGCCACAAGATTGTTCTGAGTTGTATTTTTATGTTGTGACTTTTAGATATAATTGAAATATCTTGATGGGATATGAAGTGAATTTCTGATTAAATGGGATCTTTATTGAGGTTATTGCTATAGGAAACCGCCCCCCCCCCCCCAGGTCTTCATTGGAGAGGACCTCTTGGGGGAAGCCTGACTGGTTCAGATTCAGAAACAGCTGTGAGGGCAAGGGCTTCTTTCAGAAGGAAAGGGGTGCTCTTGGATATTAGGTGGGGTCCTTGCCAAGGCTCTGACAATTATGTCCCAGATGGGTTTAGTTTCTTCTCTACCCTGACATTTCTCTCTTTGGTCATATGAATAGAGGGTTGATAACTCTAGTCCTCGTGGTAAATTTCCTTGGAGTAGATTAAGTCATCAGTCCTCCAGCTGCTACTTGGACAAAACTTTGAGGAGCAGGGGATTCAGGCATAGTAGAAGAAAGCTATTGCTAGGCCAGCCCTGAATGCTATCTCTATCATTTACTCCATGTTTGGTCTTGGCAAAATGTATAACTTCTCTGGCACCTTTTTTTTCTTCAATAAAATTAGAATAGTATCTGCCTCAATGTTATATGGATTAAATAAGATAATATATGTCAAGTGTGTACTATTAGCATTCACCTGCTTTCTGCCTGTAGTTTTCTACTGTTGTTAACCAGACCACCCTAGACATCGGCGTGCTGGTTGTACCCCATGCATTGTTATTGTGCCATATTCAATCTTAATGAGATACTGCTCTAATAACTTGTGTCAAAATGCCCAAGTTTAAAGCAGCCAGTGGATATACTACAAAGACTAGTTATTTAGTCTTCAAAACACATACACACATACACAACAATACTGATATATAGGATCTGAGAGAGTCAAGCAGTGAGTCATTTCTTTTTTTTTTTTTTTAAGATTTTATTTATTTATTTGACAGAGAGAGACACAGCGAGAGAGGGAACACAAGCAGGGAGAGTGCGAGAGGGAGAAGCAGGCTTCCCGCAGAGCAGGGATCCCGATGCGGGGCTCCATCCCAGGACCCTGAGATCATGACCTGAGCCGAAGGCAGACGCTTAACGACTGAGCCACCCAGGTGCCCCAGTGAGTCATTTCTTAATAGATTAATAGCCCATATTATTAGTTGTCATCTTTTTAAAAAAGATTTTATATATTTATTTGGGAGAGAGGGAGAGAGAGAGAGCACGGGAGCATGAGTAGGGGCGGGGGAAGAGGCAGAGGGAAAAGCAGACTTCCAGATGAGCAAGGAGCCGGATGAGGGGCTTGATCCCAGGACCCCAAGATCATGACCTGAGCCAAAGGCAGACACTTAACCGACTGAGCCACCCAGGTGCCCCTAGTTGTTTGTAAGGTGGAAATACAGGCCTAAAATATTTTGATTAGTGTTGGGAGGGAGTCCAATCCTGTATTCATAAATTTTTTTCTACAAATATTCACGGAGCACCCATTCTGGGGTAAGTATCATAGAGCATAGAAACTGAGATGCTCTCTGTGTCTTTTAGGAGTTCACAATCTAGTGGAGAGTGTGGGCAGGTGGACACTCAGGTGATTATAACTCAAGGCAAAATGAGGTGCTATAGGGGTTGGTGTGGCTACTTCATTTCAGTACTTGGGCCAGCTGAAGGTGCCAGGCATCTGAAAGGCATCAGGGTGCCTCCAGGGAAAATAGGTGGAAGCAATAAAGACCATGTCTGCCAACTTCACAGTTTTGCCTCTCACTGGCTTTATTACTCACATATGCAAAGCTGAGCCTCTGGATCTGGATGCAAACTCCCTGTAACATTCCCGTACTGCCAGCAGAGTCATCAGTGTCTCCAAGGAGGGCTCAGAAGTACAATGTGATCTTAAAACACAAATATAGACCTATACTGGCTACCTAGCATAGTTCATAGTGTATATATCCTATGGCCTTGCTGATCACTCACTAACAGAACTTGGGAAAATAATTTGTCTTGGAGCTTTGGTTTCCTCCTGTTTTGCCTGGGGATAATAATATGTATTTTAAAGTTTGTTGTGAAGATTAAGTGAGATACTTCTAGAGAGTGTTCTAATTCATATTAAGCCTTCTACAATTATTAATTTCCTTCTCGCTCTTTCAACCACCATCATGTGCCTTGCCTTAACTTGGATGAAAGTTCTGCAGTATTCACTGTGGTTAATGGTAATTACAGTCTCCTTCATTCCTTACTGTTTATTATTTTGAAACCACAATGTTGTCTAGGGTAGACCACGATGTTGCCATGAACCACATGTGGCTGTTGATAAGCTTGGATTAATACTTTGGTGTCATGAGTTTTTAGAGGTTTAAAAATTCAATGGAGTTATCTTTAATAAGCAAATAGAGTCTAAGTTTCTTTTAAACTGTTCCCCCTTTCATTGAAAAGCATACCACTTAGATATAATTGAATTTTTCTGAAAAATCTCATCCAATTTTGCATATACTTTATTCCAAATACTAATGATAATAAGTGTTTAAAATGTTAATTTTTTTTTAATCTTCAAAAGAATAAACAAAGATATTTATTTAGGAGAGAGAGAAGTGAGATTTTCCAGGTTTTCCAAATCAGAAAACTCATTTTTCATATTCTTTCTCAGAGTGAATGGTTTGGATCCCCTAGAAGAACAATCAGTTTATCTGTTTTCTAAAAATGAAAAATTTTTAAGTTGCACTGTTCAGGGTATGTCTACTTAAATCTAATGATTCAGGTGATGTTTTATTTGTGAATTTAGAGTATTTCATTACTTCTCAAGGTTTTTCTTTTTCTTTCCAGTGCCTGAAAGGAGATAAGACTTGGTTTCAAATTATTCTACTAAAGATTACTTTTTGGTTTGTAATTTTGGCTCTTGGGATTTAGGGATTCCTATGCTAAATTATGCTAAGTTATGAGGTGGCCATTACATTTCTAGATTTAAAAGGTCTATCTAACATAAATAGGGACATGCTGAGATGGGGTGAGGTTATCACAATATCATTCTTTTGGGCTTTCTTTGGAAAATACTAACTTCCCTATCTGAGGGGCAGGCTCTGATGGGCATTCCTGGGTTAACACAGGAACTGGGAAAAGCACCATTAGACTACCTATGTTAATATGTAGTAGCCAAAAAGTATGTCACAAAATCAAGTTGTGGATATAAGTTAAAATATTTTGTCATCCCATTGGTAAATGGAGTGAGACTCAGTTTCACCTGGCTGGGCCATAAGAAATTACAGATCTTTGTATTTCTTAAGTCATTTCCTTCTATTTACATTTAAATTGTAGGAATGGCATGTATCTGCAAAGACCCTTCTGGGCCTCCTGGGTAAAACTAGTCTGTGTCCCTATTTTCAGAGAACAGCAAGGTTGTAGAATGTTGATTTTCTTTTTTTTTTTTTTTAAAGATTTTATTTATTTATTTGAGAGAGAGAGAATGAGAGAGAGCACATGAGAGGGGATAGGGTCAGAGGGCAAAGCAGACTCCCTGCCGAGCAGGGAGCCCAATGCGGGACTCGATCCAGGGACTCCAGGATCATGACCTGAGCCGAAGGTAGTCGCTTAACCAACTGAGCCACCCAGGCGCCCAGAATGTTGATTTTCTTGAAGACAATTTGGAAGGTAGAATGCTGGCTGTGCTAATGATGGTTTACTCTAAAATTTCTATTGCTCTTGTCAAAAAAAATTAAAGTCTCAAATTTAAAATAGAAGTCTAAGTTTATACTAGGTGATTTTAGTGTTTGTCTCTAAATTCAAAATATGTCATAAAAAAAAAAAAAAACCTGAATAATGATTTGGAGGGCTTCATTGGTCACCATAGTACTTAGTTAAGTAGTAGTTAACTGGCCTGTGCTGGTTACCAGTCAATAGAATTTAAAGGGATAGGTCAGGACATTAGGTACTGGAAGTGCAAAACTGGAAAACATCTCTTCTCATTTATAGATCAGAAGTGCTAAACATTGCTTGTTTCTTTCTACTACAGTTTGGACCTATCATCTTTCAACAGTCTGCTGAGCTGTACCCCAGCACCTCTCTGATAAGAGGCTCACATTCCTCAGAGTTTCCTACAGACTTCATGTTGTAATTACCACCCTTCCCCCTCCTTAAAATGGTATGAGATTTTTAGCTGTTGGGGAGAATATTAGAAAGGCAAGAGTGACAATATGAGTTTCCAAAATCCTGTGAAGTCTTGTTCTAAATGAGTAAATGAGTTAGGGACATCCAAACTATTTCCTGGTTCAATTGCCATTTCTATTCTCTCACTTTTACTGAAATAGAACCACTGATTGAGAGTCTGGCTGGAAACACTCAGAGACTTGATACTCCATAAACAGTGTTTTAGTCTCTTTGGGCTATTATAACAAAGTCATAGACTGGGTGGCTTATAAACAATAGAAATACATTTCTCACAATTCTAGAGGCTGGAAATCTGAGATCAGAGGGCTAGCATGGTCTGGCTTTGGCGAGGGATCAATTCTGGGATACAGAAAGAGAGCTAGCCTAGCTTTCTGGTCTCTTCATATAAAGACACTAATTCCATTCATGAGGACTCCACTTTTATGACCTAATCTCCTCTCAAATGTCCCACTCCAAATACTATCACACTGGGGATTAGGTTTCAGTTTATGAATTTTGGGGAGATGCAGTCTATAACAAGCAGCTTTCTACTCCTGGTGCTTTAGCATGTTTGGGGAATGGGGATGGGATATAGTACCTCGATATTGTTCAGACATATTTGCATCAGAAAATTTAAGAGGAATGTGTTTCAACTATTAAAAACATATTAAACACCATATGTCTATGTTCATTGAGGGCCTAATATGTGTAAAGCAGACACAATTTTTGCCCCATGGAACTTCCATTTTAGCAGCATTTCACTATAGATAATGGGACAGCAGCCTCTTCAACCTTTCCATGAAGCTTATAGTGGGAACCACTAGCAGAACTAAAACATATCAGATAGGAGACAAATTGAATAAGGAGATAGGCAGGAATAGAAAGAAAAAAAGAATGAAAAGAAATGTGTGCTTAGCGAGCAGAGGTAGGGATAGGGAGAAAGGCACAAGCAATTCTGTGGGAGCCACTCAGTGGCCCAGACCACCCAGTCCTGAAGTACACATGGTCCATTGTTACAACAATTTACACCACTTAAAAGGTAAGACCCTGCCCCCTCCTAGCCTGTCAGGGAGCTGATAGTATCAGTTTGGGCCAGTTACCCTGAGCCAGACTCAGTCGCATTGCTGAAAGAAAGCAGCAGGCTTTTTGACTGCCAGTCTAGACTATACATTCCCCCTTGTATGGCTCATTATAAAAACACTGGTGCTGACCTGGAAGCTGATAAGTGCCAACTGGAGCCAACTCACTGGAGAGGAAAATTATTTATGATTACAATTTGGTGGCAAGGCTTCTTTAGTATTTCTTTTACCTGAATCAAGAATTGGAATTAGGGCCAAAAATCGTATTTTCTCACCTCTGTGGGAAAGACCTTTAGTAGTAGCTTTACTGGATCACAGTAGATCCTGTCCTTAGGACACATCCCAAAAGCTGCTGCTTAACTTTTCTCAAATCATACACTGTCCTTGCTGCCTAACTCATCTTCCTGCTAAACACATTCCTTGAAAAATTTTCCCTTTTCTTTAAAAACTCTCTTCTGGTCTATCTGGGTTATGTATTGACCTATTTATTTTGTGTGTGGGTGGTTACTGTGTCTCCTCCTAGCTCAAAAATTTAATGACTGAATCTAACTTTTCAGCTCTGAGCATAATGGAAATCCTTACCACAATGCACGTGCACCTGTTTCACTTCCAGAGCCCATGTGAGTTTGCATATCTGTGGTTGTTTAGCTCAGGAGACTGGATTGTGCTAGTGAGGTCTAGGTTATGATTTTGATGTGTAGGTGCCAGTTAGCACACATGTCCTGCAGGCCAGACTGTACTTGGAACCCAGACAGGTACACTGCACATGTATGGCCATGGTCCTGGACAACCATATGAGAGGATGAAGGCAAATCTGAGTAAATCTGTCATCATAAAAACAACTAAGTTGTAAGCTTTCTTGATGAGGTGTCTCATCTCAGTAGCAACTTCTTTGCATATGAATGTGAGTGCATAAATATGTGGTGGATGCATCTGCAAGTTTTTAAAGTGAGAACCTGACAGGTTTGGGCTAGTCCCAGAAAGCAGACTAGGCAAAATTACCACGGTGCCAGTACACAGGGTGGAGTTTCCATAAGAGTTAGGCCACTGCTGCTCAATTTCCTGCCTCTTTAGCCATGGAAAAAAACAAGCTGCAGTTTTCTTCATAAACCATTGTATAAATGACTCTATGTCCTCAGGGGTGGTCAGATCCAAAGGACTCTGTGGAAGGGACTTCTCTGGCCATAAAGAAACATGGATTGAATATACACCTTGTGGCCAGTTACCACATGGAAAGAAAAGAAACAAAAGGGAACATTCTTACCCTTTAGAGGGTTACGGGGAAAGACTTCAAAACATGTGAAGAAACAAATAAGTCAACAATGAAAACAGGAGGAAACACACTTACCTAAATAAAATTAGACACATGTAGCCAAGTAGTCTCATCCATGGACAGTTTCACACATGAAGTAATTCTTGAGCAGAGTTTTGAAGATATATCAGATGTAGTAGGAAGGATATTCCTGCAAAGAGGTTAGACATGAATGATGTTTACCTTGTAGGCTGCACAGAGGAGCACAGAGTGTGAGCTGTGGAAATGCATTTCACCAGTGCCATTGCCTGTCTCCTCTTAAAAACCAAACAAAAGTCCGTCCTTAAACTTAATAACCTTTTGTATCTAGAGATGCCCTAATCCCCTCATGAAGACTGTACGTGAATATCCTAGTTCTTTTTCTGGACACAAGGTAGTATTGTGTTTCTCTGCCTTCTGTAACCATATGACTTGTGTTGGCCAGTAAAATAAGAATGAAGTGTCAAAGTATTGTTTCCAGGAAAAAGTACTTAGTTGTCATAGGGTAATTCTCTCCTTTTCTTGTTGCAACAATTGCAAATGCATATGTTGACTGGAGTCTTCTGTGTTGAGCAGAGTCCCCTGATGACCTGCATTAGATGTGTAGCACAATGAAAAATAAACCTTGGTTGTGTCGAGCCACTGAAATTTGGAAGTTGTTCCAGCAGCATAACCTAGTCCCATCTTAGGCGATTCAAATGTTTTATTTTCTCCATGTCTGGCCTTTCTTTGACTCCTCAACTCCCTAAACTCTGATTTCTATGCCTAACATTCAAATGAAACTGTTGTGGAAAGGTAACAGAGTTGCCATATACACTGATAGTTTCAGGCTTTATCTTACTGGACACCTTTGCTGTTTTCAATACTGTTGACCACTTCTTTCTTAAAACTCTCTTCTCCCTTGATTTCAATGACATCAGTCTTTTGATGCACCTTTTAGGTCACCGATTATGTGTTTTTGGTATAAAGCCCAAATAAATTTCATCTACTTTCCTGGTTTTTAATTAATATGTATGTAACTATTAGGCTGATGACTCCTAAAAATGTACCTCCTGCTCCAGCACATGCCTTACAGCAAAGGCTTGTACACATGCAAAGTTCATTCAAAAGCAACATGTCCACAATTGAGTTTGTATCTCTTCCCAGACCTGATCATTCTTCAAAGTCACAAAATTGTTAACTGGGAATCTTATTTGATTTCTCTCTCTCAATAACAGTTCCCCAATACAATTTGTGACCAGATTTTTTCTGTTCTGTTTCTAAGTTTCACCTGTCCATATCTTTCTTTCCAGACTCTCCATATATATATATATATATATATATATATATATATATATATATACACAATAGCTTCTGGATTGGTCCTATATCAATCCGTTCTCCATGGAGCTTTTGGAGAAATCTTTCTAAAATACAAAAATTATCATGTTTCAGTCTTCTTACATAAAATCTTTGATGTCACCTCATTATACTAGAGTTAAAATCCAAACGCTGTGAGAGCTTTTAACGAGCTGTCCCTTACCCAACAGAATGATTTCATGACCTACCACATATACTTTATACTTCGGCCACATGCTGTTCCTCTGTACTTCCCTGAACTATGTTCTTTCTTTCCTCTGTGCCCTTGTACATCAGGTTGTTCCCTGTGTATGGACTTCATTCACCTTGATAATGTCTCTTTTGTTGTTGTTGTACTTAAAACAAACAAACAAACAAAAACCATGGAGCCTAATGTGGGGCCTGAACTCAAGACCCTGATATCAAGACCTGAGCTAAGATGAAGAGTAGGACTCTCAACCGACTGAGCCACCCAGGCACCCCATGAGCTTTGCTTTTAACTGAAGAACCCTTGGGAACCATTACAGAAATTTAAGAAGGTGATAATATCCAGATGATACTTGCAGAGAGTAATTAGAATGGAAGGGAATCAGCATCTGAAATTTTTCAGAGATGGTGTGAAGTCTGTTACTGATAGTAAGATGGGGAGGTAATAAGAAGTTATAGGATTATGGCTTTTTATTTCCCAGAATTTCAGTTTTTTTCACACCTACCATGTTTAATGCTGGTAAAAAGTGTCAAAGGCAGAAAATTATTGAATACTTTGTAAGTTCAACAGAAGGGAAGACAACCTGTTTGCAGAGGTAAACATTTAAGCCTTTAATTTTAATCTTAAGTCTTCCACAGTTTTTTTTAACATTAATGTTAAACTTAATTTTGACATTAATGAAATTATCAAAGATACTTATCCTATATGTAATATGTCTCTGGTTTTCTTTCTTATTCTCTTTACTAGAAAGTCTAGCCACTTCTCTTATTTTATTAACTATCCTTGACTATTTTATTTTACCTGTGTGTGTGTGTCTCAATGGAAAGTCCAGAATCCTGGAAATGGAGAGAGGGTGATTGAGTGTGGTTGGCTCTTACTAGAATCATACAAGGGGGTGAGGAATAAACCTCCCAACACTTCTTTGGGCTCTCAAATCCTGTGTCCTCCCAATTTTTCAGGGCGGGCAGCTTGCTTATCTTTAGCAAAAGCTAGGCATAATTTCAAATGTCACATTGCAGAGAAATCACTCTCTCTGTCACCAGAAAAGAGAGAGACAGAGGAAAGATGCCTTTTTATATCTGGAACCTGGCACTGTCAGCCATTTGGAATTTGTCTCCCAGACTGTCTGGCCTTGGCCTGGAGAAGGCAGGGTTGCTGTGTAGCACAAGGAGGTGCAAAAACAAACATGGGCACAAAACCAAATACTTGACTGCAAGAAATGTTCTCAAAGTTATAAAAGTGAAATACTACTTCCAGCTGTCACTTTATGCAAGGATTAAGTTGAGCTCAAGGGGCCGCAGAAATGGAGAAAGAAAGTGAATTATTCATTACAGTACCCATGCAAGTTGCAGAAGATGCCTGGGTTTTCTACTGATGGATTACTCGTGATCCATTTGTTTATTCATCTAAATACTCACTCATTCACTTGTCTTTATGTGTATATTTGAAGACGTGTTGTTTCTGCTTAGGTGGATGGCAAAGCTTCATATTCTTTCCTTCCTATAGCCAAGAGCACTCTGCCTACTGGTCACCCTTTCTTTAGCACATGTTGCCCCTCTTAGACTCATGATCTGCACCAAGCATTGTTGTTGAAATGAACATTATCATCCAATGATCAGAGTGTAAGTCCATTGAACACAGTTAAGTGCATATTAAGACTTTGATTGATAGAGTGTGCTTAGACAGATGTGTTCCCACCACTGTTTTCTAGCCAATGATATCTATAATGCACAGCTCTTCTTCATACTGTTCTATTAAAGGTATTCCTCACTGGCTCAATACCAATAAACTGACTAGGTAACATGTCATCATCCATGTCCATACATGATCACAGCCAGTGTCAGTGTCTGGGAGGGTCTCTCAATTGACTCGGTATTTCCCCATTTCAAGGCCAATTCGGAAGCATGTAGCAGAGACGAAGAAGGTGATTTAGCCACATTTTGCACAGCCCCAATCCTATATCTAGCCTTCATTTTTAACATGGGAGTTGCTTCCTAAAACTCATATAGATGTTCTACTTGTTTTCAGGGGAGTGGGGTAGGGAGGACTTACTTTCAAATATTGTTTAAGAACCCAAGTTTTTCTCCCTATAATCTAGCTTGCTAAAATAAGATCTTGTCTGAAGTCTAGTATTTCTCAAACTGATTGTCCTTATTAGACTTTGATTATTCATGATGGCAGGAACTCTTGAAGCACATGCTTAACTTATTCCTGCCCTCAGAGAAACACTTCCACATGTGGATTTGAGAGCCATGCACTGGGAGGAAAAGTAGGCTAATCTGATCATAAACCATGGAGCCCTCCTAAAACTGTGTAAACACTCACAGAGGTATTTCTCAAAGTCCAAGCCAGGAGGAAGGCAACATTTTGTGAGGTATGTGAACATTCATTCAAATTCAAAGCCTTCATTCAGCCTGCGGAATTTGTGCTGAGCAGTATGTCTCATCCTCTGCCAGCCGGCACCCAGTGTAATATTTTGAAAAATTAAATATTTTTGCTAATGGTGTTGTTCCTTAGCTATTTAAAAATATTTTCTAATAAAAGAAAATGTCAAGCCATGTCAAGAGTAATATTTTATGCTATTCAGCTATTAAAATCTTGAGCTGTATAATGAAACTCTTAAACTCACCACAACTTTCATCATTCGGTGTTAACAGAACAGTACAGAATATTGTATAAGGGCTGAGAGCTACCTTTTGTCCTTTGCTTATAGATAAAATATAGTAGGTATTAATTATATAGGTTCTTTGCATTTTGTTTCAAATTTTACCTTGACAGTATTAAGTTTATTTTTAAAAATCTTTCAGGAAGAAATTATCAGAGCACTGTGATGTGAGAACACTAAAAGAAGGAAAAGCATAGTTATATTTTTATCACAGAGGAGTACTGTAAATAACTTCACATTCATGAGTCAGGGATGTCCTTAGTGAAGAGCTTGCACGTGTGAAAAAATGAAATATCTATAATGCTCACAAGGGAGGATATCCATTCTGAGCAAAAGTGAGGGAAATTAAGGCTGATGGATTATGGATAAAATAGTAGCTAATAAGATTTATTTTGCACTTACTATGTGCCAGGCACTGGGCTAAGAACTCTCCTGACTTGAAATGATCTCATCTTCCAAACACTCCTATGAGATTGGTGCTTTTATTATTTCCATTGGATAGTTGTAAGATCTGAGGCACAGATGAATTTAAGTAATCAAGAGTTATGGGCAAAACTTGTGGGGCAAAGGGAACAGGTTTTGTTTTGGGAATGTAACATTCTTGTATCTTGAGATTCTTGTTGGCTTTATTATAAATCACCTATGAAGATGGTTTTTTAATGGTTGCTGTCCATTTGGATGGTCTTCCTGTTACATAGAATTATGCTGGTTTGCAAATTTTGTTGAGGTACTCTAGGACAGGAATTCTCAAACTTTGTTCCTTGGATCCCTAAGGGTCCTTGAAACACTGCAGGTCAAAATTATTTTCATAACAATACTAAGCATTATTTGCATTTCTCACTGTGTTACATTTGCACTGATGGGGAAAAACAATGATGAATAAAACTGCTGGTGCCTTAGCACAAATCAAGGCAGTGGTTCCAAACTGTACTAGGGGTCATTGTATTCTTTTCTACCAAACAGTCACAATAAACAAACAATTTTTTAAATAGCAGCTTCACTTAAATTGTCCTTGCTGAAGCAACATAAATTACTAAATGTATTGTCTTGACCCTTGAGTACACACCTTTTTGGTATTCTATGAGAGGTATATGTAAATCACTTTTGCTACATATCATATCAAAGTATGGTGTTATCTCCAGGGAAAGCACTTGTGCTATTAATTGGGCTGTGGGCTGAACTAGCCACTTTTCCCATGGAACACTATTTTTTTATCTGATAGAATGTCTGACAGAACATAGTAGTCCAGAGTTGGGTACACATTTTCTCAAAAATGAACAAAGTGAGCCTGATTCTTCAAGGAAAATAACTGACAATATTTGTTGTCAATGATAAAATACAAGTTTTAAAGCAATACCAGAATTTTGGAAAACATATTCACCAGCATGAGCTTGAAAGCTTCCTAATACTTCAAGAATTTTTATGTGACTGTGATCTCACAGGTGCGTGTGAATTTTTAAAAGTTACTGTATGCTGGGGCGCCTGGGTGGCTCAGTCATTAAGCGCCTGCTTCGGCTCAGGTCATGATCCCAGGGTCCTGGGATGGAGCCCCGCATTGGGCTCCCTGCTCAGCAGGAAGCCTGATTCTCCCACTCCCTCTGCTTGTGTTCCCTCTCTCGCTGTGTCTCTCTCTGTCAAATAAATAAATAAAATCTTTAAAAAAAAGTTACTGTATGCTAACAACTGTAAATGATCAATGCATGATGTTGTAAGATCATACATGAGTAAAAGATCCATTCAAAATGCAAGATATACCAATGGATTTTAGTGTAACAGAATATGAAAAGTTCATTGATAATATTTCAGATTTCACATTGCAACTAATCTTTAAGAAATTACTACTCATTGATTTTGAGTAGAATGGTGGAAGAATATCCATAATTCTCTGAAAGGTTATTAGAATAAATTTCCCTTTTCTATCTACATATCTGTATGAGGCTGGATTTTCTTATATACTTCAACTAAAATAACATATCCTAGCAGATTAAACATAGATGTAAATATGAGAATCCAGCTTTCTTCTGTTAATCCAGACATTGAAAAGATTCACACTGAAAAGTGAAAAAAATGCCATTCTTCTCACTAAATTGTGTTTGGCTTTAAAACAATTATTTTTATAAAGATGTGTTTAATTTCCAATACATTAAATATTGATATATTTAGATAAATATAGATATAACACACACACCAAAAGCTCTTTTGGGTCTCTAATTTTTAGGAGTTTAAAGAGTCCAGAACTAAAATGTCTGTAAACCTCTGTTCTTGGAGAAACAAAACTCCACAAGAGAGAAGAGTTTACCTGCTCCTAAAGACTGTTAGAGGGAAGACATTAGTGTGGGATGTCAATGAAAGGAAGGTAATAACATGGCACAGCAGGGCAGCGGATCAGGGCCAGCCAGCAAAATGGATTAGATTGTCTACGTTTTATTTTAGTTTAGTAAGGAAACTTTTCCTAAAGTGATTTTTAAAGCAATAGTACTAGCTTGTTCTCTCTCTCAAGACATTTTGTTTTTATAAAATTACAGCTTGGAAAACACACTATGTGTTTAGTCTGAGTAGGTAGCCTGAGTTGTTTGTTAAATACCAGATCTCAGATTTGTGGCTGTTCCTCAAAAATAACTACACGACACCGGCAATTAAATTTATGTATCATTTTGATTATTTATACTTTAGCGAATCAAAGGAGGTAAATAGTGGTCTGCAGCTGGGCACTTCCATCAGCATTTCTCCAGCAAGCCTTTTAGATTCCCTCCATTATGGGGCTTGATACAACACACAGTCTTCGCATTAAACAGTCTGGAGGGAACTGTTATCCATGCTACTCCCATCCCAACATTTGTCCCTTTCTGCAGTTGAGTGTCACTGCATTGCAACCAAGCCCTTTGAAACATGAAGGGCAGGCATGTTTTAGTCTCAACTATTTTCACATGGTTCTGTCTTTTCACTTAAGATGTTGTTGATCACTCAGCATGAGGGCTTCTTCAGCCCTGCCTCTCAAGAGTTCCACGGTGTCGGATGCAAATTCAATACTGCACTGAATTGGGTAAGCAGTCAATGGCCTGGTAGGGAGATTACTGAATAGGTGGGCTCTCTCTTTCACTGGTGCTCCTGCTCCAGCTGTTTTGACTTTTCTTCATGTGATAAACACGTCTTTCATTCAGTCCTTGCTGAATAACGGGATGGGTATCTTCCAACTTGCCTCAGAAGATAATCTTCAGTGACAAGATGCTGTGCAGGTAGATGGGTGTGAACTAAATCACTTCTAAGGTCTCTTCCCACATTTAACACTTGGTGGCTCCTAGATTACTCTGCCCATTAAATGAAAAATAGCTAAATGACGGTGGAGGGGAACATTTAAAATAACTGGGGGTGACTATATTTGGCCTGAGCCTCCTCATTTGAAAGGGTGAAGTGGGGGAAGCTGAGCTTTTCCAGTATAAGAGCTCTAATGAACATCCACCTCATGACATGCCACATAACAACCTTAAACCACACCACTGCTTGTCATATCTAAAAATGAAAAAGTAAACTGCATTTTGAAGCAGACTCTGTGGGAACAATCAGGTATTTTGGAGAATCTCTGAGTAGTTTGGTTTGAATTAATGGAGATAATCCAGTGGGGCTTGGAAACTGCAAATCAAACCAAGAAATAATTTAGGTTTAAGAAATGAGTTAGATTGCACATTTAGAAAAATTGTGTTTTTTGGGGCACGTGGGTGGCTCAGTCATTAGGTGTCTGCCTTTGGCTCGGGTCATGATCCCAGGGTCCTGGGATCGAGCCCCGCATCAGGCTCCCTGCTCGGCGGGAAGCCTGCTTCTCCCTCTCCCACTCCCCCTGCTTGTGTTCCCTCTCTAGCTGTCTCTGTCAAATAAATAAATAAAATCTTTAAAAAAAAATTGTGTTTTTAAACCTGTCTCTAGATCTTTGTCATCAATAACAGTAAAAGCCTCCTTGATATATTGAAAAAAAGCATGTTTAATATCACTGGAAATTCTGTACAATTAGGAAAAGCTGACTGGTGCTCTGTGTTGAGAATGATTTTGAGGCTGAGTTTGGATCAGAGGGAAGAATATTATGTCTGAATAATAATTGTAATAATAAATAATAATAATAATTATAGTTAATTCTCCTTTTAGTTTGTGCTTAGTATTATTATCCCTATTTTATTCACGAACTGAGTGTAGACAGGCTAAATAACTCGCCAGTAATACATGGTGGAGTTGGGATTCAAATACTAAATCCCTCTGAAAGACTACTAGTAGTCACTGTGATACTGTGGATAAATTATGATTTCTTAGGACCTTCATTTTCTCATTTCTAAAAAGTTTTGGACTGCATTGCTTTCTAAATTCCCTTTCAACTCCCAAATGTACTTTTGTCTCTGAGTAGTCCACTCAACTGCCTCATACTCTGGCAATCTTGCCCTCCTTTCAATCCCTGGAATATTTATCATCATTTGGTCATTCAGTGCTATGCTGGGAATTGCACTGCTGGTTATATTATCCTTTGATGTGTTTAGATCCTATTTCTCCACATACACAGGAAATGCTTTGAGAAGAGGGATGCTTCCATGTCCCCCTACAGTGATTAGCATAGTATCTTGTACATGGTAAAGTTAATAAATATTGGTTGGTTGATATGACCCAGACCACCATGCTGTACTATATTTTAATAGGTTGAACCTAGTATTTGCCACAGATCGAGGGGCAATTATATGGTCATTTCTGAGTCAGTATTACCTGGGGTCTGTTAGATTTAGTGATCTAGAATTGAAGGTGCACTCTATCCCAGAGCCAATGCTCCCTGCCCTTCTGACCATTAGGAATGCCTGTTTATCTTCTTGCCTTCATCAACAGCAACTATTTATTTAGCAGCCTGACTTAAGACATTCTGAATATATACTCAATGAAGGCTTTCTTTCACTATTATTTTTCTGTGGAGGGTAAAATGCTGTCTTGTTTTTCCAGTTCTCCTCCTAAGTGTGATGATTTAGATGTTCCTGCTGTTAACTGGCCGCTTTTCCATTTCCTTCTAGCATTGAGTGCCCCAGACTTCTCCACAGAAGCCGCTAATGAGCTTCTTGCCTTTCAGGCCCCCGGTTCATTAATAACATAGAATTTCAGCAATGCCCAATGTTCTGGACCTTATCCTTTCTCTTTCTTTCCATTATAAAATGGACAAAACAAACAAACAAACAAAGGAAAACTTTTATTTGCTACAGTCACGAACTCAGTCGTCTGCTTTAAAATCCTAAAACTGAATCTACACAAGAAGCTTGGATCCAGCTTTTCATTTGGGCTAAAAGCTTACAGATTTGACCCCAACTTTCAAAATGAGTATACTTCTTCATTTTTTTTCCTGTTTTTCTCTACCCACGTTCAGTCTTTTTCAATGGTACTTCATGCTTCTAAGTGTGCTTCTTCCTTCTTCCTAATTAATATTGACCAAGTTCCCAAGTATATGGGAAACAATTCTAGGGACTGTGTGGATGGAACATAGAAATGAAAATGTTCCTGCCCCATCCCTTCTGCTTGACTTCTGGCTCTAAATGATGCCATTCATTCTACCCGCCTGCTGGCCCCTTACACAACTTTCTCTCATTCAGACAGTGCCAAACAAGCATCAATGCCCTTTTGTCCCTGCTTCCCTTATAGCTTTGCAGCAGTACAGAGCACAACAGAACTGTCAGCAGCACAAATACCATTCCTGTCAAACCTGCTCTTCCTCCTGTCCTCTGATGAACCAGCAGTCTTTACAGCTTGTCTTCCCAGAGTGGATTTTGGCATACAAGGCCTGGCGTTTCTCCTCCCAAGTTCTTCCTCAGTGCTTCTTAGAGAGGCTAAGCCAAATAGACAGCCATGCCTGTGCCTCTCAGTGCATAATTCCCCTTGTTGTCTCTTTGCCTGCAGGTTCTTGCATACCACACCTCAGTGGAAACTGTGGTATAGTTTTGCTGTCTTCTTGATTTTGTTTTTCTGCCTCTGTCCCAGGGCTCACAAATTTCTGTACCTCAAAAGTGCATAGAGATAATTGCAAAGAAAAATAAATATATTTCTGCCTCCTTTAAGCATGCATAAGTCATCATTCCCATGTTCATAAACACACGTCGAGTCTGCCTCAGTGCTCTTGCCCAGATATGGATGATGTTTTATTTTCCCTTCTTTGAAAAATTCTAAGTTTCATCTCTTGTGAAATTGTCTTGGACTTCGCTTCAGATTCAAGTCCAACGTGCGTGAAGTCATACAGATGAGTGAGATCTGTTCCCAGAATCTGTGAGGTAACAGCAAGCTTTTACCCAGCCTTCCCGGACATCTCCCCATCTGGTCAACTATGGGAAGTTATAAGTGGTAGCTTTTCATATCATTACATTAATTATGCAGAGTGGGAGCATTTGTAAGCTTTCTGTAAAAAGACAGAAAATCTACACATTACAATTCTTTTATGTCTGTGAGGTACTCATCACTGCTCTGCTTGTGGTTGTAGTTTTTTTTTTCCTTCTAAATGTTCCACTCCTGAATCTTGAAAACTTGGATGTTTGAGTTAACCCAGAATTCACTAATGGGGATTAGCCCTTATCTGAGACTTCAGACAGCTAAATTTTTCTTATCATTGAAGCATGTTCAGGAATGGTTTCCTTGCCTTTATTTTTCTAAACGGTTATAGAAAGTTCATTCCATTTTGCTGAATACAATACTCTTCAAAATTTCACAGTGCAAACATACAACTTACTTATCTCTTAGGTACTATTAATATACCATGGGGAGATGAGAGCTTTGCCCAAGGCCTCACCCTCCATGAATTTCTGTGAATTTACTTGCTAGGCCCCCTGGAATCTCCAGTCTCATCTCTAATGACTTCAGCTGCATTCTCAACTCATTTTCAGTATCTATTGAGCACTTACTATGTATCACATCTGTGCTAGGAACAAGAAGATAACTAAGAAATGGCTCTGCTCCAGTAAAACCCAGGTTCTGAGGCAAGGTGGAGAGGCAAAACATGGAAAGAGGTGACACACACACACTTAATTACAATATAATGTGCCCAATTCTATAAAAGGAAAGAAATCAATTTTGTGGGGCACCCCCCCCATGAGAAAGTTTTTAGCTCTGCTAGGGGAGTCTATTGGGAAAAGAGGCTTCACAAAGGACATTTGAGTTGGTTTTGAAGAATGGATGAGTAGTGTATCACAACCTGGAGAGGAGAAGGGTGTTCAGACATGGAAGTTAATGCTTTCAAATGCTTAGTGGCCATGAATATAGGCCACGGTGGTTTGAAGAAGCTAAGAAAATTGATATAGTTGGGGTGTAAGGAATATGACCAGAGAATCTACACTATTTGACTAGCTTCCCTTTGTCATGTAAATAATTATAGATTATTCTGCTTTACTGAATTCATAGGCACAGCCTGAAGATGGGTAAGAATGGATATACCTACTGCCTTTGTCATTCTTTTGCTTAGTACCAACACTCAAAATAGTTAAGAAGTCAGTTAACTGATATTCCCCTTCTCAAACTGGTTAATCTCCTGGAGCTCTTTATCTTGATGTAGATAATCCCAGGCCTTCCTCTTAATTATCAGTTTAGTGGCGGAGTAATCAGACTATCGGTGTCTCCCCTATTTTTATCAGCTCGCTGCCTCACTGCCAGGAATCACAAGCTGCTAGTTTCCAGATACAGCTGTTGTGTGCTAGCTTTGAATACCAATTTAGAGATTCAAAATTTATTTTACTTCCAAAAAGGTAAGGTACTTCTAGCAAAAACTGACTGTTGGTCCTGACATGTATTATATATTTTCCCCCTGACATGTATTATATATTTTCCCCCTTCCCTGGAAGAGTACCTTTTACAAGTCACCTAATCAGTCACTGAAAGAGTGGCTATGAGATGGGGCCTGGGAGAGAAGTCTTATGTGGCTTTTAACAGGTCTTTTCAGGGTGTATCTGGGATCTTAACAGATAATGTGACACCAACATTACCTATATGTAATGTAGAATCATATCCCCTCACCTGGCAAAGTAGAAACTAAACATTCAGTTTGTGCATTTTGCTTTGTGTTTATTCCTTGCCTGACATTTCAAAAAGTGTGTAAGCATTGCTGGGGTATAGACTGTATTAGAGGTATTGCAATCAGAGAGAAGGGAGGTGACAAAGAAAAACAGAAAAAGAATGTGGGGAAGAGGAAAGAGGAGGACAGGAGAGGTGGGGCGAGGACAGGATTGGTGTGCTCTCTGTGTGAGTCTAGACACAGGTGCCACATGATTTAATACTAAGTGTCAGTAGCTGGGAGAAGACAGAAGAGCTAGAGGTAGATAGCCAGAGAGGAATGGAGTAGAAATCCTTTTTGCTGAAAGCCGTGTGTAGCACTTGTGCAAATTTCCCTTGGGATTGTAGCCTTCTCTTTCATGAACTTCTCACTCCTGTTATTTCTAGTTCCGGACCATCTGATCAGAGACTACTGGAATTTCCAGCTCTCCAGGCACTAATTTTAAGGGCTGAAACAGCAACCCCTCTGCAGCTCCTACCACAACTGCCACTGCCCTGCTGGGCTGTGGGGTTGTGCCAGCCCAGGCACTCTTGCCCAGGAAATGGAAGGTGGCATTTAAGTGGCACTTAAGATTCTCCTAACCAATCCTAAAGACTCTGAATCAGGCCAATTCTAAATTAAGCTTTCTTGGGTAAATGAATAAGGACCCAAGAAACCTCAGAGTGGAAAAAAAGAGATATGAAAAAAAAAAAAAGTGATAACCCCCAGTTTTGACAGGTATTAACATGATTCAACTTTGTTATGACTTGATATTTTAGTGTTCAATTTTAAAATGTAACTCAATCAAATCCCAATATTTAAAATACCCATATGATATCACAGATTTGGAAGAGATTTTTTTTTAAAAGTTACAAGGAAATTGAGGCTCAGGAAAAGCAAGTGCTTTGATCAAAGTCTCATAGCTGGCAAAGAATGAAAAACCAAACCCGGTATAGGATAGAATGTGCTTTCCTTCAGGATATGTGCTTTTCTAGGATATGCAACAAAAGGACAGAAAAAATAGATTTATTTGTAAATCACAGTATTTTTTAAGCCTTTCATAAAGTAATTTTGGAGTGGTTACCTGCCGTTTTTTTATATTGCTCATCTAAAGTGGAATTGCCTGGTGTCTCCCAGTAACATTACCCAGAAACCGTGCTAGGAAGGAAAGCTGGTAGAAGTCTATGGCTCAGATGCTCTGTCTCGACCTCAGAACAATTGCTTTCCCTGAACAAAATGCACACTAAGGGATGCCGGTGCCTACTGCTCTGGGAAAGGACGGTGTTTGCCTTAGGATTCATACCCAGATTTCCACAATGTACTCTGAGACACAGCACTGGGTCACTGGGCAGAAGCTCTGCGCTGCAGCCAAGTGGTGCTTAAACCACCAGACTGAGAACTTGTGCACCACGGGCCATAGCCATGTTCTCAAATGTGACTCAACTGTGGTTTGAGATTTGTCTGTGTGGGGTACAGGAAAGAATGCTGATTTGGGTTGGGCACATTAACGTCTAGTCCCTGCTTGGCCTCTAATCAGGTGGTCCAGAGTAAATCCTGTGAGCTCCCTGAGCATTCTTTACTCACCTATAAAGTATCTCTGTCTTGTCTATATATAGAGTTGTTCCAACTGGCAAGTAAAGTAACAGAAATGAGGAGTATTTGTAAATGTAATGGGTTAAAAAAATGTAGATTGCTATTAATGTTTATAATTCCTAATATTTGAATAGTATTAAAAGAGCTAAGCCTCTGTTTGACTGTATGTGGTCTGTCTCCTAACAGGCCTTCTATGCTAAAATAAACTAAGGATTACAGCCAAAGTCTCTTGACACACATGATGCTGCAGAGGAAAGTATTCTGGTTTGTTCTGTACCATTCAGATTAAATATATTAAATACTGTGCATTGACAAAATCAGACTGGGGAAGATGTGTCAATAAACTGAGGGCTCTTGGGATGTATTCACATTCTGTGCACTTTGTTTCAAAAAGTCTTTTTCCTTTTGGACTCATTCTCTGTACTAGATCTTTATTTCTCAGAAAGCTCCATAACACTAATTTCAAAATTAAATCTAAAAAAAACCTTCCTTCTTCTGCATCTTTTTTTTTCCAGTAATTTTGCTCCTTTATGTTCTATTAAGTGTTATTAATAAATTCAGTCATTCATTCAACTAATATACATTAAAACCTATTGTGTACCATTACTACTCAAAGGATAGATTAATAAACAAAACAGACAAAATGCCCTGTCATCATCATGTTTTGCATTTATATGGTATTTCTACATATCTCAATTTGTATTGTAGAATCTTCTAATGCATTTAAGTGACCAACCTCTGATGGTCAATGTTCTGTCCTACTTGTCCACCTCCATTTCCATCCTAGAACCCTGGGGTTCTAGCTTTACTCTGCCACTCTTCTCTTCCCAAAATCAGCTTTTGAACTTTATTCAAGGTAAAAGCTATTAGATAATCCATCTTTGGGTGATGTTAGCCAAAGATGAGCAGTTCCAAGGTAATTATTTATCTATGAGATTCATAGCCTTTTACTCTGAATATTGTAGTAATCCCTAGCCCCAGAGAGTATTTAAAGTCTTAATCCACTTAGGTCACTTAGCATTGCTGCATGAAGTTTATAGAATTTGATAAATAGTCCTATGTGCATTCTGGTTACTTAACATTAGTTGGGCCCTTACTGAGCAGAACAAAATCCATTATTTGTCTTTGTTGAAAACATAAGGGGTCTCTCCACCAATGCTAGCTGAAACTTTTAGTCTTTAGGACACACTTCTACTCTCAGTCCAATCCGATATTTCCTCTCAGTCAGTGGCCTCTCCTCCCACCACTTCTCATCCCCTGTCTAGTCCTACTCTTCTGCAAACCTCTTGCCACACTGCATGCACCTGGAAGAACATTTCTGAACCCCAAGTCCAGTTGTGGCAATCTCCTCTCTTAATGGCTCCTCATTAGTCTTATGATAAAACAGTTGAAACTCCCTCAGTTCACAAAGTCCTACACAATCTGACATCTAATAATGTCCTATCTCTCCACTCCATGTTCTCATCATGTCTTTTCATGCCTCAGCATCTGTGAACATATTTTCCTCTTCTTGGATTACTTTTTTTTCACTTCTATCAACATAATATTCAAATCATTCTAATTTATCCTCCATTGTCTGGCTTGGGCATCACTTTCTCCAAACAACAGCAGCAACGACGTACCATTAACACCTCCCTAGGCCTTTCTGTGGGCTCTCATAAATATGGGGGAGGTCCATACTTCCCCCTACTTTTACCCTTACCTATCACATTGTGTTCTAACTACCTGGTTATTTGTCCACTTTACCATCTAAAGTATAAATTCTGAAGTTAGGAAACTCACCTATTCTATTCTCTGTTGTGATTCTAATATTCAGCTCAGTCCCTGGTTCTTAATAGATGCTCAATATTATTTATAGAATAAGTGAATGTGATTTAGTTTCTGTATACACTGTCCCTTTAAGAATACTTTTAAGCTCTTAATCTATTACCTATCCAATGCTTATTCTCTTCCACTTCTACCCAGTAATTCTGGCCCTATTAATGATTCCTTTAAAAGCTCTTTTTCTTCATTGATATAGATGAAGCTGCTCTCCCTGCTGTTATGGATCTGTCTTCCACAACAGATTCCTTTTGTTTTTTAAGTTCTCAGTATGGGTACAGCTTTTGTTGCAAATTTCTCCTTAACTTTTTTCTCAGGAATCTTATCTATTTTCATTGCTACAACAACCATCTGTGTTTAGATGTCTTCAAAATTCCTGGTCTAGCCCATAATACTCACTTGAGTTCAAGCTCTTCTCCACTGGATATCTCCACTGGGGTCCTCTTCTCCTGGAACTTAACAGTTCTGAATCTGTGCTTATCTTCTTTTGGCTCTAAACAGCTTTCTCTCAACATGGTCCCATATTTATCAACACTCCTAATAACTCAAAATCATTTTAGATTTCTTTCTCCTTTTTATTGCATTAGATATACCACTCAGATCAATGAATTCTTTCTCTGATATGTTATTTGATTCTTCAATTACCTCCTATTTGAACTCAATCATCACAGTTCAAACCCCATGTTTTCTACCTAACTTACCTTTTTTAAATATCTCAAATCTACTACTGGTCCATGTACATTCCATAGGCATTCCTATATTTGCATATTCTTTTTATCGTCTTAGAACACCCTTCTCTTACTGTTCTGCTTACCTGAGTTCTACCTTTCTTTAAAGGCTCAATCCAGAACTATAGTTCATTATAAACATTTCCCATTGTGCCAATCTAAAGAATCTCTCCCTTAAGATAATACTTAATTTATTTACTATGCTTTGCAATTTAATTAATACATTGCAATGAAAATTTGTTTAAATATATATATTTCCATTTTAGTTCTCTGATCCACTTCAGGACCTGGGACTGAAAAGCAGATTAGAGTGATATCAGAAAAGGTCTTGAATTCTACAGTAACAAATTTGTATTTGAATCAGAACTATTTTAAGGTTAATTTACTGTCAGTGTGTTCCATGTAGATGTGTGTGTGTAAATGAGAGGAAAAGGTGAAAAGGAGGAAGGGGAACCTAAGTGGAGAGGGAAAGACACAGAGAGGCCACTTAGAAGGCTTGATAGTAGTCAACCTAAAAGTAGTAAGAATCTGAATTAAAGTAGAGACAGTGGGCAAAGAAGATATAAAAGTGAATGACATTACAGAAGCAAAATGAATAGATTTTAATAGCTGAGTTGTTAAGAGTAAGGGAGAGAAGGAATAATTATAAGTCAACACTGAATATTCATTCAACAGATATTCATTGAACACTCAGTGTGAGGCACACTCTAGATGATGCCAGCAGAGCAGTAGAAAAGGCAGGCACAGTCCCAATCCTCATAGAGTTCACATTCCACTGAATAACACCAAAATTGCAACCTGAGTGATTGGAAGATGATGAGGCCATTAATATAGAGAGTAAATACAGAAATAGGAAGTTTCAGAGAAAGGTTAATATATTTAGTTTTGTACATAATTATTGTATGTTCACTCTGTGCCACACACAATACTTAAATTTTAACTACTTTGCATGTACTAACTAATCCATGTTATAATCCTGTGAATTAGGTATTATTATCCCCATTATACAGATGAGGAACCAAGGCATACAAAGGTTAAATAATTGAGCTAAGCTCTCTATATTATTTTTTTAAATTTTATTTTATTATGTTATGTTAATCACCATACATTACATCATTAGTTTTTGACGTAGTGTTCCATGATTCATTGTTTGCGTATAACACCCAGTGCTCCATTCAGTATATGCCCTCTTTAATACCCATCACCAGGCTAACTCATCTCCCCGCCCCCTTCCCCTCTAGAACCCTCAGTTTGTTTCTGAGTCCATAGTCTCTCATGGTTCGTCTTCCCCTCCGATTTCCCCCCCTTCATTTTTCCATTCCTGCTATCTTCTTTTTTTTTAAATTTTTATTTATTTATTTTTATTGTTATGTTAATCCCCATACATTACATCATTAATTTTAGATGTAGTGTTCCATGATTCATTGTTTGTGCATAACACCCAGTGCTCCATGCAGAACGTGCCCTCCTCAATACCTCAATACCTCCTCAATACACCAGGCTAACCCATCCTCCCACCCCCCTCCCCTCTAGAACCCTCAGTTTGTTTTTCAGAGTCCATCATCTCTCATGGTTCGTCTACCCCTCCGATTTCCCCCCCTTCATTCTTCCCCTCCTGCTATCTTCTTCTTCTTTTTTTTTTTCTTAACATATATTGCATTATTTGTTTCAGAGGTACAGATCTGAGATTCAACAGTCTTGCTCAATTCACAGCGCTCATACCCTCCCCAGTGTCTATCACCCAGTCACCCCATCCCTCCCACCCCACCCCCCACTCCAGCAACCCTCAGTTTGTTTCCTGAGATTAAGAATTCCTCATATCAGTGAGGTCATATGATATATGTCTTTCTCTGTTTGACTTATTTTGCTCAGCATAATACCCTCCAGTTCCATCCATGTCGTTGCAAATGGCAAGATCTCATTCCTTTTTATGGCTGCATAATATTCCATTGTATATATATACCACCTCTTCTTTATCCATTCATCTGTTGATGGACATCTTGGCTCTTTCCACGGTTTGGCTATTGTGGACATTGCTGCTATAAACATCGGGGTGCATGTACCCTTTCGGATCCCTACTTTTGTATCTTTGGGGTAAATACCCAGTAGTGCAATTGCTGGATCGTATGGTAGCTCTATTTTCAACTTTTTGAGGAACCTCCATACTGTTTTCCAGAGTGGCTGCACCAGCTTGCATTCCCACCAATAGTGTAGGAGGGTTCCCCTTTCTCCGCATCCCCGCCAACATCTGTCATTTCCT
>NW_022589714.1:9050746-9084132 GCF_004348235.1 Phoca vitulina
AGTTGACCATAGAGTTGAGGGTCCATTTCTGGGCTCTCTATTCTGTTCCATTGATCTATGTGTCTGTTTTTGTGCCAGTACCATACTGTCTTGATGATGACAGCTTTGTAACAGAGCTGGAAGTCCGGAATTGTGATGCGGCCAGCTTTGCTTTTCTTTTTCAACATTCCTCTGGCTATTCGGGGTCTTTTCTGATTCCATACAAATTTTAGGATTATTTGTTCCATTTCTTTGAAAAAAGTGGATGGTATTTTGATGGGGATTGCATTGAATGTGTAGATTGCTCTAGGTAGCATTGACATCTTCACAATATTTGTCCTCCCAGTCCATGAGCATGGAACGTTTTTCCATTTCTTTGTGTGTTCCTCAATTTCTTTCATGAGTATTTTATAGTTTTCTGAGTATAGATCCTTTGCCTCTTTAGTTAGATTTATGCCTAGGTATCTTATGGTTTTGGGTGCAATTGTAAATGGGATCGACTCCTTAATTTCTCTTTCTTCTGTCTTGTTGTTGGTGTACAGGAATGCCACTGACTTCTGTGCATTTTTTTTTTTTAACATATAATGTATTATTTGTTTCAGAGGTACAGATCTGAGATTCAACAGTCTTACACAATTCACAGCGCTCACCATAGCACATACCCTCCCCAATGTCTATCACCAAGCCACCCCATCCCTCCCACCCTCCGCCACTCCAGCAACCCTCAGTTTGTTTCCTGAGATTACGAATTCCTCATATCAGTGAGATCACATGATACATGTCTTTCTCTGATTGACTTATTTCGCTCAGCATAATACCCTCCAGTTCCATCCATGTCATTGCAAATGGCAAGATTTCATTCCTTTTGATGGCTGCATAATATTCCATTGTATATATATACCACCTCTTCTTTATCCATTCATCTGCCGATGGACATCTTGGCTCTTTCCATAGTTTGGCTATTGTGGACACTGCTGCTATAAACACCGGGGTGCACATATCCCTTCGGATCCCTACATTTGTATCTTCGGGGTAAATACCCAGTAGTGCAATTGCTGGGTTGTAGGATAGCTCTATTTTCAACTTTTTGAGGAACCTCCATACTGTTTTCCAGAGTGGCTGCACCAGCTTGCATTCCCACCAACAGTGTGGGAGGGTTCCCCTTTCTCCGCATCCCCGCCAACATCTGTCATTTCCTGACTTGTTAATTTTAGCCATTCTGACTGGTGTGAGGTGGTATCTCATTGAGGTTTTGATTTGGATTTCCCTGATGCCGAGCGATGTTGAGCACTTTTTCATGTGTCTGTTGGCCATTTGGATGTCTTCTTTGGAAAAATGTCTGTTCATGTTTTCTGCCCATTTCTTGATTGTATCATTTGTTCTTTTGGGTGTTGAGTTTGATAAGTTCTTTATAGATTTTGGATACTAGCCCTTTTTCTGATATGTCATTTGCAAATATCTTCTCCCATTCTGTCGGTTGTCTTTTGGTTTTGTTGACTGTTTCTTTTGCTGTGCAAAAGCTTTTTATCTTGATGAAGTTAAACTCTATATATTATTAAGTGAAGGAATAAGGAAGGATCAAACAAAGGCAGCCCAGGCTCTTTTTTTTTTTTTTTTTTTTGAGTATAGCTGACACATAATGTTATATTAGTTTTAAGTGTGCAACATAGTGATTTAACTTCTCTATAAATTATGCTATATTTGCCACAAGTGTAGCTGCTATCTGCCATCTTACAATGCTATTACAGTATCACTGACTATACTCTCTATGCTGTGCCTTTTATTTCCATGACTTATTCATTCCATAACTGGAAGCCTCTACCTCCCACTCCTCTTCACCCATTATGCCCATCTCCATCCCCCTCTTCTTTCTAGCAACCATCAGTTTGTTCTCTGCATTTATAGATCTGATTTTGCTTTTTGTTTATTGACTTGTTTTGTTTTTTAGACTCCCCGTATGAGTGAAATCATGCAGTATTTGTCTTTCTCAGTCTGACTTATTTCACTTAGCATAATACTCTCTAGGTCCATCTAAAGGGAATCCCAGCTCTTGAGTCCACAGTCTTATTACTAAGACATATTGCTTTGTAGATGCTTTGGGACTGATAGAGAATTTTGGAAGGTAAATGGAATACATAAAAGAGGTTTAGAAAGAGTTAAGTTATCCATATATAGATAAACATTTGAGAATTATCTACATACAAGAAATACTTAAATCCATGAAACTAAATGACATTGTTCAGAAAAATCATGAAGAGACAAATTTATGTTTTCATTTACCTTGTAATGTATCAGTGATACATCTTACAGTTCTTCCATTGGGTTTTGTGTCATTACGTTTCTGATTCATTTCATATTCTTCTGGCTACTCCTTACCAGTCTCTTTTTCTTTATTCACTCCAAGTTGGCTTCTCAGGACTCCTTTTTAATATATCCACTTTTCTCACTCAATGTATTCTGTCTGGGTGGTCTTACATTAACCTATGACTTCTGTTATCATTTGTATGGTAACAAATCTGAGTGCTCAGTCCAGTCATCTTTCCTGAGCCCCACACCCAAATATTCAATAACCTCCTGGATATATTCAGTTAGATAGTGAAGTCACCTTAAATCCAATGTGAGCAAATGGAATTTATCTTCTTTACTTCCAAACCTCTTCTTCTTTAAAGCCTCATCTTCATGAATGGAACCATTATTCACTGCAGTATCAAGATTAGAAAACCTGGGGTCATTTTGGACCTTTCTTTTTCATTTATTCTTCCATTCCCCCATCTAATAGGTTAGCAATTATGTTTAAATTTTTCTCATATTCATTATAGCTGATCTAGTTCTTGCTTTCATTCAGTTTCAATCGCTTTTGTGATGGATTTATGCAATTGTCACTTAATGAGTGTTCCATAACACTTCCAGGGTAATTGTTAAATTTAAATGGGTCTTGTCAAACTCCTCTTTAAATTTCTTCATTGCTTCCCAACAGCTTTCAGAATACTTCGTAAAATCCTCAGCACAGCTTCCCTATCTGCCTTTTAACCTCATTTACTGTTCTCATTGTCATGCACACTTTACTCTTCAGCAATTTGCCAAACACATCATTGAGTCACTATTGTGTGCCCTCATACATTCTAGTCCCTCTGCTGAGAATGTCCCTTACCCTTTTTTACTTGGCTGAAACCTACTTGTCCTTCAGAATTTTGATTAAATTTTACAACCATCAACCCAAAAGCCTCCATAACCTTTCTCCTCCCCCCAATACTGATTTGGATGTCTTTCTATATTCCTATCTAGTACCATATGTTCTTCTATCACAGCATATACCTAACCATTCCATACTTGTTGGTTTATTAGTCTACTTTCTTTCTAGCTGTAAGTTCCTTGAAAGCAAGAACCATATCTACTCACTTTTATAGTCCTAGCATATATTAAAGCCGGGGTACACAGTGTGAGCTCAATAAATTTGTTAAAAGGATGATTAATTAGGAAACAGGAAGTATTCCTTCAAAAAATACCCATAACCCCATTTGGAACTCTATAGTGTGAGAACTGTATTTCCAAAGAACAATGGAAATAATTATAGAACTATGAGGAAACAAGACATTGAGATTATTTATTATTGGTGATGTAAAGAGATAATCCTGTAGCATCTAATTATTATTAAATGCTTTTGTCATACAAGTATCAAATCTAAACTGTAAACTACATGAGAGAGTGGTATAATTCTGTTTTGTTTATATTGAACTCCCTAGTACTTGGCATGTGTTAGGAGTAAATAAACATTTATTGAACCTTGTTAAATGAGAACAGTAGCAGACATTCAAATTAGATGGAATATAACCTGCTAATATTGACAAAAATTAAAATGTGTTTCTAAAAAATGCTTTGTTTTGATTTTTTTGGAGGTCTTTATGTATTATCTTTTAACCTTTGTATGCATGTTGCCAGCTCCCACTACCATTTTTGTTTTATGTAGTTAAATCTTTCAATTTTTTGTTTATTGTTTCTGTGTTTCACATTATGCTTACAAAGGCTTTCCCACAGCAGGATTGGGAAAATATTTCTCTACACTTTATGTTTTTATTTATCTATGTTGATCTTTAATCTACCTGGAATTTATATTTGTATACAATATATTTTGATTTAATGATTAATGCATACTCTGTTGTATATTACTTTGTACCTTTGTAGTTTTCAATTTTGCCCTGATTCGATTGTAAAAGACAGGGAATATGTATTCAAAGCACCTATTTATAAAATCATCCTAGGATAGGCTAATTTTTCAACTGGACTGCTGCATTCATCATCTCTCCCCTGGATTCTCATGATAGATTTTTTTTTTTGGTCTTCTCATAATCTTGTCTGCCCCACTCCCTTCTTCACCTAGCAATCATTAGGATATTTTTAAAATACTAGAACAAAATCTCCACAGCACCAGATGATATTTGTATCTATTTTATTGATTGCTGTATCCCTAATGCCAGAACGGTGCCTGGCACATAGTAGGTGCTTAATAAACACATGTTAATGCAAACACAACTAGAATCATGTTGCTTCCCTGCTTAAAACTCAAGCTCTTCCCATTGCCACAATAAAATTCAAACTTCTCTTAATATAAAGTTCTCTCTCTCCTCAAGACCCATGCTATTCCCACTTTAAGAACATTCTTGTTTAGTAAACAAGAGCTTAAATATGACCACCTCAGGGGAAGTCTTTCCCGAGTTCACTACTGAAGAGTACAGATACCTTAAGTTTTTTATTGTTGCTTTGTTTTGTTTTATATCACATAACTTTGTCATTAACATTTTTTATAGCTCTGTTTGCTTTATTTTTATTTTCTTTCTCCTGACCACAATGTGAGCTCTATGAAGGTCTGCACTTTGCCTATGTTTGTCTGTGATGTGACTTTTGTACACAACATGATGTCTGGCACCCAATATTATTTAAAAAACATTTTTAAGACTTATTTTTATGGTAACCCTTATAATGCCAGTGCTGAGGTTCCAATTAATTAGCTTGAAAATTTTAAGAAAGTAACTCACTGGTTAAAGAGAAATTAATCATGACATACTTGATGTCTAACTTTATGCATGTTTGAATATAAAAAACAAATATCAACAAAAGAAATTATGCTCAAGCAGATTTGATTACCTGGTCATTTCATTCGAAGTGCTTAAGTATCAATAGATGAATTTATACAAAGAGACATAATTGAAAAAGCAATAAAGAACACTTGTTCATTAACATATAATTATATAGATGTTACATAGAAAATGAGTGACAAAGACATATAACGAGCAGGGTGCTAAAGGAATTACATAATTAAAGATGGATGTTAGAAAAAACGTATGATCTAAGGACAGAATAGAACATCATAGAAACTTGGAGAAAATAAAGAAAATGAACATTCACTGGGAAAGACATTAGAAAAAGTTGATGTCACCTGTTAACTCCGTAAGTAATACTTAAGTATGTGTTGGTGTTAAGAACAGTGTTATTTGGGGGTACAAAGAGGTCCTGTTGAAGCTATAAAGTGAAAACATAGGACAACTGAGAGGAACAATTGGGAAAAAAACAATGAAGAAGCACTAGACTGAATATTATTTTAAAACATAAAAAATAATATAGCAGAGGAGAATTAAAGAAATGTACAAAAACAAAATAAGAGGATAGAAGACTATGAAAACATATAGACAATTAAAAATATACATATACAAAGGCAGAGGAAGAAATCAGCTAAAATTTCATGTAAAATTATAACTATTCTGGAAACTGAAAATAATAATAATGTGTTAAAAAGAAGAGAAGAGCCAAATCATATAAAATCATGATGACTGACTGGTAGCAATGTTTCCTTTTCTGCTACTTTATAGTATGAGTCAGGCTTTAGTAATTTTTAAAGCTGTCTTCTTTACCTGAATTAAAAATCAAGCAAGCCTAGAAAAATGAAAATAAGTAAATTTCTTCTTTTTCTGAAAAGGCTTTGCCTTTATTTATTCTTCTGCTATCAGAAGGTAAAAATGCAAATATCTAAGCCAAAACTGAAAGCATTAATGGGAAGCTAAAAATTGTTTCATTCAGCTAACACGTATTTAATGAGCATTCCCTGTGAGTTCTGTGTTTGGGGATTGTAGAGATAAGTATGGGACTCTGTCATTTATAATCTAATTACATGATTTAATTCATGGAAATTAATTACATGACTTAATTCATGGAAAAGCCATATTATATTTACATTCAATTCATTTGCTGATTTGTCAGTATACAGAATTTTTACAAAGATGAATAAGGCATTGTATCGCCATTTGCAAAACAAAAATGGCTCCCAGATTTGAGCAGCTCGTTGGGAGTTTAGGGTTTGAGTTCCAGATTTATTTCCCTTAGCTTAGAATGTATAGATATGCTTCACTTTCTTCATCTATGAGATGGAGATAATGTCTACTTTACAGAATATGAAAAAAGACATTTACTGTTTATTAAATATTCATATACTTCACATAGCTCCTTTGCAGTTATGCCTAGACACATGACTTCATTATGGCTAATGGGCTGTGAAAAAAAGTGATGTATGTCAGTTCTAGTCCAGAGAGTTTTCTTGCTGTAGTGTAATCTTTACCTATCCCCTGCTGAAGTGATCTGGAAGCAGAGGATGACCACCCAAAAGTTACCGAACCTATACTGGATCAGAATAAACTTGTGTGTGTTAACTGTGCTGAGATATCTGGGTTTATCTGTCATAGCTACAGAACCTGTGCTGACCAATGAACAGGACTATTTTGAGGCTCATGTGGGATGATGCATGTAAACTTAGTATAGTGCCTGGCACAGAGTAAGCAAGCAGTAAGTGAAAGTCATTATTGTTTACAAACCTTTCTAAATAAAATTAGCTATTAAAAGCTTTTTAGTGTTTTTTTTGATAACATTAATGAATCAATATTGGAAGAAAAAAAACCCTCTAGAATGTGTTGGCAGAATGTTTCCAAAGCTACTTCAATGCCTTCAGTTCCTCTCTTTTTTCCTAATTGAATACACTTGATCTTTTGTGATAGGAGGTCCTACTCATTGAACTTGTACTTTTTGTAAACATAGTATATGTTTTTGGTCAGAGGTCTCTAAGGTTTTTATTCATGGATAATTCATTGCCCTAAACCAATAGTGAAAACTAGTGATCTTTCAAACATGGAAACACCCTGTAATTTTCTCTGGCATTGCAACAACTTTGATGTTCATCTTTCTCTTTTCTGGCTAAACCTATATACACTTAAGTACAGGATCACATTAAGAAAATTCTCAGACCACATGTAAACAACCTGTGGCTAGACAATTCCTGAACCCTATGCTATGTCCAATTTTCAAAGGATGTAAGCTTCTGTGTTGTTTTCTCTACCATATATTTTTCCACAAAAGTCCTACTTACTACTTTATCATGAACCAATGTATTTGGGCATAAGTCTAGACATGCTGTGATTTGAAAGAAGTCTATCCCTTCCTGCCTACCCCACCCTTTTGTCCTCTGAAGAGGGGTTTGGACATCTCATGCCCTGGGACATAGCTCTGTGTGTATGTCTAGGCAGTGCATCCCGATTAAAAAGATTTGGGGAAAAGATCTGGAAGGATGTGCTAAGGAATTAGAATAAATTTTAATCATCTGCAGATGAAAATAAGATGACCATCGTAAGAAAAGAAAAGAAGGGCAAAGGGGATTGAGTTAAGCTCAGTCAACTAGCGATTAGTTTTATTTTTCAAAAAATAAATTTACCACTTTAAAGGAAAGAAAAAAAAAACTTTCTGTGAATGTATCTGATAAATCAGATGATTCCATAACATTCAAGTATATCAGTGGTGGAAAACAAATCCGGAACTTCTGTTCATTTAGTCAGTGGATTTTATACACTAAATCAGGAACCTGTTTCTTTCAGCTTTTCCTTCATCTCCTTTCCCTCAGTAGTTAAGATATGACTCACCAGGATTGATTATACAGCTGACAAAAACAACCATGAGAAAGCAGGATGAGTGGTGAGAGGTGGGGGTGAACAACATTCATTTAAATAGGGCAGAAACATCCCCATTTATAGCTCCTATTCAGGAAAGTTCTGCTAAGCATGTTTCAGAGGTCAGAGGTAGGAAACTGAGCCTCTCTAACAAGCCCAGGACTAAGAGACCCCATGGGATATTCTGTCAGAACGGGCAGGGCTACAGGATATAAAGTGGACAGGCCCTGGCCACTGCATATTGTGACCAGAAACTTGAATGAAGAAGTCAATTCTGTACTTTATGGAAGGACATAAGCACAAGACTGGGGACAGGGGTTGAATGCAGTGAACCATGGCATTGCAAAACAGGCTGGCAGAATGGTTGAAACAAACAAAATGAAGTTTAACAGGGATAAATATAATGCAGTCTTTTAATTTAAAATTTAAAAGATGCAGTCTTTCAATTTAAAATAAATATGCTCTTTAACCCGATAATTTCTAGTTATACTTTCACACGTGTTCAAAGACACAGACACAAACTCATGATCTTTGCAGCCTTTTGTGTAATTGTACACTGAAGACACAACTAATATCCTTCAGTAAGAGCTTGATTAAACAGATTATGTTATGTGACCCAATGGAAACTTGTAGTGGATTAAAAATACGTCTATATATGCTAATATGGAGTGATGCAGTATGGATAATATAAATATATTGTTAGATGAGAAAAGCAACCTGTAATGCTATCCATACAATATTCTCTAATACTAAAGGAAAGATAAAGAAAATTGAGTCTTCAGGGGTAGCTAGGAATGCACTGTTGGGAAAGAAAGGGTATTCTAAGCAGTGAAGATGGAGTGTGCAATTAACATAGGTGTGAAAGAACGTGGATATTCAGGAAATAGTGACCAGTCCACCCAGGATACATATCAAATCACCTAGTTGCTTATTTTATATTATCATTTCCTCCTCTTGAATACTGTCATGAATGCCAGTGTAAATGTGTATGATAACCGAAAAAGAAAACAATTCCTGGTTACTTAAAGTAACACCAACATTATTAGAAATGATTCAAACAAACACACGGGCAGGGCCTGATGACACAGACAACACCCTGGCTTTCAGTAATAGAAGCCATCCACTCCTCCCAAAGTAGAGATATGAAGCCTTTTGGTTATAGTGTAAAATCAACTTTAACCATCTCCCATAGCAACAAGAGAATCAATGCCAGCCTTATAAGTAAACAGGTACCTATACTGTTTAAGTACCTATACCACCTGTTGGCAGAGAAGGCAAACATTTACTCACCATACCAATAAATATGATAATTTAAGATTCCTTCTATAAAATTTTGAGTTAATTTTGAGGCATTACTCACTAGTGTGTGTGTATTAACTTGTAGCTTTACACTGTATTACTATATTTATCCTAATTTGTAGACCCAAATTCTACAGTAGATTTGCTTAAGTCTATTTTAGAATCATGGTTTTAACCTCTTAAGTCTTGTGGTTAAGCCATGATGGTACCACAGTTAGTACTGGATATCATATCATGGGCCAGAGTATAAAGCGGGCAAAATTACCTGTGTCCTCCTAGTCTTTTCATACAGTATCCCATCTTAATGCTTCTCTTCTCCTACTGACCAAAGCATTCTATTCATAGGTCCCTTGCTGAATCTAACTCCCTGGAAGTCACCATGGAAACCAGATATACATTGGTCAAAGCTGCTCTGAAACAGAACAAAAGATGTCCCAGTGGAAAGGACTTTCTCACTTTTTCAGCAACTGTTTCTCTAATTCATTCTTAAGATGTTTGTAGACATAAGTAAATGGAGTATGATGATAAATCTAATTTCCACTTTTTTTTGTGAAGGACTCTTGACTTTTGGTTTTCTTCCTCCACAGTATCTTGAAGCTCCTCCCCACCTATATGTGGCTGCTTAGTGATGAATGTGTCACTTGATTTTTATTCTGGAAAATTCTGGCTTGGGCCAGGACTCTAAGAATTTCTGATAGCATTATTTGTGATTATTTTAATAAACTTTGCTTTTCAGTTGGCTTTGTGGCCTTAGGATGTTCTTTCTCCTTTAGTATAATCAGTTGTGAAATAAAAATGTCAGACTAGGTTTTCTCTAATGTACCATTGGGCTTTAAAGCTCTATAATCCTGTGATTCTTATTTCTGTAAGTCAGCTGATGATATTTTTGGTGACTTGGAAGTTGGTCTCCACAATCATACTCCCCTGCCTGTTTGGCATCAGCTGCCTGTTCAGCCTGTACTCCATAGACCTCCTTCTCACACAGGAATCTCTTTGATCTCAAAGACAGCTCTGTAAGGTGCAGAGCAAAACAAATACCAGGCTATTTCCCTCCATGGTGCTCATGGCAGTATGAGTTGTCCAAGGGGATAATAAAGCTTAAAAACAACTGATAGTACTATCCTTGAAGCAACATTTGTAAGTGCCAAATTAATTTCTATCAACACAAACAAATATGTTATTTCAGAGAAGTTTCCCAAACATAAAAGGAATAGAATGAATGACATTTAAAAATGGCTTTGATTATCCATTTTCATAAATATAACAACACCCTGGGGGAGGGGGAGACAACTCCTGCTTTTACCACTAAATTCTCTAGAGCTTTGAGGAGATATTTTTATAGCAGTCCTTTATTAAGCAGTCATATTAAATTATTCCTAGCACACATGTAATTCACCAATGAACTGACACACTTTAAAATATGCATTTTCTTAAAAATAAGGGATGAATCAGGCTGGATATACATAAATTAAATTGATAATGAACATGCAGAAAGAAGAAATATTTAATCAAAAATGACCCTGGTGCCTTACAAGTAAAAATTAAGGACATTTTAATATTAAAGGCTAGCAAAGCATTGAATATGCACTAAATTTAGAGCCTGGAGATGAACAAGAATCATCAGATCTGGGTTAAGATGTGTTACTTTTTGGGGTGCCTGGGTGGCTTAGTCGGTTAAGCTGCCTCACTCTTGATTTCAGCTCAGGTCAAGATCTCAGGGTCATGAGACTGAGCCCCGCACTGGGTGTCATGCTGGGCGTGGAGCCTGCCTAAGATTCTCTGTCTCCCTCTTCCTCTGCCCCTCCCCCCACTTTCAAAAAAGAAATGTGTTGCTTTTTATATGAGGTACTTCTATAGTAAGAACAGTTGATAACAAAGAATACTACTGAAGAATACTAAACTAGAACACATATAGATGATTTATATTTAGGAGAGGTGACTCTATAATTGCATAGAATTCCATTTATATAGGTGTCCAATACTTCACTTAAATATGACATATGAAAATGATGGATCTCATCAATTTTATGAAAAAAACCAAAACAAATCCTAACCCCAAAAAGACAACAGGTTTTTTCCTAATAACCAGAGGAAGTGCTTCAGTGTTCTTACCTCCTACTTCTATAGGGATTAAAAACACAGCCTTTGGGATTAGAAATATTTAACATACTTTCTGGATGACCTTGGGGAAATTATTGTGGAAAGCTCTTCTAAACATCATTTATTTCTAAACTGGGATACATATATTTATTTCATAGAATTTTTGGGAGAATTAAATAATATTTATTAAAGCATTTATTTTAGGGTCTGGTCCATAGTCAGATAGGTTATTACTTATTTTTATTTTGTTGTTACTACTTATTTTTCTGGACTTTATGAGTTCTCTGTGGCTGATAGACATGTATGGGCATTTATCCCTGACTGTCCATAGGTATCTTTGGGTTTGAACGGAGGTCTGGTACCAGGAAATGGATGAAGCAACTCTGAATCATGCTTATTATGTATGAGGATTGGTCATATAGTATATGGTTGCTTGAATTTGAGGTTGATTTAGCATTTTGACTGAGAAATGGACAAGTGGTAAGAGGAAAAAAGTTACTGCAGGGAGGGTAGAGATGTTAAATATTCAGCACTTCAAAAACACAATCTTCTGGCCTAAGATGGCCTCAGAATTCAACAGAGCACACCAGCCAATTGGAGTTGGCCTAAGAGATAAAACTTGTTCGCCATCTGTTAGAATGATCAATGACACTTAAAGTGTGTCCATGGACCAGCAGCACCAACATCACCTGGATATTTGTTATAAATACAAATTCTCAGGCCTAACCCAAGGCCTACTTTTCTGGGGGTGAAGCTCAGGAATCTGTGTTTAACAAGACTTCCAGGTGACTCTGCTGTATGCCAAAGTATGAGAAGCCTACTTAGATGTTCTGCTTATCAACAAATTGGGACTGCTTAGATGGCAAAATGGTGAAATGAACATAAACTAAAGCTTATGGAGGACCTACTCCATTCCAGGCACTGTTCAATGTGCTCTCATATGCTTACTCTTCCCAATAATCTTTTAATGTAGATAGTTCTAAATAACTTAGATGATAGCTAGATAGGGAGAAAAGGAGAGACATGAAAGAAAGAAGACAGGAAGAGAGGGAGGAAGGAAAGAAGGGAGCAAGAGAAGGAGTTAGCGGGAGAGAGAGAGGAGAAAGAAAGAGAAAGAAAGAAGGACGAAGGAAAGGAAAGAGGAAGGAAAGGAAAGAAGGGAAGGGAAGGAAGAGAGAGGGGAAGGGGAGTGAGGAAAGGGAAGGAAAGTAGATTTCTGAGTAGTTATATAGCTTTCATGCAACTAGTAAGAGGCTGAGTTAGAACTCAATTCCAGTTTAATTTTAAAGCCCAACATTTTTTTTTCTCTTCCATTCTGCTACACTAAGCAATATAGGTAAGAATCAAGCATTTCTATGGTGCCAACAAAATTTAATTGTTTGAGATAGGAAAAAAAGAAAACTACTGGAGAAATTAGACCTCAGTTCACTGCTCTCTTCACAGAATATCATTTCTCACAAAATCATTAGGAACCAAAAATTCATCCAATTCCTAAAATCTTGGAATAACTTTATCCTCAATAAAAACCAGAGAGGCTGTGGGAATAAAAGCATTTGTCAATGCAGAATTTGGCCCTTAGAGGTAGAAAAGAAAGTTTTGGTCTGAATATTAGAATTGATAATAAAAATTCCCAGTCACTTTTAAAATTTTTAGCAGATTATGTGTTGTTTTCTAAAATGACTTTCCAGATAGTTTCAGGAAGAGATCTGAATAAAATGTTCTAGCAACTGTTTCTTTTTCTTCCATGTTTTCTTTTTGAATACTTCCTTTTTTGGCCAAAAAGAATTTTTCTTGTGCCTGACAAAATAAACAAAATGCAAACTAGACAAAGAATAATGTATCTTAAATATTAATGTATGCATATATTTAGTTAGTGTAGCTAATGCAAACATTTTCATAAAATCCAAATTATTCATGCTAGCTACTTTATTTTTTTTTTAGGATTTTATTTATTTGAGAGAGAGACACACAGCAAAAGAGGGAACACAAGCAGGGGGAATGGGAGAGGGAGAAGCAGTCTTCTCGCTGAGCAAGGAGACCAATGTGGGGCTCGATCCCAGGACCCTGGGATCATGACCTGAGCCAAAGGCAGACGCTTAATGACTGAGCCACCCAGGCGCCCCATGCTAGCTACTTTAATTGGAACCTATGTGTGATCAGGTAGGTAAGAAATATGAATGCATTTGCACAAGGAAGCAGAACATGAAGATCATATGGATTCCTCAGGACTTGATGCTTAGCTGCTTACTGTCTGCAGGATTGTCATTGGTGGTCAAAGGCCAAAAGTGCTGGTGTGATCTGGCAGGCTGGTGTCTTGCCAAATGGCATATATTCACTGTGTAGGATGAAGGCTGGTCTTTTGTTTTCTTTTCTGCAGTTATCTTTGAGATACCTGCAATGATTACAGTATTTAAAGGGCAAACTGAACAAGTCATGCCTCATGTCAAAAAGGACAAATGGTCTGTTTCCCAGTTGACTGTCAGAATATTTATGTGACCTTAATCATAAGGATTTCTTTATTTGAATCACGTGGCATGGAAAAAGAATCACAAATTCTCTTTGTTCAATACTAGTTTGTCAGAACCTAGTGATGAATTTTTCTGGGTGGTTTATTGAACTGCATCCAATTATTCTGATGTTTTGTCTTTTATTTTTTCCTCCTGGTTGTAGTTGTTTTGTAGGTTATTGTGTTTCTATAGATTGTTTTAAAGCTCCCATGCTCCCACTCTCTGCTGAAAATAATTCAAATCATGAAATACAGACAAAATATATTATACTTTATAGCCAGTTTCCCCAATTCTCAAATTTCCATGAGGTTTTCTATAATAAATGACAGAATTCCTCAATTTATTTTTTAAAAAATCTTATTTATTTATTTATTTGAGAGGTGGGGAGGGGCAAAGGGGAAGAGAGAGGGACAAACAGACTCCTCGCTGAGCTCAGAGCCCCATGCCTGGGGCTGAATCTCACGACTCTGAGATCATGACCTGAGCTGAAATCAAGAGTCAGATGCTTAACTGACTGAGCCACCCAGGTGTCCCTGGAATTCCTCAATTTATAATATAGTCTTTTATCAGTCACTCCACTGGCTGCCTTCAGCTCAACAAATACTTTCAGGCAGTCTGTGTTTGTTGCTGCACCTTAAACGGGAGCAGAGATTTCAACCTTCAGATGTTTTGAATTCTCCAGCCAACTGAAGCCTGCAGATAAGGTACTCCAGTATCTCATTGTCCAGAAGACATGCTCATTGTTCTCCTGATATAAATGTGTCCTCAGTATCTGTGAACAATCAGCAACATCATAGGTGGCAACTCCCAACAGTTCAGATGGAGGGGCAATTTTATAGACTGAAGGTGGCTGTCTCCCAGCTGCAAGAAGACTGGGATTTGTACCATCTCCAAATGTAGCCCTAACTCTGTCCTCAACATGATGACTTACCTTATGAGTTTAGGTTAGTAAGCAAGACATTGACTTGGTTAAAACGTCAGCAGAATTCAATACATATTTACTGAGCACTACATGTGGCATTCTGGATAAATGGAATGCAATGGGGATACCTGCCATTTGGTAGCTCCTAGCCTTATAAACTGTAGTGGAGGCAAGGCAAAGTTAAAATCTATTCACAGCAGCAGAACAACAGCCTTTCCACAGAATTCGTGGTGATAGATGTTAAGCATAATAGTAACTAGGAATGACAATCGCATATTGAGAAATTACTATGTAGCAGATATGGTGCTAAACTCTATGTATGTGTGCTTTACTTAAATCCTGAAATAAAAAAAAAAAACTTAACATATTACTATTTCTGTATTACAGCTGAAGAAACTGAAGCTGAGAGACATTAACTGCATGAACAAACCTTGACTACTCAATGTTGCTGAAGTCTGACTACAGTTTCTACACCACCTCCTTTTTTATTCTGGACATTACTAGTCCTGAAACTAGCAATTATAATGTTGGCATTTTAATAAAGAGAACTATTTGGGGAAAGATATTGGCTAGCTTGCTCTTTCATAAAGGATATAAGAGTTATGTATATACATGAAATGCAAAATGGAGAGAGATGGAAATCAGGTAACTGACACAGTTACAGAATAATGGCAACCACATAAATAGGCACAACTTATTAAGTTAATATCTAGATAATTACCATTTTAAGTAATTTATGTGAATTAACTCTTTTAAGCCTACAGCAGATCTATTATCCCCATTTTACAGTTAAGGAAATACCCTAGAATTTCAAGGAAATAATAACCAAGTAAAATTTGAAGCATAAATAATAATTAGATTTTAAAAAGTTAGAATAAGGAGTATGTGTCAGGATAGGTTAGAATATGCTGCAGTAATATCTCAAAATTCTTAAGGGCTGAAAACAGCACAGGTTTATTGCTCCCTTATGATTCATGTCCATCTCAGGACGTTATCCTTACTCAGAGACTGAAGCTGATAGTCCATCATCTGTAATGTTAGGTGCCATGACAGGAGGAAGAAAGTTGGAAAATAATACATCTGCTCCATAAAACCTTATGCTTGGATATGACACACACTGCTTTTACTCATTTTTCATTGGCCAAAGCAAGTCACATGATCATGGCTAACTTCAGTGGAGTAGAGAGTACTATCCAATCATGTACCCAGGGGAGGGTATTTGGAAATAGTGGCGAATGGTACTAATGACTGTCACAGGGGAAAAACCAGAAGAGTGTTCCAGACAAAGCCAACAGACAAGGCCTGATAAAGTTTTGTGTAGATGGGAAATTGTAAACATTTTGGTGTTGCTAAATAAGTTGTGAAGCAGGGAGTATCAGGCATCTTTGGCAATGGCAGATTGAAGTCAGGTTATAAAAATCCTTTTTACCACCCTTATAAACTTGGACTTTATTCTGTAAGTCATAGGGAAACTTTGGGGTCTGTAAGAAGGAGAATGATTATCTGATTTTGTTTTACATAGGTTATTGTAGCTTTGGTGCAATGAATGAATTTGAAGAAGTCAAAACTAGAAACAAGAAACTCAACTTGAACAGAATTAAAATTACCTGAGACAATTAAACTATGTTAGTGATAGTAGATGCAGAGAAGATTAATCAATATTTAGGACATATAATTGAAGGCACTTGATTAATTGAATCAAGTTGGGTGGAACTTGATGAATTGAATATGGAGGGTAAGGGCAAGGAGAAAGTTAGCAAAGCACTCAGATATAAGATTTGGTAAATGTTGATTCATTAGGTGACATAGAGAATATAACAGGAGCAGGATTGAGGGTAAAATGTACTTTGAATATTAGCCTATGGATCTCACAAGATTGGAAATGTCCAACAGGTACTTGTAAATGAGTCTGAAATCTGGAGGAAAGGTCATGGATAGGGATTTAGGTTTGGAAATCACTAGCATACAAGAGGTAGTTAAGTAGTTAAGGTTCTGAGAGGGGATGACAGTCAAAAGAGAAGCTCTCCCATAAGAAAAGCAGTGGACCAAGAATGGAACTCAGAAACTCCAACATTTAGAAGAGAGGCAAATCAGGAAGAGTTCATGAAAGAAAAAAGGAATGGACAAAGTCAAAAATAGAGAGGCAACAAAAAGAACCAATAAAGTCAGATGCATCAGCCAGATCCAGAAAGATACATAAAGTCTTAGGGTGCCATTTGGAGTTGGAAATAATTAAGGTTACTGATATATGTCTCTAAAACAGCTTTACTGAGTATAATTGATATACGAAAATTTTTGCACCTTTAATGGATACGATTTTAGGGGTTTGGGCATATGTATCTGCCTGTGAAGCCATCGGTACCATAGTAATAGACATATCTGTCACCTCCAAATTTCCTTGTGTCCCTTTGTATTTTTTTTTTGTGGTATTAAAAAAAAAACTTAGCATGAGATCTACTCTGTTAAGTTTTTAAGTGCACATTACAACACTATAGGTGCGATGTGTACAGCAATTGGTGTAAAGGTTTAGTTATGTAAGATGAACATGTTATGTAAGATGAACATCTACTGATACACTTGAACAGAACTTATCAGCTGATTGGTTGGGGCAGAGAGTAAAATTCAGTGGATTGAAAAGTGATTGGGTAGTGCCAGAATTAAGACTGTGAATGTAGACTACTCTGTCAGTAAGTTTGATTGAAATGAGGAGAAATAAAGTAATATATCAGTGGGGTCATAGAGTCAGAAGATTTCATAGAATGGAAGAATCTTGGGCATGTTTATATTTACAAGTTGTGGGAAAAAAGATGGCAATGTTAGGAATATAAAAGATAGAAGATACAGAGCAAATAAATGGTTTCATTATTTCCTAAATAGTCAACAATTATGGTTTTGACAACTGTACACTTTACCATGGAAGCTGAAAGGCAGACTTAAATTTTTCAAGAAAAAAATCAGTGTATTACATAGTAATAAAATCCTTATGAAGGGCTGAATGGTTCAGTGAACTGAGCTAGAGCTTTAGAGGCTGAAGGTTTTAATCATGGCTGGATGATTGATTTTACTGTATAATTTGGGCAAGTTATTTTGATTTCCATTGGTTAGGAGGCATGAAAAGTTTAGCTAACTCAAATCAAATTTACCTCTCTGTCTTGTTTTCACATATGTAATGTAAGGGTGAGCCAGGCCCTGAATAACTAGGAAGTATAATTAGATAGGATGTTTGCAATAAAAAATATTTTGCAAACAAAAAATGCTGCACAAACATTTCTCAAAAACATGTCATTTTATATATAATTTCAAACCATTTTATTGTATGTCCCATTTTGTGCCTGAAAACCTAGTTTTGGAAGAAAATTGATAATGGTCGAATTTCAAAAAGTGAAAAAGCATGGGTGTTATTTATAAAGGAGTCAGATAGGGAAACCACAATCAAGAATTCCCTTGACTGTATTTCAAACACCACAGGTTAGCAGATACCACCAGCCCCACAAAAAACTCTAAAATAACACCTTTGTAGCCATCTGGTTCAGACTCGCTTTCTGATATCCCAATCAGAAACTTGCCTTTATGAAATGGGGCAGCCCTCTTGCTCTCACGCAGACAAGCATTTGGCATATTATCTTTTGAGGACATGATACATGCTGCAATGTAGAAGGAAATTATTTTTTGTTGCTCTTCTATACTTTAGTTCACTTTCTAATTTAAAAGTTATTGAGAATTGTTCATTCTTGCTTGGTTGCTAGGCTGGTAACCTTCCTCTCAAAGCTGTGGGCATATGGCCTCTCCTCTGCTTGCAACTCTAGCCTAATCTGAAACAAGAAGAATTTTTAAACTGTAGTCCTTATTTATTTCATATAAAATGCATTTTCAAATTGTTGGTGGTGACTTTGAGCACTGGGCTGAAAAAGATAGTGAGACAATGGGAAATAAATATGGCAATGAAAAACTGATGTCTGCCAAGGGTGTAGAGGGGCAGCCTGAGCACCAGGTATTTACCATCCCCACTGTTGACCCGTACTTTGGGATGTAGCATCTATCATTGGGAACTCTATTCCTGTGCTCCAGTCATCACCAGTACTTTTCTGTCTTGTCCCGTGTTCTAGGAACTTTATCCCCATGTTGTGCCCTGCTCCTGAGTCAATTTTATAACCTTTAGTTAACTGGCTGAGTCTTGAGCTATGACAAGCACCTGTCATATAAAAGGTCTTGTGCTAATTATTACAGAGAAGAAACGATTAAAAAGCCAAGGCCCTTGTCCATATGCATGAATTGTTTCAATTTGCTTTCTTCTTTGGTTTATTTGTTGTAGTTACTTTTCAATTTGCTTTCTGTGGTGAGTTTTTATGTGGTCGACTAGCTGTAAAACATTTATTCTAAATTGGTTGGGCAGAGAGAGAAAAGGAGAAATCATATAAGCATCAGCTTTTATCTTTACCAAATGTAAAACAATCTCTACACTTGAAACTATATTTTCATTGTGAAATAAAACACTCTAACCAGTTTAAAAAGCATTATATGAAATGCTTTAGAAGACCTGTATATTTAAATATTAATAGTTTGATCATTGAAACTTTGATATCCATTGCTCAAATCGTATCATTTGAGTTCTGAAAAAAAGGATTTAAAATAAAAAGATGTATACTCCAGGCGCACCTGGGTGGCTCAGTCGTTAAGCGTCTGCCTTCGGCTCAGGTCATGGTCCCAGGGTCCTGGGATGGAGCCCCACATGGGGCTCCCTGCTCGGCGGGAAGCCTGCTTTTCCCTCTCCCACTCCCCCTGCTTATGCTCCTGCTCTCGCTCTCTGTCAAATAAATAAATAAAATCTTTAAAAAAAAAAAAAAAGATGTATACTCCAGTGAGTTTGAGGACCAGTCCATATTCAAATTATCCCAATCCTCCCAGTAATTTTTTGCCTGATTTTTTTTTTTTCTGTAATGTACTTTTTGGCTAATTTAAAAAATCTGGAATCCAATCACAGATTACACACCTTGTATTTAGTTGTCCTCTTTTTTAGACTTTTTTAGTCCAAAGCATTTTTCTACCTATGTTTGGCCTTTCATGAAATTGCCATTTTTTAAGAGTTCAGTCTAAATGTTTTGTGGAATGTCTCATGATTAGAGTCAGGTTAAACATTTTTAGTAAAAATACTACAGAGATGCTATTGTGTATATCCCATTGCATCACTTCAAGAGAAAACAGTATGCTAGTTTTGTGCTAAGTTTGATCACTGGGTTAAGATGATGTCTCCCAATTTTTTTTTTCATTTTAAAAGTATCTCTTTCCCTTTATAATTAATAAATAATCTATGGAATGATATTTTAATATTATGTGAATATTATATTCCCCAACACACTTTCATCCAGCACTTTTAGCATGCATTGATGATCCTTGTCTGAGCCACACTGGAGACTACAAAATAATGATTTCTTAATTTTATTATTCTTTCAACACTTATTAGCTGGCATCTTTTGTGAAGACTCTCTCCTCCAGTATCTCCATGTACTTATGGATTTTTTAAAATTCAATTCATTTTTTTCAATTTTTTAATCCTCATATTGTTCCAATTGTCCATTATTTGGTCCTTCATGCTTGCTGCTTTGTCCTTTAGACATGTACTTATCAATCTCTGGACACTTACTGTGCTTTCTCACATGAGATGTTCCAGGCTCACTTTGTATGTTCTCTGTCTCTGATCTGGAGTCAATCCTTTCTCCAGGGAACACTGGTTCCTTTCAGTGGTGAATTGTATTTTAAAACCAAGATCTTGGTACTAAAATGTTCATTTTATCTGGGTGAAATTGCTTCTGGGCCCCTTTGGTGGATTGAGCTAGGAATGTTCATATTTTTAAAATCATAAGTTCACAATGTCAACTCCACTTCAAACCCACACTTCAGGGCTTCTCCTTACCTTCCCCATTCCATATTTATACATTGCTTCTCCCACAGTGAGAACCCTGAATCTGAATACCACCAATATATTTACCAATTGGCTTTATCCTGAAATACACACAAAAAGATAGTTTTAAGAATCATCAACAATTCTACTAAGTAATGTTCATGATATTATTATTTTTCTTTCTACCTTAAAAAAATGTCTCATTAAGGGTATACAGTCAGAGAAATGTGTTCAAGAGTTATCTGAATACTCCTTTTAAAACTTGTGTTATCATTGTAATATAACATTGAGTTCATTTGTTTTTGTTTGAATTAAATTTAGGATCTGTTTTTTTCATCCTTGTTGATATAATTTTATTTTTGAAAACATGAAATATTGACAGGGCTCAAAAACTTCCACAACTATAAAAAAGTTGTATTCAAAGAAACCTTATATACCTTCCAATCTCTATCACCACTCCCTTCTCCTCTGACCCCAGAGAGGGAACCATTTATATTCTTTTGATCTAGCTTTTCTAAGATTTTATTTAAAAAAATAAAATAAAAAGCAGGGTTGACTGCCTTTACCCCCAAAAATGTTCTCTGTCACAGGTACTACTGCATTACTTTCTCTGTCAGATACTGTGCTCTTTACCAATGTACAGGGCCACCTATACCCTAAGGCCAACAACAATAGTTTTCCTATATAATGAAGGGATCCCAGCCTCAGTTGGCTTGCAAGTTCAATAGGCCCCCAGCCATATCTCCCTAGTTGAGCTGATCAATCCCAACATATTTTATATCTCATTTATTTGCTCCTTCAGATCCAGACTCCACCCTGCTGTTTCTCCAAGAGTCTGACCTGCATCAATAGATTCCCTTATCCTCTGATGCCAGCTATGGAGCTCAAGGATGAGTTCACTGTCTACTGTAGACCAACCTCTTGCCAACAGCCTTTTCCAAATTGGTCTCTCTGTCTCTGCTCTCTGTCACTAAGTTCTGGTAACTGCTTCTTCCTCTTGGCACTTCAGGCCCAAGATGGTATCAGTCACTCCTTCTGACCCTGCTGTTCTTAACCTCTAGGTACTTGTGGTTTCCTTACCTTGTCCTCACTTTCAAAAATAGTACCTGTGCAAATCTTTCCTCAAAAGACCCAGTTTGACTGTATAATCCGTTTCTTCCTAAGATCCTGTATGATGTACTTCATTATGGGGGCGTACTGTATTAAATGCTGGAATAAAGCCACGGTGCCCTCAATATCCCATAGTCACCTTGGTCATCTTCTGGTTCCTTGGAAGGCTGGGCTGTTTGTCCAGGCACAAATCCAGGCACAATGGGGAAAATTTTATTTTGTAAGGCTCTCCATTTAAAGTGCCAAAGGTCTAGAAGTTTAAGAAAACTCAGGAAAAACATAATTCTACATCATATTTTACTGTAAACTTGTAGATATATGGATCTTTTATATTGTGCAGATTAGAAGGCTTAAATATTCCAGATCATTTCTGATGGGAGGCCACAAACAGTATTTTATGAAGCCAAAATTAGAAAAAAGGAAATGAAAGAGCTTAGAAATCTCAGGAGAGCCCATCCAACACTCTGCCTTTTTCTTAGACCACTTTTGCAGACGGTCTGTTAATCAGGATTGGATATATCTAAATAAGGGAGTTTTTGGTTGAGAGAAACAGATGCCATAACTGAGAAAAAGAATGCAATATGGGTTTGTCTTGTAGTTTGTTCTGTGTTACACAACTTTTCTAAGCCAAAATTTTAACCCAGTGAACAATCAGTTTAGTGATGGCATTAGCAGAGAACCATAAATTAAAGATAAGCAATGGTTCAGACTTTCTAAGCCTTGACTTAGAAGTAACTCTGGAGTCCCAACCAAATCTACATTTGTTTAAGCAATTTGGCACAGTTTTCTACTTCGAAACATTAAACTGTAATTACAAGTCACTCTTATTTCATTCTAAGTAAATGTCCCTAAAGTAGATGTAACTAGGGAAGGGTCTTCCTTCCCTTTAAAGGAAAAAAGAAAAAAAAAATCCAGCAAATAAATAAGACCAAAGAAAAAAGAAAAAAAAAAAGCAAAACAAAACTTCAAGTTGTAAAGTTGTGTATATGGTATGTTTGATAGTTTGATTATTGTATAAAATTGATTGTGCTAGTACATCAGGAGGATTCAAATACTCAAAGAATAATGTGCAGACATCTCTCATCAGAGAAAAAAATTAATGTTCTTCCGAAAAATCAAAATAATCAAGGGTGGTGATAATTTAACCTCCTTACAAGTTTTTTCCTTGATTAAATAATCCTTTTGCTATTTTGCTCTAATATTTGTTCTAAATGGTTCAACAAGAGTAGTGTTTGCTTAGTTGGAAGTATAAACTGATAGGAGGAGGGTCAGGAGGAAGGGCAGACATTTATTAATAGGAAAAAAAATAGTTTGCAAGTCAAAATGAAAGGAAGAATGAAGGGGAGGAAATCGGAGGGGGAGACGAACCACGAGAGACTATGGACTCTGAGAAACAAACTGAGGGTTCTAGAGGGGTGGGAGGATGGGTTAGCCTGGTGATGGGTATTAAAAAGGGCATGTTCTGCATGGAGCACTGGGTGTTATACGCAAACAATGAATCATGGAACACTACATCAAAAACTAATGATGTAATGGGGGCGCCTGGGTGGCTCAGTCGTTAAGCGTCTGCCTTCGGCTCAGGTCATGATCCCAGCGTCCTGGGATCGAGCCCCACATCGGGCTCTCTGCTCCGCGGGAAGCCTGCTTCTCCTTCTCCCACTCCCCCTGCTTGTGTTCCCTCTCTCGCTGTGTCTCTCTCTGTCAAATAAATAAATAAAATCTTTAAAAAAAAAAAAAAAAAAAAAACTAATGATGTAATGTATGGTGATTAACATAACATAATAAAAAATTTTTTTTTAATAGAATTACCATGTGACCCAGTAATTCCACTACTGGGTTTTTACCCAAAGAATATGAAAACACTAATTTGAAAAGATAGAAGCATCCCTATGTTTGTTTCAGCATTGTTTACAATAGCCAAATTATGGAAGCAGCCCAAGTGTCAATCGACAGATGAGTGAATAAAGAAGTGGCATATATATACTTATTTCATTTAAGAGTGTACTCCCTACATCCAACCATATCATTGCAAATGGCAAGATTTCATTTCTTTTTATGGCCTAGTAATATTCCATACACAATATACTGCTAAGTGAAATAAGTCAGTCAGAAAAAGACAAATACCGTATGATTTCACTCATATGTGAAATTTAGGGGAAAAAAAGCCAAGAAAAAAAATGAAAGGAAGAAAGGAAAAGACATAGAGGCCTGGTGGAGAGTGGCTGTTTTGTCTCCTTATCACAACAGACCAAGAGCAAATCCCACTATAAATGCTTCAGACCCCCAGGCAAAATGTTTCTGTGCTGAATTATGTGAATCTACCTGAAATCAGGATGATGAATTAGGATACTTCTCTGATCCCTTCAACTCTTATGATTTATTCAGTCAGTGTCATTTCTTGTATAACTATTAGGGGCAAATGTCCTCATTTTTAATGTCAGATAAATAGAATAATAAAATGTAATTTCTGCTTTCAGAATGCCTACAACGTAGAAGGGTATTCATATACTGCTTAAACAAAGAAAATAACCCTATTTCCTATCGCCTATCTAATGTTCCTATAAACTCCTTCCCTCGCCCCTCCACTTGTTTCCTCTGGGTGGCAAGGAGAGAGATAAGTATTGACAGATCATGGTTTCTCTGCTTCCCCCAGTTTAAGCAGTCTGTTGAGATTTCAGATCTCTTTTTGAGGTAAATATTCCCATGAGTTCTAAGCTTGAGTCCTTATCATGGTGGCTTCTCCCTTTCCCTTTTTCTTCCCAAGAGGGTGTCTGTTTGTCTTTATGATTTCCTTTGACATTGGGAAAAGGAGTCACTTGGTCTCATGTTGGTATTTTGATGGTTTCTGCCATGAGGTGGCTGGTCCAATCCTTGGGTCCACCCAGCTCAGGTGTGCTTTGTGAAGTCACGTTTCTGAGCATGACACTGAAATTTGTTGCTGAATTCAGCAGCGAGGGAATTCAGGATCTATTTATGACTGGACACATACTCTTTCCAGTCTATATTTGTGGCTTTATGGAATTCTTAGAGGCTAGCATTGTGCCTGACCAGAGTGGTACTGGATAAATTTTTGTACTTTGGAATTGATCATAATTTTCTGGTAGTATTTCCAGTGAGAAGTCATATTTTTAAAAAGCTTACATATTGCATAGTAGGTGTTTGGTTCATATTGGTTTCTACTCTACCCCCCACTCTTTATAGTTATCAACTATTGAACAATTAACAAAATATTTTCTCACTTCAAACCTAGCAAGTCATAACACAGGTTTCCTATCATATGTGTGAAATGTACGTTGTTTTACTTGTATGTACCAGCAGAAAGACAATAAAAAATCCTCCAAGAATTAATGAAATCCAACAGTAATTTAACCTATCAGTTTGTTAAAACATAAATTGATTAGTTCTGGCATTGTCTTTCAGATGTACGTGTTTGTGCTTTAATTTTGTATTATTCTTTAAGCATCAATATAGAACAATTTAAAGAAATTTACTCTCGAGTGCTCCAGACAAAACCCAGTTGTTTTCTCCCAATTCCCTTATTACCTGTAATTATATAATAACATAAAATATTTATAAATATAAATATAAATATAAAAAAATTTATAAATTTATAAAAAAAATAAAAATATTTATAAATGTATGTAATACGATATATACAGTTTCAAGACCCATTTTCTCTTAATATTAAGCTTCATTTTTTTATACTGCTGAAGTTATATGTATGAGTTTATTAATGATATAATATTCCATCAATTAGACATTCTCCCATGAGATATTTAGGTCATTTCTTAGTTTTTCATTATTATACATAATATTACAATGACCATTTTTATGAACATGATAGAGATTATTCCCCTCTTGACTAATTTCTTAGAACTTAGGTTCCCAGGAATTGCTCACTAAGTTACAGAGAATGAAAGCTGGATAGTTTTGATTTGTATCCCTGGGCTGTTCTCCAAAAGAACTGTGTCTACACCAATGCCTGCAGGATCCTGCTTTCCCAAGGTGACCTCTGTTAGCAATAGCTCAAGTTTCATGAGCAAAGAAGAAAAAGTTTCATGGGCAATTTTTTCTTCCGGCATGACTAGGTCTTCCCTTATCAGGAGTCTTCCCTTTCAAGTCTAAGTTAGATTTAAAATCTGTTTCTTCTGTAGCTGGTAGATTCTTTTCTTTTATTTCTCTTTTTACTTTAAGCATCTCCTATTTTCAAACATAGCAAAGAAAATTAAATTAAATGAGTGCTGTGAATTGTGTAAGACTGTTGAATCACAGACCTGTACCTCTGAAACAAATAATACATTATATGTTAAAAAGAAAGAAGAAGAAGAAGAAGAAGAAGAAGAAGAAGAAGAAGAAGAAGAAGAAGAAGAAGAAGAAGGAGAAGAAGGAGAAGAAGATAGCAGAAAGGGAAAAATGAAGGGGGGAATTGGAGGGGGAGACGAACCATGAGAGACTATGGACTCTGAGAAACAAACTGAGGGTTCTAGAGGGGAGGGGGGTGGGGGGATGGGTTAGCCTGGTGATGGGTATTAAAGAGGGCACGTACTGAATGGAGCACTGGGTGTTATACGCAAACAATGAATTATGGAACACTACATCAAAAACTAATGATGTAAAAAAAAAAAGAAAACTAATGATGTAATGAATGGTGATTAACAGAACATAATAAAATTAAAAAAAACTTTAATGAAATATGGCTAATAAGAAAAAAATGTGCAATATATCTGGAAGTAGTAAGTAAAACTTATTGAGCAATTACTCTGTTCTAAGCACTTTATGTATTAACTCCTTGAACCTTCATAACCAGTCCACATTACTCCCACTCTATGGATCAGATCATGGTAACAGAACAGTTAAATAATATGTTTTCTGTCACATATCTAGTAAGTGGTGGAACAGAGATGGCAACTCAGTAAGTCTGATTTCAGAGTGAACACCCTAAATCACCGTGCTATTCTGAAAATGACAGGAGAAACTAATTTCTACAAAGTAGCAGTTCCATAGAAGATATCTTTTTTCTTAGGATTTTAGATTGGGAACTGGCCAGAAAAAAATAGTCCTTTTTAAATAAAGCGTTCCTCCTATTATCCCTCATTCTCCCCTAATACATATATACAAGGACAGAATGGGGAAGAATAGAATATAAAAGACCAAAAGGACACTAGTCTTCCTTACCTCCATAAACTTTTCACTAGTGAAAATTACCAAATAAAATATTAAAACAATTTTTTTTGCCAACAATCCGTGAGCCAAACTGTAATCATATTCTTTAGCAGAGCCTAAAATCAACATGTGATGTGTATAACAATTTCTTTTGCTGCATCCTTTTCCTGAAGTCCGAAAGTAAGTTTATAAATACTAGACCCAAGAAGGTTGCAAATTATCTATTCCTTGAGATTACACTTTATTTTGTTCATTAATTACATGTTCTTTGAGGTTTTTACTTAGGATATTATTGATCTTGAAGATTTAAGCACCTTTGTAGATTAATACCTGATTCTGATTACATTTGACCAATTTTCCTTTGCGTGTAAAATGTGTGTAAGCATTCCTGTACTACAAAGGTAGGTACAAAACACAAAGAAAACAAGACCAAAAAATAGCTTAGAGAGGAAAATCACCCACAATAAAAATTGTACTTTACATGTTTAACTTTTAAAATGCACTTTCTTATTTATTTTCAGCTCAATACTAGAAGGTACTTTTAGACAGATATTAGTCTATCTCATTCATTTTAAAGATGAATGAATAAACTGAGGCACAAAAAAGTCAAAGTCATGAACCTTAAATGAATCAATCCTTTCAGTGCTCGTTCACTGGCTCAATCCAGTTAGAAAGACAAACTAATGGGCAATCTGCACTTCTTAGCATATACCCCCACATACCTGATGATTGCAACATAAGAGATATAAAAACATGTTTCAGGAAAATTTTAGGTCTAACACAGATATTCTGTTATATAGTTGCTGTCTTGGGCTGCTCAAATCTGCAATTTGGCAGCTGTAGCCAATTTGCTGAAGAATCATATCTCTGGCAGCTCTCGTTTTCTCATCCAGGTGGTAAAATGATAGCCTACTCCTATGAATCTACTCATTTAGTTTGCTAGTATCTAATTAGAGAAGAAACAAACTGTTCTCTCACATCAGAAGTGAACTGACCAGCTCATGGATCCTTCAACCAGGTGAGCTTTCAGTGGTGCTTGGCTGGCCTTTCTTGACTGAGTCAGCATATATCTGTAGGAGCTGACTTTCACTGGGGCCTTTCGGGAGCAGGGTTGTTTGAAAAGATGGCCTCAAGATCAGTGGACGAAAATGCTGGGGAGCTGCTAGTGGAGCTACTGGCAAGCTATGGGCTAAACAGACATATGTCTTTTTTGTTTTGTTTTGTCATTGTTTTCCAGTCTAATTTGGCTAAATTCTTGTGGACCTAGACTCAATCCCCCTTATGAAGGCTCTACTGTGATCTTCTGGCAAAATTACATTTTATGCTTAACTTTCTTTGTGTGTAAATTGGGCCAGTAAACCATTTAACCAAGTATCATTTTTATCATGATTCTATTAGATTTGTTAGAGCTTGGCTCCTCGTTTAACATAATGACTTGAGACTTTGGTCTAGACAGCTGGAATGCAGGTTAGTGTGAGGTAGGCGTTATAGCTGAATGGTTTTGAAAGAGGAAAAGCAACTTGCTTATAAAAATGACACATATATACTTGATATAGGTATTGACTAGAATAAATGTCTAATTGAATTTACTTTAGCTCTTTAATTCTTTTTTGTTTGTTTTAATACAGCTGAATGAGTACTCATATGTATGTTTTCAGGCACTAATTTCTTTGTATTTGCACATTTTCTTCTTGTCTAATACGTTTAAAGAGCAGGACTTTTAAATTCTGTCTTATGTATTTTCACGAGAGACACATTTTTAAGCTGTATCTCATTGTTCAATACATGTCTTCATTCATCTTGAGCCAATGAAGGATTTCTGCTTCCTTACACCTATAAATTCTGTTAGGTGTCCTAAAATGATCAAAAGTTAATCATTCAGAATCACTTCATTTGCATATGATTTGATTAATGATGTCAACATGACTTTACATGTCTAAATAGTAGAGCTAAAAGTTTGTTATTTTATTCTTATAGAGGTTACATTTTAATTTTGAAAACATTCAAGTGGTATCATATTTTTTTTTTTTTTAAAGATTTTATTTATTTATTTGACAGAGAGAGACACAGCGAGAGAGGGAGCACAAGTGGAGGGAGTGGGAGAGGGAGAAGCAGGCTTCCCGCCGAGCAGGGAGCCCGATGTGGGGCTCGATCCCAGAACCTTGGGATCATGACCTGAGCCGAAGGCAGACGCTTAACGACTGAGCCACCCAGGCGTCCCTCATATCTTCTTTTTAAAGAGAATAATGTTTTTTAAATATGTCTATGATGGTAACAGAGGGAAAATATCCTTATCAGATAGAGATACATATCAAAGTATTTACAAGAGAAAAAAGAGTGGCACCTGGGTGGCTCAGTCAGTTAAGGGTCTGCCTTGGGCTCAGGTCATGGTCCCAGGGTCCTTAGCAGGGAGTCTGCTTCTTCCTCTGCCCCTCCTCTTTATCCCTCCCCACTGCTCCTGTTCTCTCTCACTCTCTCTCTCAAATAAATAAATAAAATTTTAAAAAAGAGACAGAGAAAAAAGAAAAGACTGATATCTGGGATTTGCATTTAAATACTCAAGTTAAAAAAAAGGGGGAGATGAAACAGAATTGGCAAAATGTTGATAACTGTTGAAGGCAGGTGATGAATGCATGGATTTGTTTTATTATAGTATGCTTTTTTTTTTTTGATGTTTCAGATTTTCCAGAATAAAAGAACCATGTTCACCACTTCGAGGCACATTCTACTTCTGCCTCTTGCTTCAATGAATCACATATTTTCACTGTTAATTGAAGAGAACCTGTCACCTTATCTGTCTCATGCCTTTAAAACCTTAATTTCTCAAAAACTTCCTTGGACTGGAAGAAAGTAGAAACATACACCTTGAAGTCAGACTCTAATTTGAATCCTCATTCTACCACTCCTGACTGCATAATCTTAGACAATTTACTTAACCTCCCTTCATCTCAAAGTTTTCATCTGTAAAGTGGGGATGATATTTTCAGCACCTGGCTGTAGAAATTAAATGAGATTGGTACCTAGGATTAAATGTTACAGATTCTTAATATTTAATAAATAATAATTTTTAATAACAGATCATGAGTGAATGTTACTTATAGCAGTAGTAGTAATTGTTGTGGTTGTTAATGTTATCTAAGGTCCACTGAGAAGGGCTTACTTCAAGGTAATTTATAGTAGCAATCTGTTCTCAGATGTATTTAATTTTCTTTCACAAGCTTTCAGCTCAGCAGTACAGTGGACGGCCTCAGTATCCTACGGAAATTTCAGTGGAGAAATATGCATCCATCTGTAAATGCCTGTTTAAGGCTACTTGCTTTCTGAAGCCCCTCTGAACTCTCCAGGAAGCATTAGAACTTCCTGTTGTGTTCTCTTAGTTCTTTGCTTATGTATGAAAGCACCTGCCCAATATTACTGTAAGTATTTCATTTGGGGGTCTGACTCCCAGAGTTCAGCATCGCTGTCTATTTTCCCAGTTTTAATTCCTCCTCCTCCTTGCTCCCAGTGCTATCTCTGATAGAAATTAGCTGCTAAAACATACATAAGATTTCCTGCCTGGATAAATGCATGACTTATTTATTGAGTTTCTTTTAATTTTTTTTGACAGCTTTGTTAGGCATATATGAAGGTCAAAGTCCATAGCTATTTTTTATGTTCCATTTATATCACTCAATATTCATGTTTTATGACAGTCTGTGGGTGATTCTTCTTATATTTCTGGGAAAGCTGTGTTGCCATTGTTCCATTTTAATAAACAACAAACTTGAACAACTGAAAAACCTACCATCCCATTTTCTTCCATCTGTGCTAAAAGACAACATTTAGGGGCAGGATATGTCTATCAGGTCTAAATGTTAATACCATCAATAGGTACCAATTTGCCAATTTATACTCGTAGGATAAGGTACCAATTTGCCAATTTATACTCTTAGGATAAGTCTTATGAAAAATTACATGCAGTCAGATACTAAGAAAAAATATTATCAAAATAAGTCAGTCAAAGCTTCCTACCACTGTCCTTCCTGAAAATTTGGTCCATTTTTCTAGCTGTAGGGTTTTTTAAAAACACACTCAGCCTCCTGTTATTATGAATAACCACCTTTCTGGCCAGACTCTTAATAAATTATAGGGCTAGACACATCAAGGTAGCTCCAACCCTCGTTAAATGGAATTGAAAACACCAGAAGCCCAAGATAAGTGGGAGGTTTACTGAATAGTAACCTAGTAACACCACTCAAGCAATTGCACTCTAGTTACCTTTTACTTTCTTTGTCAAACTTTCTGTGATGTTATACACCTTATGAATCATTTTGTACTTACTGAAGGAGTGTACCTGCATCTATAACAACATAAAGATTCTAAGAAGGAGATCAGAGATATATAGTTGTATCCTTATTGAGAAATCATGAGTAGATGTTAATAAAATTGGGGACAATAAATAAAATTGCTTCTCCTGCTCATTAGAAGTGAATGACCCACAGAACTTGCCTATTTAAAAAGGGTGTTTCTTCCTGTATTTCCTCTATTTGCCCACTGGAAGTTCAGTTGTATTTTATTATGAGAAACTGGTTTTCAACAACATTAGACATCAAAAATTCAGACAGAAATAGTCATCTTCAGGTTCCCCAAATTATATAAAATGACCCTGTAGGAAATATATCCAACCATTTCTTACTGAGAGGAGTATTACTCAAAGAGGAGAAAAAAATGTGAATTAATGAAGTACCTTTATCTCCTTACTCATTCCTTCAACACATACTTTAAAACACTTACTATGTGCCAGGAAATGTGGAGAACTATAGGAACACAAAAGAAAGCAGAAGAGATGTCCACTCTGCTCTCATAAGGATGAGAATTGAGAGAGGAAGACAGCAACCAAACTAGCAGACAATAAAATTATGAATGTGGTGGGCAAAAAAGGAAAAGTCCAGAGAACCATGAAAAGGGGAGAGGTGATTTTAGGAAAGCCTTCCCAGAAGTAACCATTGAGTAAAAGATTAGTTCATTGATAGTGGGTGGAGGGATTGAGGGAAGGATGAATCTAATGAAGGAATGACTCACGCAGAACACTGAGAAAGTAGCAGTACTTTGAATTATTTAAAATATAATATAGAAGGTGCTGGAGTACTGGAAGAGAGACAAGATGGCCAGAAATGGGATGGAGAGGTTGGCAGAGACCACACTATTTAAGGCCTTTCTAGTAAGCACAGAAGAGTATAATGTGAGAAACTCTTCCTTAGAAATAGAAAATTAGTATACTTCTACCCTATGCACAAATCCACCTGATGTGTAGTTATATACACTGACCCACATAAAAAACAACAATAGCATTCATCTCACCCCTATCCCTCTTGCTGTCCATCTGGAGAATTTTGGAGCCTAAGGAAGTCCCTAAGCATAGCAAGAATTTGGGGCTGGTCACAAAGGGGATTTCACTATACACATTTTGCAAACAGAGCCTACTTATCAGCATATTCACCCTAGTTCATTCAGTCAACAGCTACTAATTGTTTTGTCTATGTGTCAGATATGGGATGAAAGAGGGCCTGTGAAGATAGGAATGAAAATTGAGCAGGAGAGGAAAGGAAACTGACCCTGAGACTGATCACCTATAATGCATCAGTCATTTCACGTGCATTAGTTTATTTAGTATAACCAGAAGTTCTTTGCGGTGGGTGTTACTAGTTGCATTTTAAAGATGAGAAAAGTGACATTCAAGTTTAAAAGACTTACTTGTCTGTGTAAATAGCCACCAGGATTCTGACCCAGTTCTGATTGACTCCAAACCCATTTTTCTTTCCATTATTACATTGTAGACCCTGCCCTTGCGTTGTCTCCCCCTTTCTTAATCAGGCACATCACTGAGCTCAGTGACTGCTGTGCCTCTGGACAATACTCTCTGGCCAACAGTTAACCTTGCCAGAGTCTGGGACAAATGGAGAAATGGGGAGAAGTCACAGGGGTCTTGCTTGGGAGCACAAAAAACACAGCATAAGAAGGTAGCAGGGTGGAACAGGGATGACAATGAGGGAAGGTTGGACTTCCATCAAACTTTTTCTGAGGCAGATAATGCCTTCTAAATTAAATATACTTTTTAGATAAGACTAACCCATAGATCAGTAGGCATAGGCTTATTCCACATTATGCACACTACATTATGTTCATTCCTGTACACCCCAAACCTCTCAGGGATGTATCCTGTTAAATAACTTGAAATCTCAAAGAAGAGGGATGAGAAGGAAGGGTAAGGATCCATCAAAACTCAGCAAGCACAAGAAAGAGGCAAGCCCACAATATATAAACTCCTCAGTCAACAGCTGTTGATAAGCAGAGATTAGAGGAAGGTGGAGTGACGAGAGGGCAGGAATCAATCTTCTCCGCCCTCATTCCTCTCTCCTTTCCATGCCTGCAGCACAAGACTGCAG
>NW_022589714.1:9084532-9344570 GCF_004348235.1 Phoca vitulina
GGAGAACTAGAGTTCCTGGAAGTGTTTCTGAGTTGGAGATAGAAAGTTGGCCTGGAAAACCCCAAACATGGGGGTTGATAGGGAGGGTGTTACACCCACATGGATGCCTCTGGGAACAGTTGAAATATTTTTCTGTTTGATTTGGTTTTTAAAAATTCCAGTCTTTGGCAGAATACATTTCAATCTCTTTCTTTTGTATAATAATTTCTTGGAGAGACCTATATACTGCAGATATCTACAGTTCATAGAGCTCTTCCTTCTACTTCACTGACAGAGTGAAATAGCCACAATGACGCATGTTGTTTATCTAGTTTCCATAAAAAGACTACATGATAGCTGGTGAGGCCTCCTGAGCTTAGTACACAGACATAACAGGGCCTTGCTCTGTTGCCTCCCCCTTACTTTCTGATGGTGCTGCAAATGACTCCTTGCCACTAACCACAGGAGTCGTATCTCTTGGTTCTACTTGGGAATTTGCTAATGTGTCTGTAGCCAACCAACTTGGAGAGATTTTTGTTTTCAGTGTTGCATCTGAATGTCTGTTGTCATTTTCATTCCTTGATTCTGAATCATCTATACGAATTCTCCACCCTCTTTGAAGAAAAATGTGTGGTGCTGCTTTCCTCTGTGATGTGTGATGTCAGAGAGAACTAAATTTAACTAGGCACAATTATCCATTTTGGCCACAGCTGTAGGCCAAACACTCCGGAATCTGATGGCCAAAATTGTCTCAGGATGCCAGTATTGCCTCTGAGGATGGCAAGCCTCACTTTGTATTTAAAAATTTCCCTGAAACAGAAAAGCACTGTTTGTTCACCCAGTTATGAAAGTCCATGTGGTATGTTACATGTCCCAAACCAGTGAGTTTTCAAATGTAGTTTAGAGAACTCTAGGCATTTCTAGGGGGAAGCTATACAAGAAAACTTGTATTTGAAAAATTGTCCCTTCAGGCCCTACTAGGGTTCAAGCTTTATGGCAATAAAACATAAGATAAAATGATTTTCAAAGCTACTTGAAAAATCACCAGAGCCAAGAGTATCACTTATTCTGCCTCTTTCTTAGATAATTTCTCTAGTTATCTCTTGTTCAAAGTTCATTTTTTAGCTTAAACGGATTTGTGGTGTTATTCAAGGCAGAGGAATTATCATGCAAGAAATCTATGGAGTATCAGTGGTATGCAAGTAAAAATGCAGTAGTGAACCCAATTCCTTGGCTTGAAGTCCAAATTCAATGATTACAAATGCAAAAAGAAGACTATAAAATACCTGGAGAAAAAAGAAAGGCTGTTGGTGATTTTCATCTTCAATGATGAAGGTGATTTAACATATTAACTGTTTATCAATTCCAAACAGAAGGTGAAATGCATGAAAAGCTTTTATTCACAAAGATGTTCACTGGATTGTTATTTACAATACAAAAAGTTGAAAATTATCTAAATGTTCATCAATAAAGGAATATTTCAATAACTTATGGTACATTTACATGTTGGAATATTAAACAGCAGTTTAAAATGATGGTCTCATTGAATTTGTAATTACATGGGGGGAACACTGTATTTTAAGGTTCTATGATCAAAAGTAGATTTAAGGATATATACAAAATAAGATCCAACCTGTATACGTAAATCTCTATGTTGAAAAAAGTACTAAATATAAATTCAAAAAATTTTAGTTGTATTTTTTCCATTCATTCAACTTTTTAGTATTTCCTGTAAGATAACTATAGTATAAAGAAGACTTTATATTAAAAACAGGATAATTTTTTAAGATATTGAAATAGAAAATTTCCAAGCCCTCTGTTTTTTCCTTTGTTTAACCAGCCATTCACCAAGTTCTAAAGTAAAACCATACTATTAAAAGAAATTCCAGCTTTAGTTTTGGTATGGCAATGATGTGGTAAAAAAGGAACCCTCTTGTACTGTTGGTAGGAATGCGAATGGTACAGTCAATGTGGAAAACAGTATGGAGATTCCTCAAAAAATTAAAAATAGAACTATCCTATGTTCCAGTAATTGCACTACTGGGTATTTACCCCCAAAATACAAAAACACTAATTCAAAGAGATACATGCACCCCTGCTTACTGCAACATTATTTACAATAGCCAACGTATGGAAGCAGCCCAAGTGTCCACTGATAGATGAATGGATAAAGAAGAGGTAGTATACATATACAATGGAACATAATCCAGGCATAAAAAAGAATGAAATCTTGCCGTTTACAGCAACACAGATAGAGCTAGAGAACGTAATACTAAGCAAAATAAGTCAGTCAGAGAAAGACAAATCTCATATGATCTCACTCATATGTGGAATTTAAGAAACAAAACAAACTAGCAAAGGAAATAAAAAAGAGAGACAAACCAAGAAACAGACTCTTAACTACAGAGAACAAACTGATGGTTATCAGAGAAGGTGGGTGGGGGGCAATGAGTGAAATAGGTGACAGGGATTAAAGAGTATACCTATCATGATGAAAAAAGCTAATAAAAAATTAAAAAAATAAAATGAGGATAATATTGCCTAAAAAATAGAAATTCCATTAAATATACTAATTTTCCAAAAGAGAGCATTTCCTTTTATGATGATTTCAATTTTTATGCATAAATACTCTTAGCATTTCCATTTACAGGGTCCCGTATTTGTTAACATTTATGAAATATTCCTCTCTAGGCATTTGGCAAGTCTAAAGGTTTCCTTTGGTTTGCAATCAAGAGATAAAGATTAAACCTTTAGCCAGCATAAATAACTCTGTCTTTAGGAAGCCCATTTCAGGGCTCAAACAAGTCTCCCTCAGGCAGCAAAATTTCTCCCTGTGTTGAGTGGATTTCAGTATTTCCCGGGATGTGCGGTGGGTGGCTGGTTCCTACCCACTCTGAGTCTAAAGGAACAGTCACCCAATCAAATCTACATCAACTCTCCCTGGGGAGTGATTTTACAGCTTCCAAAGGTTGCATGAATTAAGAGGCTGGCTGAGGCTTTTATGTGGAAAATGGTGATATAATTTGAAAGGTCATATTTTTTTCTAACTAGTTGCCTCATATAAAATGTGTTTTTATGAGTTCTATTATAAAGGTCTTGTGACCCAGCTGCATTAGAACCAGGCCTGAGAATTAAAGAACCAAGACTTTCAAACTGCCATTGAGTCACTGGGTGGGTTTGAGCAAATTTAACCACCAGCATTTCAATTGCCTTTTCTAAAAAATGGGCATTATGCTTAACTGATAACCAGTTTAATACTGTCAAGGGCCTAGAAAACAAAGCACTATACAAATGCTTTTTAATGGCTATCATCTAGACCATATGTTTAACTTAAACCATATTCTGCAATATTTCTACAATATTATAGATAGGATCTATTTTACAAGAACCATTGCTTTCTTCAAAAATCTTTTATATCATGTAAGTGTCCAGGAAAGATCACAATACTTCTGTATTTTAATTTGGTGTCTTAATCTATTCCTAATTTTTATTACTAAATTAGGACAGTGGAGCTGTTTGTACACTTAGAAAAGCCTGGTGTGCTGTATCTGAGTGAAACACAAACAGAAAAAAAAAAAAAACAAACCCACTTAAAATGTACTGAACTTTCTTGTTCAAATGGGGAACATTTAGAATACATATTGTACCAGAGTTAATGTGTGGTAACCAAGGTTTTTATCATTCAACATGCAGTATTCCTGTACAACATTAGCTTGGCAAATAATCAGGGCAGTCAGTTAATCATTAGCTAGCATATAGCCTTTGACTATAGACCTGTGCTCAAAAAGAGGGATATTTATAAAAGGAAGTAATGTTGAGGGAGAAAGAAGAAGTTTTATAAAAATCCATATTGAACAATGTTCCTGTTACATCTTGGTACTTAGTAAATCTCAACACTCAATTTCATCACTCTTCAAAATCATATTCAAGGTGAAGACCTTCCCCTAGAAAGCATTTTATACCCAAGCAGCAAATGAGCTTAAACTGAAATATTGGCACAAGATTAGCCAACTTTTTCAGAAAAAAGGATTCTTTAGAATATGTCTTAAAATTTGTCCTTAAAAAAATAACCTCACAATACCATGGGGGAAAATTTATATATATAAATATATAAATACATACACACACACACCTAATTAAAATATGTATATAAGAAAGAGACTAAAATTGAATATTCAAGAATGTTAGTGGAGTGGTGCTTGTTTCCAGGTCATAAAGTTATTTGATAGTTTTAATTTTCTTTCCAGATCTTCCTATAGGTTTTTAAAAAATTCACAAATCATACCATAAAATTCATACTTTTAAAGTGTAAAATTCAGTGTATTTTAGTATATTCACAAGGTTGTGCAATCATCACCTAACTCCAAAACATGGAGTACCCATTAGCACTCATTCCATATTCCTCCCTGCTCCTAGCCCCTGGCAACCACTAAGCAATTTTCTGTCTTTATGGAATTGCCTATTCTGGAAATTTCATGTAAGTGGAATCATACAATATCTTGTCTTTTTTGTCTCTTTTCTTTGACTTAGCATAATGTTTTCAAGCTTCATCTACATTGTATCATGCATCAGTACTTCCTTTTATATGGCTGAATAATATTCCATTGTATGACTATACCACATTTTGTTTTCCCATTCATCAATTCATGGGAATTTGGGTTGTTTCTACTTATTGGCTATTACAAATAATGCTGTTATGGGGCACCTGGCTGGCTCAATTGGTTAAGCAACTGCCTTCAGCTCAGGTCATGATCTCAGGGTCCTAGGATCAAGCCCAGAGTCAGGCTCCCTGCTCAGCTGGGAGCCTGCTTCTCCCTCTCCTTCTGCCCCTGCTCATGTGCACTCTCTCTCTCTAATAAATAAATAAAATCTTAAAAAAAAATAATGCTGTTATGACATTCGTGTATATGGATATATGTTTCCAATTCTCTTGGGCATATACTGAGGAATGGAATTGCTAGATCATATGGTAACTCTATGTTTAATTTTTAGAGTGACTGCTAAACTGTAATGGCTACATAATTTTACATTTGTATCAGCAATATTTGAGGTTTCCAATTTTTCTACATCTTTGCCAGTGCTTAATATTTGCCTATCTTTTTAATTCTACCCATCCTTTTGGATGTGTATACATTGTGGTTTTGATTTGGATTTCCCTAAATGGCTAATGATATTAAGCATCTTTTCATGTGCTTATTGGCCATTTGCATGTATTATTTTGAGAAATTTCTTTTTTTTAAAAGATTTATTTATTTATTTGACAGAGAGAGAGCAAGAGAGCAAAGCAGGGTGAGCGGCAGAAGGAGAGGGAGAAGCAAGCTCCCCGCTGAGCAGGGAGCCCCATGCAGGGCTCAATCCCAGGACCTGCGGATCATGACCTGAGCTGAAGGCAGATGCTTAACTGTCTGAGTCACCCAGGTGCCCCTATTTTGAGAAATTTCTATTCAGATCCTTTGCTCATTTTTTAAATTGATTTGTCTTTTTGTTCTTGAGTTGTAAGAGTTCTTTATATATTCTAAATACAAGTCCCTTATCAGATAGGAGATTTGCAAATGTTTTCTTTCATTCTGTGGATTGTCTTTTCACTTTCTCAAAGGTGTCCTTTTAAGTACAGTAGTTTTTAATTTTGATAAAATCAATTTATCCATTTTTTTATTGTTGTAGCTTGTGCTTTTGGAATTATATCTAAGAAACCATTGCCTAATCTAAGATCAAAGACTTATGCCTATGGTTTCTTGTAAGAGTTTCATAGTTTTAGATCTTAAAGTTTTAAATTAATTTTTATTTAGTGTGAGGTAGGGATCTAACCGCATTATTTTGCATATGGATATTCAATTGTCTCAACACAATCTGTTGAAAAGATTATTCTTTCCTCTATTCAATTGTCTTTGCACCCTTGTGAAAAACTAGTTAACTATAAAGAAATACCTTTTTAGACTTCAATTCTATTCCATTGATCTACATGTCCACACTGTGTTGGTTACTGTAGTTTTATAGTAAGTTTTGAAATTAGAAAGAATGAATTCTCCAACTTAATCCCCTTTTTTCCCCCATGGTGGTTTTGGCTTTCCTCAGACCTTTGAATTTCCATATGAATTTTAGGATCAGCTTGTCAATTCCTTCAAAAAAGGAAGCTGGGATTTTGATGGGAGTTGAACTTGTGTATCAATTTAGAGAGTATTTCCACTTTAATCAAGTCTTCTAATCCATGAATATGGGATGTATTTCTGCTTATTTATCTTTTTAAATTTCTTTCAACAATGTTTTACACTTTTCAGTGTACAAGTTTTACATTTCTTTTGTTAAATTTATTACTATTTTATTATTTTGATACTATTGTAAATATGCAAATATTTTTCTAATTTCATTTTCAGACCATTCACTAGTAGTGTGCAGAAATACAGTTGATTTTTGTATATTAATCTTATATATTACAACCTTGCTGAATTCATTTATTAGCTTTAATAGTTTTTGGTGGCTTCCTTCGAATTTTCTATATATAAGATCATACCATCTGGAAATGGAAATAGTGTTACTTCTTTGTTTACAGTCTGAATGCCTTTTGTTTCTTTTTCGTGCCTAATTGCCCTGACTAAAACGTGAGGTATAATGTTGAATACAAGTGATGAGAGTAAATAACCTTGTCTTGTTCCTGATATTAAGAGGAAAGCTTTCTGTCTTTTACCATTAAGTATAATGTTAGCAGTGAGTTTTCATAGATGTCTTTTATCAGGTTGAGAAATTCCCTTCTACTCTTATTGTGTGTTTTTATAATAAAATGCTGTTATATTTTGTCAAATGCTTTTTTTTTTTGCATCTATTGAGATGATGTAGTTTTGTCCTTTATTATATTAATATGGCATATTGCCAAGAGCTGAGTTGGAGAGAGCTGAGCTGGCAGGTGTCTAGGTTCTAGGTGGTCAATTAAAACAACAAACCAAAATGAAGGTGACAGTCAAGCTTTCATTTAGTGTAAGCAAGAAACTGAACAAGAGAAAGTACTAGCTCCCCCGGTGTTCTAGTTTCCCCATGAAATGGTGCCAGGAGGTCAGATATATTAATGCAGACAGGTGGATCATCTCACTGCTGAGGAAGCCCCAAACAAAAAGGTCCTGATGTTTGATGGACCCAGAGGTACAGGGGAGGGAGAGGGAGAAGGGCTATGAGTGTAAAAATACTTAATATTGAGTCAGAATTGAGAAAAGTATCTTCAACTCCCCCCCAACCAAAGTGGGCTTGGCAGAGGCACCTGAGAGACCTGAGAGGCCTTGGCTGAAGTTCCTCCAATAAGGAGGCCTCTGAATGAAAGCCCTGAGCTAAAAAATCACATATTCAGAAGAGCAAGGATGGCCAGGGGTGCCTGAGTCCTTTAGTGCAACTCCCACCCAAAGACTATGATACAATGGCTATGCACTAAGTTTGGTGTGTGTGTGTTGGTTGGGTAGCTTTTCCTAAGAGGCCTGTCAGGGAAAGCTTTGTAATTGCTTTTGGTCAGGTCTGAAAGATCAGACATAGAATTTTAGCCTGGAGCCAGACTCCTATATGTTACATTGAGTAATCTTTGCATGCTAAACCAAACTTGCATTCCTGAAATAGATTCTATGTCATCATGGTGTATAATCCTTGTTATATGTTACTGAATTCAGTGTGCTAGGTTTTGTTTGTTTTTTGAGGACTTTGTGTCTCTATATTCATAAAAGGTATTTATCTATACTTTTCCGTTCTTGTGACATCTAGTTTTGGCTAGTTTTGGTATCAGTGTTATCTAGACTTCGTAAGATGAATTCTGAAGTGTTTTCTGTAATTTTGGGGGAAGAGTTTATGGAGGATTGATGTTCTTTAAACATTTGGTAGAATTCACCAGTGAAGCTATCTAGTCCTATGATTTTCTTCATGGGAAATTTTTTGACAGCTAATTCAATCTCTTTACTTGCTATAGGTCTATTCATATATTCTATTTCTCCTTGTTCAATTTTGATAGTTTGTGTCTTTCTGAGAACGTTTATCTAGATCATCTAACTTTTTTTAGCATATACACTTATTCCTAGTGATATTTCTTGTAGGGCATATCTGCTAGCAGTATTCTGTGGTTTTGTGTATGTGGGAATGTCTTAATTTCTCCTTCATTTTTGAAGGATCTTTTTTCTTGGTGGACAATCTTTTTCTTATGGCACTTTAAATAGATTATTCTGCTATCTTCTGGCACCTATAGTTTCTGATGAGAAATCAACTGTTAACTTATTGGGGGTCCCTTGTATGTATGTAATGAGTTTCTTGTCGTTGCTTTCAAGATTTTTCCTTTGTCTTTGACTTTCAATAGTTCTATTATGATTTATCTTGGTGTGGATCTCGTTGGTTTATCTTACTTGTAATTCATTCAGTCTCTTGGATGTGAAGATTAATTTTTTTTTAAATCAAATTTGGGAAATTTTCAGCTATTATTTCTCCAAATGTTCTGCTTCCTTGTTTCTTTTCTCTTCTTCTGAGATTACCATTATACCTATGTTGATACAGTTGATGGTGTTCCACCAATTCTCTGATGCTCTGTTTACTTTTATGTGTTCTCTTTTCTTTCTGTTCCATTGGCTGAGTAAACTTAGTTGACCTATTTTCAAATTCACTGCTTCTCTATTTTGTCAGTTCAGATCTGCTGTTGAACATTTCTACAGAATTTTTCATTTCAGTTACTGTACTTTTCCACTCCAGACTTTCTGAGGGTCTTTTTATACTTTCTATGTCTTTATTGACATATTTGGTGATTTTGTTCTCAAACTTTCCTTTAGTTCTTCCGACATGGTTTCCTTTAGTACTTTCAACATATCTAAATTAACTGATTTTAAAGTCTTTGTCTAGAAAGTCTGACATCAGGGCTTCCTTAAGAACAGCTTCTAGAGACTGTTTTTTTTTTTTTTCCCCCAAGTATGGGCCATACTCATTTCTTTGCATGCCTCACATTTTTTGTTGTTGTTGAAAACCAGACATTTTCAATAATATAATATAGTCATTCCAGAAATAATCTTTTTCTCTGGGGGTTGGAAATCATAATTTAAATTCCTATGATTATGCTTACTTGGATACTGACATGATTCTTTTGGAAAGCTGCAGAAAGGAAAAAGGGAAATGATGTCTCCTAGTCATGATCCACAGCCTTCACAGACACCTATACAGTTAGAGCTGTAGTCTGAATATTTTGCTGGCAAATCAAAACACTTTAAAGTGCAGGCAAATATTGATATTTAGATTCTATCCTGAATCTTGTTGTAGAGTAAGGAATTTTACCTGCAATTATTTTACATATATTCAAATTTTTCATATGATAGGCTTTGTTTAAATAGAGTTACATCTATACCTCTTCCTGAAAGCAAGTTTAAAAAGCAAAGTGTACTTTTGAGTAAAGTCTTGTGTAGGCTTTATCTACAAGGCTAATATAGACCATTGTTTATATTTCAAAGTAAACTTAAATCAGCTTTGAATTGGTTCCAGAGAATTAGGTTGCCTCTTGTCTATCACCATCACTTTCAAAGAACTTGCAAAGCTCTCACTGAAGTTCATTTATAGTATAGCATTTACAGGGATCAGAGACAACTCTCATTCTAGTAACACAGACACTTCATGGTCTACACTAAGATTTTAGATCCAAACATTTGTGTGTCCCCTAGTTCAGTCTTTTCTGGCCAGTGCTGCTTAATTTCTTTCTCTCAGAGGCATTTCTCAATGGATGGGAAAGGTATGATGACATGGGTAGCAAGTGCATATTTGGGTCTGATTGCCTTTTCTGGGATGGCCAAGCATTTATTCAGTTCTTTTCTTTTTTACCATATTATTTTTTTAAATTTAAACTCAATTAATTAATATATAATGTATTATTAGTTTCAGAGGTAGAGTTCAGTGATTCATCAGTCTTATACAATACCCAGTGCTCATTACTTCATGTGCCCTCCTTAATGTCCATCACCTAGTTACTCTACCCCTTCATCCTCCTCCCCTCCAGCAACCCTCAGTTTGTTTCCTATGATTAAGAGTCTCTTATGGTTTGTCTCCCTCTCTGATTTTGTCTTGTTTTATTTTTTTCCTCTCTTCCCCTATGATCCTCTGTTTTGATTCTTAAATTCCACATATTAGTGAGATCATATAATAATTGTCTTTCTCTGATTGACTTATTTCACTTAGCATAACACCCTCTAATTCGATCCATGTTGTTGCAAATGGCAAGATTTCATTTTTTTGATAGCTGAGTAGTATTCCATTGTATATATATTCCACATCTTCTTTATCCATTCTTCTGTTGATGGACATCTGGGCTCTTTCCATAGTTTGATTATTGTGGACGCTGCTGCTATAAACACTGGGGTGCAGGTGCCCCTTCAGATCACTACTTTTGTATCTTTGGGGTAAATACCTAGCATTAATTCATTCTTATTCAGTGCTAACCACTTTTCATATATCATTCCTTTTAATCTCACAATCCTATATAACAGATACTATTATTCCCATTAACAAATGAGAAAAATGAGACTTGGAGAAGTTCAATAATTTGTCCAGGCTTACTCATCTTGGAAATGGTGCAGTCAGAAGTCAAATTGAGGCCCCTCATACTATAATCTGGCAAAGAGGTAACATCCTCTAAGGCAGAAAAAGGCATAAGCCAAGAAGAGTCTTGACTATGGTCTGCACTTGGAGGGAATTGAGGCAGTACTCATTGCAGTTATATGGGACTTCTGTATTATGGTAATGGTTCTGAGTCTTTGACATCAGGTATTATGTGACATATTCTGGCCAGAGTATTTAATTGTTGGTAGGAGACCCTTTAGCACCCTCTTCTCTGAAAAAGTGATCAATCATCTTGAAAGTACGTATTAAAATGGAAGTAAAACAAAATCAAAGAATTCCTAGACTAGCAGTACATTTTGTATGAGACAGCAATAAATTTTTGTTGTTAATCCACTGTGTTTTTGAGTTTGTTTTTTTTTTTAAATAGAACAGCATAGGTATACCTATCCAGACTAATATGAGGATGGTAACTGCTCCTTGTGTATAGCATTCATTAATTTTGCAGCATGAATTTTATAGAGCAAAACTGTGATAACATAGAGAGGAATGTGAGAATTGGGGCAGCATCCATTGGGTTTTAATGAAATAGTCTTTATATCCAATTTAAGCTGAGCTTTACGCAAATGTGCTTAGAATCAACCTGGGATTTCCTTTTTTCTAGATCAATAAAACCCTAATTAGTTGACCTTTCTGGTCTGCTTCAAAACATTGTTTTTATGTCATATCATTTATTTATTCTTGATTTTCATTTGCTTTTCCTTTGCCCAAATACTTCTGGCAGAGGAAGCCTGCCATATGTTTTATGAATTAACCAATAAACTCATTCATCAGAACCATTGTTTGTTCATTATAGTCAATTCTCATGAACCCATTAGGGCAGGACCAAAGGAATAATAAACATGAATCTCAATTACATTGTCTTGGCCCAACCACCCTCTCTGTTCAGATAGTTTAATGACAAAAGATGATTTTTTAAAATCAGTTCCTTTCATTGAAATGGTTTACTTTCACACATGATCAAATTTGAGGGTTTTATTTTCCAGGAAAAGAAACTGAAACTTGTCTACCAGTTATTCCAATGGATTCTTTCACGCCTCATTAGCATCAACTACCTCTAGGAGGAAGTGTGATAGGCCTTTAAATGGTTACTGCACTACAGCTAACAGCTGGAAACAACTATGGTTCAAGCAAACAAATGACAATAGCAAAAGGACTTTAACCTGGAAGCTTAGAGAAAGAGGCCAGAGAATGAGGGTGCTGGAGGGAAGTCATAGAGACCAAGTCTTATGGAGCAACATAGACATCCCCAGTTCTCCAATGGCTCTAAGGTGTTCACTTTGCAAAGGCACTTAGCACCTGGTAATAGTTTTTGTCCATTGGTGCTGATGAGAAATGTTAAACTTCTTACAAAAGGTTCAGTCAAGAACACCTAATAAGAAGTGTCATTTTTTTTTCATAAAAAGTTAATTCTTTCTACATCTCATTTATTCATTTGTTGAATATCTACTATGTGCCAGGGGCTCAGAATTGTGTTCAGAATAAACAATGAATAAGACACACTTATACCCTCAAAAATCTTTACCATCTAGTGGGGATATTTTTACCCTTTATTGTCTGTGGGGATAAAACAGAGTTGTAAGATATTTATCAGATGATAGCAATTTGTGACCAGAGCTACGGAGGGTGTTGGGAAGTGTAACAGAGGAAGTAGCTGTGAAGAAGGAGTAAATGGTACCCAGATCAATGCTACTTTCTCTATCCAGCTTTCTTGATATTTGCCTTCCCCTTATATATATTGGACATGAGGTCCTAAAGAGAGGCTGACATGACTTGAGGTTTTCACATGGGTAGTCAGAATGGTGGTGATATCTTAACAATAGTGTTTAGGAATACAAAAGGAGAACAGGTTGATGAGGTGGCAGATGATGAGTCAATAATAGACATGTTGAGGTGGAGGTTCCTAAAGGATATCTAGGAGATGTTTTGTAGACAGATTTTTTTTTTAATCTGGAACAATGGATTTTTAAAAAATTATCCTTGCAAGTGCTTAACACTGCTAGTTGCTCGGGATGCAGAGAAAAATAAATATGAAGGCTAACAGCATGTACTCTATAACTTCACAAATTACTTGGATGTACACTATATCAACTGGGTTTCAGGCAGGAAGCAGTTCACATAATCAAATGGTGCAGAGTTTAACAAAGGGACTATTTACAAACAAGGAAGCAGACAGGTTAAAGGAGAACCAAGATAGTGTGGTACCCCAGCGCTCATAATAGCAGGAAGTCATTATCAAAAGGAGAGAGTAGTTACCATTTCTCAGAGAGAGAATACAGAGCTCTGTGGAGAGAGCCATCTGACAGGAGCTGTGGCCTTCAGTAGAGAGATGACAAGTGGAGCCTTCCCAGAGAGGCAGCCCATCTCTGGCATATGTCTCCACTGGCCTGACTGGAGTCATAGAACAAAGATGCCTCTGATAGAGGCCTTTGAACTCGGCCTAGAGCCAGCATAAAGTAGGATACAGAAAGTTGGGGGGTAGATCTAGAGAGGCGAATAGATGTCCAGCACACATACATAGTTCACGAGTCTTTACAACAGCCTCATAATAATAACGGTAATAATTAACCTGGACTGAGTGCTTACCATGTATCAGACAGTGTACTGGTGCTGTATACCTTAACAAATCCTCACAACAACCCTATGAGGTGGGTACTATTATTCACTTTTTTTGAAGAAGACACTGAGGCTTGGAGATATTCATTTGCTCCTTTACTCGGCCCAAGTAGTACGGTTGCAATACAACCCTAGGAATCTGTCACCAGAACCACTTGGTCTTTCTATCTGCCCATCTCTAATGTCTACTAATGCCTACATGAGAAAACTGAAGCTTAGAAAGTTTAAGGGATTGATTCAAGTCAACATGGCTATGAAATAATGATCCCGGGATGAACTCAGCTCTAAGTCTCACACTTTTCAGTGACATCTTCAAGTTATGAGAGAGATGGGTAAGAAAGGACCATGGGAGGGGCGCCTGGGTGGCTCAGTCGTTAAGCGTCTGCCTTCAGCTCAGGTCATGATCCCAGGGTCCTGGCATCGAGCCCTGCATCGGGCTCCCTACTCTGTGGGAAGCCTGCTTCTCCCTCTCCCACTCCCCCTGCTTGTGTTCCCTCTCTCACTGTGTCTCTCTCTGTCAAATAAATAAAATCTTAATAAAAATAAAATAAAATAAAATTTTCAAAAAAAAAAAGAAAGAAAGAAAGGACCATGGGAACACAAAGGCAATATGATCTGAAAAGAGAGTGGGGCTGAGTTTGTACTGTCTGTTTTCATCAGGCTGATGAAGTAGCATGAGCAAGATCATGGAGATGAAAAGAGTGGTCTGATCAGGCTAGAGAAGAGGGTGCTGGAGAGGGTACAGGAGATAGTATTTAAGAGATCAAGGGGTTAAAAGATGCCAGAGAAGCCAACTGCTTAAAAGGGAGAGGAAAATTCAAAGAAGAGAACTAGGAGAGGCTCAGAGGGATTAAGTCACATAACCAAGAAAATAACAGTTAAGAGCAGCAACAGCATTTACTTGACTTCAAAAGTAACAATCTTTCTAGGATAGCACACAGCCTGTCTTTATATACTCCCTTATTCTACACCAAGGGAGTTAGAGTTTTCTAGAATTCCATGACCTCCTTTGACTCTCAGCAGGAAACCTGAAGAGGTTAGGTTCAGATGCCCAATGGAATGACCTATTGTCCTACTCCTCCCTTAACTCCTTTTTCTTTACCTTTTCTTCAGTCCCATCCTACCACTCCTCCCTAATTGTGTTGAAATATCTCTATGCCTACAAGCAGGATATCCATTCCCTCAACTGTTATTTACTGAGTCCCTACTATAATAGGCATTGTTTCTAGGTGCTGGGGATTTGGCAGTGAGCAAAATAGAGAAAAATCTCTGCCATCAGGAAGGTTAAATTTTAGCAGGGAGAAAACAAGAAAAATTTATCATCTTTCAGCTGATGATGGAGAAAAAAGTTAAAATGGGAAATTTTTATGGAGGTTGCAATTTCCAATAGAGAGGTCAGGAGATCACATTTGGGAAGCCTACAGGATAGGAAAAAGAGCTGTAGGAACATCTGGGAAGGAACATCCAGATAGAGAAAAGAGGAAGCAAAGGCTTGAAGACTTAAATTACTCGAAGTATAATGGAAGACACTGAAGTTTCTCAGCAGAGAAAATACATGACTCCAATCATATTGTAAAAGGTTCACACTGGCTGCTCTGGTAATGGGCTGTAGGTGGATGAGGACAGAAGTAGAAGACTATTGCAATAACTTGGGGAGAGATTATAGAAGCTGTGTCAGATGTAATTAAAAAGAAAAAGGCAGTTACTGGTGGATTTGGAAAGTATAGCTGAATAGATTTACTGATGAATAGGATGTGGGAGAGAGAGAAACAAGAGTCAAGATGAGGCTATGAGTTTTGGCCAAGAAGCTGAAAGAATGGAGTAGCCATTAATCTGAGCTGATGAAGACGGTGGCAAGAGCAGTTTAGTTTTGAACACATTAGGTTTGGGATGCCCATTAACATCCAAGTAGATACGGTGAGTGGACAGTGAGATATGAGAGTCTGTAGTTCAGGAGAGAAGTCCAATCTGGAGATATAAATGCAGGAGTCATTGGCATGCAGATGTTACTTAAGGCCATGAAGCAGATGCCTTTTCAGATGGTGTATTTAGTGAAGTGTTGATTTTGAAGTGTTCCAAATTTCAGAGATATGTACATGAGTGAAATAAGCCATGGGGAAGAGACAACAAAAAATGGTTTGGACAGTGGTAAATTGGAGTTCACCAATCTTGCCCAAAGCTGGCAGTTCTTCCATGAAAAATGGACAAGCTGGCCAATTGGCATCAGAACTCCCCCCAAAAATATATCTCTAGATAACTAGTTGGGTAACCTCTGCCTTAGAGGCAGGAATCTAAAAATTTGGTTCTGGGTTTATTCCCCAACCCTATCATACAATTTGGTTAGTCTCATCTCTGCTCACAAGCACAGATTTTGCATAGTACCTACTGCTTGATGTTGTGGACCTGGCTTTTTCTTTAATTTATAAATCCAGGCTTCACCTCCTGTAGGACCAATGGTGTGCTGGTACTAATTTCTACTGCCTTATGAGAACCAATTTTATATTTGGCTGGAATTTTGTAAGCTAGATAATAAACACAGTCATTATTAAAATTAAATTACACACTCCTTCAACCTCTGCCGCGGTCGCTGCCGCCGTCACCTCCGGAGAAGAAGGGAAGTGGGAGTGGAGCCCACGTTGGACGTCACCCAGGTCCTCCAGCCGCCCTGCCCCAAAGAGTGTAAGATGTTTGCCTGCGCCAAGCTCGCCTGCACCCCAGCTCTGATCGAGCTGGATCCAGAGTTGCCCACAGACCAATTTCTGCATCAGTGTTATCTCGACCAGAGGCTAGGACTGGAGAGGGCTCTACAGTATTTAATGGGGCCCAGAATGGTGTGTCTCAGCTAATCCAAAGGGAGTTTCAGACCAGTGCAATCAGCAGAGACATTGATACTGCTGCCAAATTTATTTGTGCAGGTGCTGCAACAGTGAGAGTGGCTGGTTCTGGTGCTGGTATTGGAACAGTCTTTGGCAGCCTTATCATTGGTTATGCCAGAAACCCTTCGCTGAAGCAGCAGCTGTTCTCATATGCTATCCTAGGATTTGCCTTGTCTGAAGCTATGGGTCTCTTTTGTTTGATGGTTGCTTTCTTGATTTTGTTTGCCATGTAACAGAAATTACTGCTTGAAATGTTGGCATTCATATTAATTACGGATGTAATTCTGTGTATCTTCCTGTGACTCCGAAAAATGTAGTATTGGTGTCATGGAAATGTACGTTATTTCCAAGGTCATTTCATTAAAGATGAAAACTTAAAAAAAAAATTAAATTACATAAACTTATGTAAATTCTATTAAAAACAAGTTCATCAATAGTCAAAGCTCATCAATTCCTAATTATTTTACTATATTTCATTATTACGTGTACTTCTGAGGGTTTTCTTTGTTTTTGTTTTTTTTTTAAAGATTTTATTTATTTATTTGACAGAGAGAGACACAGTGAGAGAGGGAACACAAGCAGCAGGAGCAGGAGAGGGAGAAGCAGGCTTCCCGTGGAGCAGGGAGCCCGATGCGGGGCTCTATCCCAGGACCCTGGGATCATGACCTGAGCCGAAGGCACCCGCCTAATGACTGAGCCACCCAGGTTTCCCCTTCTGAGGGTTTTTTAAACTTCAACTGTATCTGTATTCTAGAAATACTACATAGTTGTGTATTCTTGTCCTCACTTGGCTTTCTGTGACTTCATGTCAGTAGCTTTAAATGGGCCACATGCGAATATTTATACCATGGAAATTGTCAAAAAATACAAATCAGGGCTATTTTCCCTGGAAAGCCAGTTTAAAATCTTTATTAGCACACCACTGTGCAAATGTCATCCTTGGGAATTCATCACAGCTGAGAGAAACTGGAAATGACAATGGTAGACAGGCATGTAGAGATTAAAGTTCAGACCCACTATTCCCTAATTTTTAAAAGAATTATTTCCTTGATGATTATTCTTAAAATAAGTCTACAAGATTGCTGCATGGATCTTCTGAAACTGGCTTTTGAGAATCCACACCTACAATTTGCACCTTCTGCTTTTCCAGCAGCAACTACAAAGACTGATGGGATGCATTACAGAAGGTCAACAGACCATATGCCAAGGAGTTCCCTGGAAAATAGCCTGACATTTTGAGTCAGTGTTTCCTGACTTCTACCCAATGATAAACCTTATTATGAAAATGCAATTGAAAAGAGTACATAGTTTTCCCCAGAGTTCAAGGAGCATGTAAAGAGAGATAAAGTATAAGTAGGACAGTGGGGGAAATGGTTCTTTAGGGTGTAAAACATATATATTCCATTTTTAAAAATTCTACATTTTTGTAATAAGTTTTCAACCATCAGGGGTTCAGGTTGGGTGTCATATAGCTCTCATGTAGGTAAAACCAAATGAGGCTCACTTTCCCCTTCCAAGTTTCCTGAAGCTAACCCTTTTCCTTCCTTTTTACATGTTATCTCCACAAATAGAGCTGGTAAAAAGTATCTGTTACAATGACCTGGGCTTTACCATTCATGGAAAATCTCTCTAAATTATAGGCTTTTCCTCATAGAGACCATTTACCGTGGGCATAATACAAGGCTGTGTTCAACCATGCCACTCTTTGAACTAGCCGTACCATGTTATTACCACACTAAACTGGAGTGGCCAGTTTTTCTATAAATAAATATCCTCCTCACTGGGTAGATGAAAATCCTTAGTAGCAGTTCCTGTATTATTGATTTTATGGTTTCTAGCTTCTCTGCTGGGAATGACTTTTGAGTTGTTTTGAAAAAAGAAGTCTTGTAAACACTTGACTGTTGCTGAACTTGAGAAAAATCCGATCAGCAGGGAATCAATAACATTATTACTCAGCTGGATTCCCTGTAATTCTTCCATTTCTGGGCCAGGTGGGTGGATGAGGGTGAGGAGGTGAACTCTTTCAAAGAGATTGTATGTTCTTCCTGGATGCCATTTATGTCTTTGCAACAGTCCTTTAATTTTGTGGTGTTGGAAATGGAGCTAATAATGACAATTTGAACAAGACTGGCTTCCCCTCTGTGAAGGAGAACAAAGCAGAGATTATTAGCTTTCACAAAAGTGATTAGAAGCTTAATCAGCCACTCTGTGAGATACTCCATCATCCACATGAAATAAAGTCCAGGAACTCACTAGAATTGTATAGCTTTTCATACAGCATAAGAAGTCCAGGCAAACATTTTATCTTCAGGTCAGTGGTTTGGTTGTTGTTGCCATTTGTCTTGTTTTTTCTTTCTATAAACCCTCTAAAGGGATGCTTTGGAGATACTGAAAGTCAGGATGTCTTATAGAAGCTTCAGACTCCATCTGACTTCCTTCACTGCGATCTCTTGGGTTCTTACAGCTATATCCTCCAGACCTGGGAATAACTTCTTGGCCAGGAGCTCCGGTCACAAACCTGTGCTCCCAGAGTCACATCAGCTGTGTAGGTCACAGCTGAGTTCTCATCTTTTGCACCCATTCTGATATTGCTTTCTTATGAACTGGCCCTCAATTGAATTCTTAACCTGTTCACTCTTGCCTCAGGGCCTGGCTCGACATGCTGCCCTAAAACAGACTTCCCATGGTTGAGTTCCTGCTATCTTGTAACATTCTTCCTTGCTAGGGTCTGCCTGCCTGACTGTGCAACATGTGACCACTGATAACCAGATCCCCTGATGTGTGTCCACTTGTTTGGCTTTTCACCTATTACAGCCATCTGACTTTCAGTCCTGGCTACATATTTGAAACACAAGTGAACTTTTAGGAAATATTTATGTCTGGTCCTCACCCCTAAAAACTTGGATTTAGTTGGTCTTATGTGGGACACTGATAATTTTTTTAAAGGCCTTTGTTATGGACTAAATTATGCCCCCCTTAATTCATATGTTGAAGACCTAACCCCCAGTACCTCAAATGTGACTGCATTTGGAGATAGGGTCTTTAAATAGGCAACTAAATTAAAATGAGGTCATTAGGGTGAGCTGGAAAATAATATGACTGGTATCCTTATAAGAAGAAGAAATTAGGACACAGACATGTACGGAGAGAAGACCATGTGAAGACACAGGGAGAAGGCCATCTACAAACCAAAGAGAAAGACTTCAGAAGAAACAAACTGCTGACTTCTTGATCTCAGACTCTGAACCTCCAGAACTGTGAAAAAATAATTTTTGTTGTTTAAGCCACTCAGTCTGTCGTATTTGTTATGGCAGTCCTAGAAAACTAATACAGTCCTTAAGTAGATTCAATAAGTAGTCAGGAGTGGGAACCACTAATCGGGTTCTGAAGTTTTAACATACATCAAATCAACTAGAGAGGTTGTTAAAACACAGGTTACTGAATCTAAGCCTTAGCATTTCTGATTCAGTATCTCCTGAGTGGGGTCTAAGAATCTGCATTTCTATCAAATTTCTAGATAATACTAATGCAACTAGTCCTAGGACAATATTTGCAAACCAATGCACTAATTTATGTGTCACAGTTGGTCTTCCTTGAGTCTCCAGCTTCCCCCATCAACTCTTGATTGTTTTACTGACAGCTTCAGTACCCAGGGGTTCCCTAGTCCTTGATTCCCTTGGGCTGACCAAGTCAGCTGACCTTGATTCATACATGTATCTCCTTAGGAAAATGGAAATTCTGGGGGAGGGGGCATCTATGAATAGTTGCAATCTCAGTAAGTCTGTATATATGTTTGTGAATTTATGTATCTTTCCACAAAGAGTTTGAGGCAACTACTAAAATCTGAGAGAACTGGTTACTTCACATCTAAAGATCTGAATAAATGTTTCCATTTTAAATATTAGATGCATTCTATAGGTATTTTCTAGGCATTTTAAAAAAGCTTTTCTTCAATAATTTATTAACATTCATTTTGAAGAGTTAATAATAATAATAATAATAATAATGATAATGCTGTTTTAGATTTGAAGAGTACTTTGCAGTGTGCCAAGAAGAGGATATATGTGAAACTCCATCACCCACTTTAGTACTGTGAGGCTTAATTACACTGGAACTTTTCAGTTCTTTCTTCCTAACATCCATCTCTTTGACTCAGGATTAGCTGATGAATGAGAATTTCACTGTAGGAAGCCATTCCTATCCCCTGCTTATTCCTAAAGGTGTCTTTAAAGTTCAATTTGACCAACCTATCCTTTTAAGCACCCTGGAGGGGAAGACAGCCTTGGTCTGTGAGTTCCCTTTATGTCCCCAATGAACAGGACAGTGGAAAGCATGAATTAAGTATGCAATAAATAGCTGTTGAATCAATCAGAAAATGAAACTTTTATCCTGCACAGAATATGTTATTTCTCACCTTTCTTCCTTTGCATATGCTCTTTCTTCTCCTGGGCTAAAGACACCCTTTATCACCTAACTTGGGCTTCAAGATTCAGTACATAACTTACTCTGAATTGAGTTTGTGCCCCAGCAGAATCCATAACTGTGCTATTTCTCCCCCTTTGCTTTGAAATTCAGTGGCTATTGATTTAGTAATCCCATTGATAAGAGCTAACCTTTAGAGAGCTCTGTGCAAAGTGTATTCACATATGTAATTTCATTTAATCCTCAAAAGAATCACCTAGGGGCTTTTAGACACTACATTTCTCATCCCCACCTGAGACCAGATACATCAGAACATCTGGAGATGAATCCTAGGAGTTAGCATTTTAAAGAGCCTCTTGTGATTTTATTTTATTTTATTTATTTATTTATTTATTTTTAAAGATTTTATTTATTTATTTGACAGAGAGAGACAGCGAGAGCAGGAACACAAGCAGGGGGAGTGGGAGAGGGAGAAGCGGGCTTCCTGCCAAGCAGGGAGCCCCATGTGGGACTCGATCCCAGGACCCTGGGATCATGACCTGAGCCGAAGGCAGACACTTAACGACTGAGTCACCCAGGTGCCCCTGAGCCTCTTGTGATTTTAATGTACAGCCAAGACTGGGAATCACTGAGTCAGATGGTCCACATCTATGGCACAAAACATAAACCTACCCTTGTTTGAATGAGCTCTAACAACCTGAGAAAGATTTAAAAGTAGTTCAAAAAGTTCCTCTCCATTCTTGGTCTCTCTTCTCCCTTCTCTAGTTTTCAGCTCTTCTCCACAGTTTAGGACCTAGTTCCCTGACCTGCTTTCTAGACCAAAACACTTTCAGTCCCCTCTCAGTTCCTCCTATTTGCTTCCCCAATTATCAACACATTCAGCAAAACAAAAATAAAAACTGTGCTCAAACTAACCTTTGGGGAGTCTCCATCCATCTCAATATTAGTAGGGTAATTACCTGTTAGCCCTTTGAGGGAGAGGCCTTGGCATGTCTTTTTTATCTTCGCTATAAACATTCAACAAATGAGAGCAAATTACTTGCTTAGTGATAAGGCTGCTGGTGGAGATGATATAAGGGATTTGTAAACTGGATTAAAGATCTTGGAATTCCTTTATGGGGTACCCTTGAAAGGACCTACACTGGAGAGTTACAGGTTCAGACTAGCATTTGGAAAAGATAACAGGGGCTGCAGATGAATTGAAGAGGACTCAGAGTTAGGAGATTATTGGAGAGAAAGACTAGAGCCGAGGAGTAGATGGGAAAATATTTTAGAAGTGGAATCCATAAAGCAGCTTAAAATGATACAACTCTCATTCCTCTGTGTTGTTGCATTTGTCCAGGAGGTGACTAGATGTCACTCCACAGGGGAACCTTTGTATTTTAAAATATGTTATAATATAAAAGCATTATAACACCTACTTAGCATAATTTAATCATTCTGAACCCTATTACCTTTTTAAATTAAACAAGCTTGGCTTTTAAATAAGGAATGAGAGTGGAGAAAGCCAAAGGCAATTAAATATAAACTTTTCTGGTTTTCTTCTCTTGACCAACACTGGTGTCTGATGTAAGTGTTCAGAAAACTTAAAAATGTTTTACATCCAACAGTAAGAGGTTTTAAATCAGCTGGAAGCAAGAACAAAAACATTAAGATTAAAATAAGTCTTAGCTGTTCCTTTAATCCATTGCTTTGTGCATATCTCTGCATGTGTTCATTATAAGTTCTTTAAAGTTATTAAACCAGTTGATACCTGAAGGTTATAATGTACTGGAAATTCTAGAGATGCAACACCACATTTCACTCATTGAGAACTGCTCAGGCTTCACAAACATCCCGGCATTCAAGACCTTTTCCAGTGGTATCTAAGAGGTGTCTGTGTACGGGACCCATACAAGCCATATGTTGTATACCCAGGACAGTTCCAATTTATGCTTATAATGTGGGCCTAATTTTAATTTCATCCCTTCCATTTTCAAAAATGTCTTTAAAGATTTAGACTATAAGTTACCTTATCATCCTAGCTATGAGAGAAGGAGCAAGTGTTTGTGTTGTGAAGGGAAAAGTTCCTCCAAAATAAGACAGTTCACTTTTTCTTTCCTTCTTGACTCTCTGAACAACTGAACTGGGTGAGTGGCAGAATCACATGCTTCCATTAGTTGGAGTAGGAAGAGCCGTGGGAAAGGTGTGGGAGAAAGCTGGAGTGGGAGAGGAAGATTAGAGATTTCTCAAACCCCCATTATGGATGACAGGAGCTGTAGAAGCAGCTAGTGAACTCTACTATGGACCAGGGCAAAAATATTCATGAAAAGTAACATAGTCACTCTTCCTGAGACCCAGATCTTAACATCTCATTGACAAACTGAGTTAGAAACTGCCTGGAAAACTTCCAGCATATCAATGATAAAAGACAGACTCTCCAAGGGGCCAATGGCATGTTATTAGGGCAAGAAGTTGAGGGGACTGGAAAGCCAAGTTGGACAGACTCTAAGGGCACCTGCAGCGTGGATTGAAGCAGGGAACTCTGCCATCTCTGTCGGTGGGCTGAATTTCATCCTCCTGCCTCCTCTGAAGCTGATGACTGTGTCATCTTGAGCAAGTTGCCTAACCTCCCTGTACCTTGCTTTTCCAAACTGGGAAATGAGAAGCTTCAGAAGTGACTACATCACTGATAAAGATGTTGCTTCATTTTACAAATAAAAATCTTATTTCAGCATTCTTTTTTCTAGTCTGAAGCTTCTGTAAGACAGTGAGCAAATTTGTGTCCCTCATACATTTATGGAGCCTTTTCTTAGACTAGGGGATCCCTTAGACAGGGATACCTGGCTAGACTGAAACTTATTACTGTTTGTCAAAAAGAAAGCCCAAAATTGTGTTGTATATATTTTTATCTTAAGGGTGATAATTTTGATTTAGATGACATATATACATCCATACAAAATGAATGACATTAATGCTTATTTTTGTGGCTTCACAAATTCATCTGTATAAGAAAAAAATAATCTTATTGGGTTCTTGAAAGTAAAAGACTAGATTCATTTTCAGTTACATAAACATAGTTTTAACATTTGAGGAACTAACTAGTCTCAAATCCCAGAAGTCAGCAAAATCAGTAAATATTGTTTATTTTTAAAAGATAAACATAATAGACTTCTGAAATCAGTCCTATATGGAATGTCAATAGTTATAGTCCAAAGTGAAAATGTTTTAAAAATGTAAAGTGTATAAATGTTCTTTTTTGTTTCATTTGCTTAGGTACTGGATCTTCTTACTCCTCTCCTCACCCACACTCCCCAGTAGAGTGTCTTACAGATAAAAGCCTTGCTCCTCAAAGTGAGGTTTTGAGTCAGCAGCATGAATATCACCTGGGAGCCTGATAGAAATGAAGAATCTCAGACCCCACCCCAAGGCTACTAGATCAGAATCTGCATTTTAACAAGCTCTCTGGGTGATTTTCACGGACATTGAAGTTTGAGAAGTACTAGATTAGAGAATACTTGGCTAGGAATAGCATAGGTCATAAAAATAAGTTAGTCAAATAGAGTGAGTTGAATTAAAATACCTTGTGCTTGCCTCCGAAAGAAATTATATTAATCCTCCAAAGGCTCTTTTCTTATCCCTGTGTGTGCACTGATGTCTGCCTCTGTCTTCTCTTACCACTTGTTTATGGTATCATTCTCTTTCATATTATGTATGGTGGTTACATGTAATTGTGCTTAAACTTTATAATTGCTATTACTTAGCAAAATTTCAAACTTCCTCTAAAATTACTTCACTCCCAACCCTACAATATGCTCTATTTACACAGCCTATATCTGTTTCCTTTTCTCTGAGACTCCCTCCATAAAACCAGACATAATATGAAATAGAAGAATGGTTTGGCTTGGGAATGTACGGATTCTGGGAGTACAGCCATGGACCAGTGCCAACCAGAGTTGGATGAATAATACTGGGGTAAAGCAGTACTAGGGATCTTCATTAGCAGAAGGAGGGGCATATTTTAGTCATGGGTAATGCAGAATTCTGTTTCAGCATGAACTGTGACTGGTGAGAATATTCATTTCTGAGGGCTGAAACATGGCATACTTGGCCTATGGTGCTTTCCAGAAGCACCACTAGTGGAAGGAGTTGCTTAGGAATTATTTTTTTCTTTTCTACCACGCTTTTATTAATACATTTTAAAATTTCTTCCCAGTCAAAATTCAAATAAAGAAAATTGACTCATCTTGATTGAGGACAGAGCAGATGGGATAATATAGTTATAGGGTAGAAAGAATAAAAGCTATACAGTCAGACATACTAGAGTTCAAATCCCACATCTCCCATAAAAATGACCAAATTGCTTGACCTCTCTGACCCTCAGATTTCTCACCTGTAAAATGGGAATTATAATACTTATCTTGAAGAATTGTTTTAGATAACCAAATGAGATGATGTATTTACAGTCTCTAGGATAGGTCCTCGTACTTACTCAATGAATATTAAGTATCTCTTTTCTCCTTTCTTCCCTAATTCTATTCTGAATCAGTAGGCAGGATTATTTTATGATTGACTAAATAACCTGAGAGACGGTCACTACTGTGATTGAAAACCAAATAGGTGAATGTGATCTGCACATACCAGCATTATAAACAGATGCATGAGTATTATTTGTGCAGATTACACTGATATGCTGGGGGGACAGGGCTGATTAGTTTGAATAAATGTGAAAGTTAGTATGATTCTAGAATTCCTCTGCAGCCTCCAAAAAGACAGAACCATGCCATCTTCAAGTACTTTCCAATATTTAAGAGAGGCCCTTCCTTTCTACTGTCTTACTTTTGAAGACTATGGAGGAAGTGATTCTAAAAAGGAAAATGTTACTGAAATGCATACATGATTTTGATTTTTCTATGAATATAATTCTCATCTCATTCTTTCAGGCATTAATTCAATATCTAAGTATTTACAGGGCCAGATGTTGTGTTAGATGCCAAAAATACAGTAGTCAACAAAACAGCCATCCAATTCAAGAAAGAGAAAGGGATTTTATGACAATATAGTTTCTTCCTAATCTTAGGCTTTGTATCTGAAAGCAAAGCAATTCATTTTCCCCCCTTTCTTCTTTTTTCCCTTTGCATGTTTGTTTTGGGTGTCTATCTCTCCCCTTTGTAAATTCACAGCATTTTGAGTATATTTTTCTTGGCATTTGGGATGTTAAATTTTATTCAGCTTCCTTAATTCTACTAAATCTCTTTTAAATTTTTCTTCTATAACTTGATTCTGTTTCCTTATTTGCATTACATGGACTTCTTTCTGTGAGAAGGAGAAACCATGACTATAAATTCTAGCTATTTTATCCTTTTCTAGAATAGGTCTACTAAATTGCTAATATTCAGAAAATGGGGGAGGATAGTAGGACCACAATTCAGAGACAAAGGATTATTGTTTGTTCGTTTACAGCTGGCCTGATTCCATTCACAGGCAGTTTGCTTAACCAAGGCAAATAATATTTCAGCTCTATCCTGGGATAAATATATGTAGATATAGAAAACACTACTAGATTGATGACCCTAAACTGTTCATGCCTCTCGAATATCCACACCCTTCGCAATGTTCTTCACAAACTCCCATTAAGAGGTGAACTTTATTTCCCCACTGCTTGAATCTGAGCTGGATTTGTGACTTGCATTAGCTAACAGAATGAGGAGGAAGTGAGCTTATCCCACTTTTGAGTCTAGGCTTCAAGAGGCCTTCTGTTAATACTGCCCAGATGCTATGAACATAAGCTGAGGCTATCCTGCTGGTAGACAGAGTCATATGGCCCTCTTACTCCTATCACCCTAGCCAACAGCCAGACATGTGAGCGAAGACATCCTAGACCAGCTAGGTCCCAGTGACACTCCAGCTGATTGCGGATACATGAGTAAGCCCAGTCAAACCTGGATCAGATGAGCAGAACTACACAGCTGAACTGTAGACTCATGAGCAATTTAAAAAAATTCTCATTTTAAGTTTCTGAGTTTGGGGTAGTTTCTTACTTAACACTAACTAACTAATTACAAATATTCTCGTTTGAATGATTCCATGGTTTGCTTGTGGTGATACCAAGTTTTCCTTTTCATTGTCTCCTTTCACTATGAATCCCAGCTTAGTAAAACTGTTTTTTTCTCTTTTTTTATCCTTCGGTTGGTAAGGAAATCTGAAGGCAGTGGTGTGCTGATAAATATTTTACAACAAAGCTCTTAGGAGAAAAAAGTGTGTGTGTGTGTATTTAAGTTTATTACAGATTTTACATTTATAGAGAATGTGTAACACACAACTTATAAATAATAAAATATACAATGCTCTTTTGTAAATTCTAGATATTCAATTGATTCTCACAAAATGCTTTTGTTAGTTTTTACAGAGTATTTTATGTCATTCAACCATGATTTGACAAATGAAGTTACATCCCAACCTGTTACTTCTTATCCCAATTAATTTTTCTCATTATTAAGATACATATTTATTGTGGGTTTTTTTTGTTTTTTTGTTTTTTTTAAGATTTTATTTATTTATTTGACAGAGAGAGAGCAAGAGAGCACAAGCAGGGGGAGCTGCAGAGGGAGAGGGAGAAGCAGACTCCCCGCTGAGCAGGGAGCCTGATGAGGGGCATGATCCCAGGACCCTGAGATCATGACCTGAGCCAAAGGCAGATGCTTAACTGACTGAGCCACCCAAGCAGGCATCCCTACATGATTTATTGTTGAGCTAGTTGTAACTCTTGTACAAAAGTTATATTCATTCAATTGAAATCTTTTTCGTCTTCAGCATTAGACACAACACACTAAGTGTAATTTGTATTTTCTCCATTACTTTCTTTAGTCTAAGCAATCAATAAGACAATAAATCAGGCCTTGATTTCTAGTGTTAGCTGCTTTCTGTGGTGAAACATTGCCATCGTGATGATTTTCAAGCTACCAACACAGTATCACTAAAATGGAGTTAGGAAGAGATGCTCAGTAGCACACCATCATATGGTATTTGCACCATGCTGATATAATAATGATAAATAACCCCAAGAGCATAGATAATATTAGTAGAGTAAAATCACTGGGATGCAATCAGCTTTGAGTATTTATGACCTTTATTTTTAACATAATTTGCTGAATTATAAATTCATAAAATTTAATTTTTAGGCATGTTTAACAATTGGCTCACAAAATTCCAAAAAATATTAACAATCAAATGAGCTGGGTCCAGTACACCCTTGCTGAAGGATGCTGGAAACAGCTGTTAAAATAGTTATAATAATAATAGTTATACTAGTAACAGTTATATATAATAATAGTTAGCATACTATTAGATTATTATTATAACCTAGTTATACTAATAATAGCTCCCATACATCTAGTGCTCTTTAGATCCCAGGTATTGTTCTAAGTACTTTAGATTCATAATCTCTTTTATTTCTCACAATACCTCAGTGAGGTAGGTATTGTTATTTGTATCTCTATTTTACAAATGAAGAAACAGAAGCAATAGAGTTACTTAGCTTGTCTAAGTTCATAAAACTACAATGGCCTCCCACAAAGATGGATATGTTTTATCAAAAATTTATTGTGCCTATAAAGATGAAATCAATATCCTGGTGAGGTTCAGAATTTAGCAATGAGAACAACAGCTCTATTGGCAGTGTGAATAAAGATCCAAGGCCATTTATGAGAGGGAGGCATAAATAGTGCCTAGGGAGGGAGACTGGGGTTTTGCTGAAGTCTTTGCTGAGATGTATCAACTGAATGAGTAAGAAGGCATTATAGGGAAAAAGTGGTGTTAAGTTCATGATACATGCTTGGAAGGCTGAAAGCTGAGTTGTTTGGTATGGCTGGAGTGGAGGTTGAGTATGAGCAAGTGATGGCAGTGAAGATGGAGAGTTAATGTGGAGTAGATAAGGCAGAAAGCTTGAGGTAAGAGTTTTGAGGGTGATCACAAAGTAGACATGTGCAGCCAAGAAAGGGAAAGAAGCAAAGCCAAACTGGAACTAATTAACAGGAGCTCATGGGCTAACAGAAGCCTCAATGAGTTCAAAGAACAGACTTTTGTTATGTGTGTGATGGTAAATTTCATGTGTTAACTTGTTTAGGCCATGGTACCCAGATTTTTGATCAAACACTATTTTACATGTTTCTGTGAAGGTATTTTTTTGGGATGGCATTAACATTTAAATCAGTAGACTTTGAGTAAAGCAGATTGCTCTCCATAATGTGGGTTGGTCTCATCAAGTCAGTTGAAGGCCTTAATAAAAAGACTGACCTCCCCCAAGGCAGAGGGAATTCTGCCAGCAAGCGGTCTTCAGACTTAAACTGTGACTATTCCCTGGGTCTCCAGCCTGCTGTCGTACTGCTGTCATCTGTTTGTGCTGCCCACTCCCTAATTCATTATGTTGAAATCCTAATTCCAAAGATGATGGTTTTAAGAGGTGGGGCATTTAGGTAGTGCTGAAATCATAAGGGTAGAGCCTTCATGGATGGGATTAGTACCTTATAAAGGAGACCCCACAGAGATTCCTAGTCCCTTCTACTGTGTGAGGACACAGCAAGAAGGCACTTGCTAAGAACCAGGAAGAGGACCGTCATAAGAATGCTGGCACCTTGATGTTGGACTTCCTAGCCTCTAGAACTGTGAGCAATACATTTCTGTCATTTATAAGCTATCCAGTCTGTAGCATTTTGTTATAGCAACCTTAATGGACTAAGACACTTACCATCCATATTTTGAACTTAATCAGCCTCCACAACTTCATGAGCTAATTCCTTAAAATCTATCTATCTATCTATCTATCTATCTATCTATCTATCTATTACCTATCTATCTATCTATCTATTCATCCATCCATCCATCCATCCATCCATCCATCCATCCATCCAACCACACATTGTATTGGTTGTTTCTCTGGAGGATCCTAGACAATATGGAATATTGGAGTGGGAGCCAGTATGGAAAACTATGGGAACTTTTGAGGTGAGAACTAAAAAGTAAAGGACCTCCAGGTGGCCATAATTTTTAAAAACAGAAATGGAAATAAAAGTCATTGAAATTGAGGAAATCAAGAGTAGGTTGTTGGTTTGGCCATTTCTCAGATTAGATGGTATAAGGAACAGAGTAAAATAGAAAATGGTGAGAGTCAGGTGTCCTAGAACTGTGGTGAGGTGACCTGGAAGAGGTGACAGAGAAAAATGAAGAAAGATGGGAATCTAGATGGTGTGATCTTACAAACAAAAGGGATTTTCAATGATGACAGTGGAACAGCGGTCTGGAAGGAGTTTGGTGATTCCAAAAAGATGCAATTTTTAGAAAGTGAATGTGGAATGGAATATGTTACCTCCTCAAGAGGGATTGCAAAGGAAGTGATATGGATGGCAACAAATTTGCCCATTCATTGAAGGCAGCTCCAGAATTCTATCCAGAAAGGGTTCAATGGCAATACTATGGCTGTAAGGCAAATTGTGGACTCATTTGGAAGCTGGATTTGCTAGTATTTTTACCTCATGTATGTTTCAGGTATTTAAAAATAACGTTTTCTAAAAATGCTTTTATTCACACTGCTTAAGTAAGCAGAAAAAGAGCATCAACTTCCTATAGATTACTATATTGGTGTAGCTACAGGATCACTGATGGAAATTCCTAGGGCCAACCACCCATCCCTATTAACCTCTTCGTATCACTGAAACAAAAGTATGACTGCCTTTGCAGTGATTATAAGTGTGTGAAAAGAATTAGGAAATGGAGTTAATGACATAATCTCCTGGCCCCTTTAGCTATTTCCTTTCCTTTGCATAGTCCTGATTTTCAGTGACTAAACCTTCTTAAAGTCTTTTGTGAGGCTGAAAGCTACTCAAAGCAAAACAATGTGTTTGCTCTAGGATCCATAAAATTGGCCCTTTGGGTTGTTTTCAGGTTCACTGCACTTTTCATTTTCTTTTAGTCTTATGCTCCTTTATGAAACAATAGTTTCAATTTGCTTTGTAAGAAATAGTGACGGAGACATTCTGGGAACTTTAGAACACCTGATGCTATAATTCAGTCCCTAGTGTTAAACTCTTTTTGAGTGGCCTCAGGGGGCATGACTAGCTACAAGTGAGAGATATCATTGAGGGGTTGTCTGGTACAAAGAAATGTGCCACAATACCACAATTAAAAACTCTTCAAATTAATTTATATATCTCTGTTGTGAGTTACTAAAATAAGACTCAACAGTTTGCTGTAGAAAATTTAGGAAATCAATCAACCTATAATTGTTGAGTTCCTACTATACAATAGATGTCTTGGTAAGTGTTGCGAAAAATAAAAAGATATGTAAGACCCTTATCCCTGCTTTTAGAGATGTTGTAATTGGGGAGAAAAACATGATCACACGAAGAAGCAATAAATGAATAAATAAATAAAACAGCATATAAGAACTGTTAAAGAATTAAAGAGATGGTTATGGGTTGGGGGCTTGAGAATGGCTTCATAGAGAAGGTGAGAACTGAGAAGTGCTTTGAAAGATGGATGAGAATTTAATAAGGTTAGATAAAGGAGCAAAGCATGGATACACAAAGTACATAAAGAGAGTTTACCTCTAGGGTTAATGTAATTAAGTTTGAACTCTATTATGTAGACACTGAAAAGCTACTAAAAAGTTAATATATAGAAATATGGAACTAATAGTTTAGGCAATAAAAAAAGTAATAGAGTGACTGACAGGGTTATAGTTAGGATACTTCTGGCAAATATCCTGAATTTGATGTCTGGCTTTGCCATTTATAAGCTGAATGACCTTTGGCCAGTTACTCATATCTTCAAACCTGAATTTCTCATACCAAAAAAAAAAAGAAAAAAAAAGATAATAGCATAGTATCTTTCTCATCATGTTTTTGTGACAGTTAAATAAAATATAAAGACAAAACACTTAGCACAGTGCCTGGACCAGAGAAAGTTATAATAAAAATAATGATCACCATTATATTATTGTCAATAAATGTTTGAAAACAAGTGATGGAAGTGGAGATGAAATTAAACGGAAGGAAAAACAAAACATTGGCAAGACTAGCCTGGATGTAGGAGGCAAAGAGAAGGTGACATCAAAGTGGACTCAAGTTTAGAGCCTGCAAAAGCAGATGGTATCACTAGTATTCATGGAAAATAAGGCAGGTAGGAGAGAGGCAAGTAACGTCTCCATTGTACTTAATACCTGTGAGAAGGGACTGGTATTCTCCTCAAGACCAGGTCAGACACAGGCAAGGTTCCATAAAAGCCATGGAGACTGGATTGGGGTGAGACTAGTGGTAAAGGGAGTGCTCAGCAGTGGGCAATATAGTAGAGAGCTGCCGTCAAGGACATCCTGTGGGAGATATCTGGGTCAGGTCTGGAAGGTGACGGGTGTACTGACTGCAAGAAGGCAACAGAAGGTTCCAAGGTATCAGGGAAGTCAGGCGGCAGCCAAGGTTTCAGAGACAGGTTTTTTTTTGAAAGATGATTTTCCAGAGGAATAGAAAATTGGGATTTTCTATTGTGCATTGGAAGGTATGATGGAATGATAGGTGAGGAGTAAGAAGGAAAAATAAGATAGAAACACAGATAACTAAGTATTAGAACAAAAACAGGCACGAGGACAGAAATAAACCTAGAACTAGAACTAGAACAGAACAGCAGAGAAGGATCAGCAGTTCTAAGGCAAAAGGCTTCACTTTTCTTTTTAAAATTATATCATTAATAAGTATTCAAGATACCTGGAAACATTTGTAAAATATGTATAGGTACAAGAAAAATAATAGAGACATATCCAGGTCTTATGGAGTTTGTGAGGTCTTCTTTAAAGAAAAGAAGACAAAATCATGAATACAAAATTAGATATAAAAGTGCATTAGGTATAAATATAATTAGATATAAAAAGGAAATTGCTTTAAAATTTTAAAAATCACAATAAGTCACAAACTATAAAAAAAAGAGAAAAGTACTACAAACTCTATAAAATCCAGAAATACATATAATATTTATTTAGAGGTTTATTTTTGCTTTATTTTTAGTTGTATAATGGAGAAGTGCAGAGTTCCATAATATTTTCCTATTAGGGTTTCAACCTAAACAGTTTGCTCGAGCTCTGGATGTGATTTTGATAAGAGACAGCTGTGAGGAGAAAAGTGTATATGCATGAGGAAAAAATGGTAGGAAGTGAGGCCACCCCTAGAATGCTTCATATCTGTGCCAATTAAACAAAATAATGTGCAATTCTGGCTGAGATTTAGCTTGAACAGTGCATTGTTTATGCCTAGAAATCCATCCTCTTTACAGTTAGTAACGCCATGCATTTGTACTTGCCAATTGTGCCAGAGTGTGATATACAATGTATTGAGAAAGCATAGGCAGGGGAGTAGAGGAAGGAGGAAAAAATTGGTTCATAATATGGAGTCTCTAATGACATGATCTTTTCTCTTGTATGTCCTGGATAGGTGGTAGTGAAAACTGAAACCGATTTTATAACAAAAGTGTATTTATGTATATTTATGCAATTTAAAATGAGATAAATTTGGTGGGGAAGGGAAAATGAAGTAGATTCATAGGCTCTGATAAGTAAACATGTCTATCATTTATTATTACATTTTTTAAAAACCTAGTTTATAGAACAGTGTGAATAGTATGATTGATTTGTGTGAAAAGGAACAAGAGAACACACACACACACACACACACACACACACAGATGCTTACATAAAATCATGTGGCGCAATATACACCAACTACTTTTTAATAGTGATTACACCAAAGGAGTAGGTTTGGTGTGGGAGAATGGAAAAGTTCTTACTTTTTTATTTAATCCAAGTGCTTTATTTCTTACTCTTTACAACAATTATCTATTTTATGGAAACAAAATGTAAAGACTAGAACTAAATATAGAGCAGTGTACTAGACTGATTGAGCAGGAGAAACTGTTAGTTATTCTGTTCCTAAATTGCTTTTATTAGCTGCCCACGGCAGAGTATGTTATTTCATTAGACCTTATAATAAATGTACCCCAAAATAAAACTTCAGATTAAAAATCAAAACAAAACAAAACAGAAAAACCCTGGAAAAGAATCTGTTCTACTTGTTGGCATTTAGATCACTGATCATACTATAGTTAAATCCCAGGAATCAGCATCATATTAATTAGGTCTTATGATGACTAGCTCTTACTTCATCTTTTATTCTCTCATTTTCTGACTGCCTTTCTCATTGCTACTTATTCCTAATTATTTGATAACTAAGTCTTTTAATGTGTAACAGTGAATAAAATCTCCCTTCTTGGGGCACCTGCTTGGCTCAGTCGATTGAGTCTCTGACTCTTGATTTCGGTTCCAGTCATGATCTAAAGGTCCTGGGATCCAGCCTTCTGTTGTCTGGCTCCGGGCTTAGCAGGGGGTCTGCTTTAGCTTCTCTCTCTCCCTCAGCCCCTTCCCCTTCAAATAAATAAATAAATAAATAAATAAAAATCTTTAAAAAAAAAATCTCCTTTCTTACCAAAAATGATTAGACTATGAAACAGTCAGAACATTGCTATCACAATGCTCCTCTTTTTATATTCAAAGTTTTTTTCTGAAGGATATTTTGTTAACCATAGCCTGTAACTTTATTAATCACATTTAGTCAACCCTGAAAACTGAATATGCAGGTGGATTCCAGAGTTTTAAATATCCATACTTAGTCTGCATGGTGCTAAAATTTTCCAGGGCAGTGAGTGGTGGACACAAAGCTCTCCTTGGGTTACTAGGAAAAGAAAATGAACTGTTGTATGTACAAAGGATTTAAAAATTAAAGGCACTATAGAAATAGTAGGAATTATCGTTATTACTTTAATAATTATTATTCTATCTTTTTTGTTTTGTTTTGTTTTAAAGATTATATTTATTTATTTGACATAGAGAGACACAGCGAGAGAGGGAACAAAAGCAGGGGGAGTGGGAGAGGGAGAAGCAGGCTTCCCGCGGAGCAGGGAGCCCGATGCGGAGATCGATCCCAGGACCCTGGGATCATGACCTGAGCCGAAGGCAGATGCTTAACGACTGAGCCACCCAGGCATCCCTAATTATTATTCTATCTTGATAAGGACTGCCTTCTATTTAAAATCTTGAAATTTTCAATTTTATAGAATTCTGTATAATCTTTCTCCTGTAAAATTTTTACTTAATATAAATTATCTTTTCCATCCAGCATCCCCTGATAATTTTGTGCTTAGAAACCATATAGTATTATAAGACAATAAAAATCACTGTCTTACGTAAAATTTATCTCAAAGAAAATGGTATGGCCTTCCTTAGCCTACAATTCTAGTATCAGATGAAGAAAAAAATATACATATATACACAGACATGTACTTATGTAAATAAGAACTTGTTTTATAAGTTTGACTATAAAATAATGTAAGCTCAAAAATAATTTGGAAAGAAAAAAAAAAGACATTCTAAACATTTCTAAAATCCACCAATTAAACAAGTCCTTAATGGTTCAGTACATTTCCTTCCAATCTTTTATTTTTTAATTTTTGTTTATACACACAAACACCCCACACACTTTACCTGTTCAAAATTTACCATCATTTACCACCAAAATTGACCATTTACCATCAAAATTTACCATCATTTCATATCCCTCTTTTTCCCATTCTGAGCATTTTCTCATGACATTAAGTATTATTTGTAGAAATGATGTTTAATGATTACACAATATCCATCATATGGCTGTTTTAAAATACTTATGAGCATTCCCATATTTTGTTAGGGTCCTGACAAGAAACAGGTGACCCACTCAATTGACACAGCTGAGAGGAATTAATAAAGGGATGATTTACAGGTGTTTGGGCAGGGCCAAAAACACCAAGAAAGGATGGTACAGTACCTGGGAACCATTATCACCCTAGCCTGACAAGGGAAGGGAAAGAATGGTTACCAGAATCTGGAAAGAGCAACACTGATCAGAAAGGATCTCCAGATGTGAGCTTTGGTAGGAAACATAGCCACTGCTAACCCAAGTCTAGCAGAGAGATAGCCAGGGAAATAAATACTCCAGTTTCTCTCTGTTCCTGCCTTCCAACCTCCTGATGCTGCTTACCATTGGCCAAACCCAACTGGAAATCAGAGGGCAAGGAAATCTGTTGATGTAGAGTTCAGCCACTGCCTTGGGCAAGACACTGGGTGGAGAAGGGCAGAGACTGAGAGATATCAGCACACATATACAATGTCTTTAGAGTTTCCCCCCTAACTTTACATTTTATCAAAAAGGCTGTGAGAAATACTATTGCACACTAATCTTCAGTGGTATTAGGAAAATATCTTAAATAAATGATCAGGCTTTCCTATCAATAATGGGATAATGGAAAAGTAAACTTGCATTAAGCATCCCATGCATGACTAAAATCATGTCATTTAATCAAAAATCAATTGTCCTCATTTTGTTCCATAGCTGACAGTAACAAGACCAATGGTGTAGGTTTTTTGGTTTCCTATCTGGGCACACATTCCACACTGCTAGACCCAAGTGGCATTTTATAATAGCAAAATGAGGCAAAGTCACAGACTACTGACCTCAAGCCATCAATTCTAGAACTCTGCTTCTGCTTTCCAAAGGAAAGCAGAGTCAGAAAACAAGTCAAAGGGTAACACATAGAAGAGCCCAGATTTTTATGTGCATCCCTTGTTGTCCCTATTTTCCTAAAAGGAGCTCAACATATAGCATAAAAGGAAACTAGACTGTAGGAGAACCTTTCAATCTTTACAGCATGTGTCTTTAAAGCATGGTTGGATTTGGTCATGCTAATAGCTTACAAATCATAACTCAAGTTTATCCACATACATTCTAAAAGAACACAATAAAATTATGACCCTTTGCCATGCACTTGTCACAGAATGTTGAATATAATGGGGATCAAATCCTAAGCAGTCTTAAAAAATACTAATATGAGAATTTCTTCATATTACTCATCATATTACTTATTAATGCTACTCATCATGCTAACACTACATATATTAATTTATATAATCTCTGCTGAAAAGCCTTCTGACAGAAGAATACCATATAAAATTGCCTCTTTTTCCTTATGAGAGAAAATATATTTTTAAAAATTTTAACTATAAATAAGAGAATGTTCTTGTCTCTCTGATCCATCAAAATAGCAGAGTATAAGGGACAATTTCTTAACTAAGGATGTGAGAAGGCAGCAGCATGAAACTTTCACATTCATTTCAATAGACTCACAGGTTTGGAAAGCATTTGGAAACTTTTACTTCCTTGACTTCCTCCGAAGAAACTCTTAGGCTGTATACAATGGAAAGCTTCAAACAAGATCGTTTTGTATCCTGTGTCTCAAAAAACCAATACAATTATTCCCCTCCTGCTGGGGGGGAAATCGGAGGGGGAGACGAAGAACCATGAGAGACTATGGACTCTGAGAAACAAACTGAGGGTTCTAGAGGGGAGGGGGGTGGGGGGATGGGTTAGCCTGGTGATGAGTATTAAAGAGGGCACGTATTGAATGGAGCACTGGGTGTTATATGCAAACAGTGAATCATGGAACACTACATCAAAAACTAATGAAGTAATGTATGGTGATTAACATAACATAATAATAAAAAAAGTTAAAAAAATTTAAAAAACCAATACAATTATAGCACAATATTTAGAAACTCAGTAATTTGATACTCTGGAGCTGCTATAACAAAAACACCAATATTCATCATCAAAATTCAATTTATATAACAAACTTCTTCATAATATCAACAATTCAAGATTTCAGAGACATTTTACATGGACTTCACATGGAAAATCTTTTCTTCTTCCATACAAATAGTGAATCTTAGTTTTAGTTTAATCCAGTAAATATTGTTATTGAGAACTTTGCAACATGCTGAATGCTTTAGGTATATTTCAATACTTTTATCTTTATTTTATATGCTTGGAGGGTAGTTAAGGACATTCACCAAAGTGGAAGTAGTGGAGCAAGTATTTTTTAGCCCTGTTACTCTTCTATAATTAAGAGGAATTTAATGACTTTAATGAAATTAAATGAATTAATCAAACATTATTGAATATAAATTATTCTGGGGATAGTGTTGTTCACATGCAATGTAAATGGCAAATATGTAGAGATACTAAGATGCAAATGGTATAGTCCCCGCTCTTAAAAACTTTATAACCTAGTATGGTAATAAGACAAAAGCATACTAACTACAAAGCTGAATATTCTAAGTGTCTTACAAGAGGAATAAAGTGCTTCAAAGAAGAGAGAAGAGAAAGACAGAGAGGGAGAGATAAAATCAAATTGGAAAGGGAAAATGGGCCAAATGACAGGAAAAGGTTTAAGTCAGTGAGACCATTTGATAACGTGTGGAAAGTTTGGTAGCATTTTTTTTTTTACCTTTTACCTTTTATTTTACAGTAATTTTAGACTCAAAAAAAGTGCAAAAATAGTAGAGTTTTTTCATGCAGCTTTCCCCAATGTTGACACCTTACATAATAATAGCATATTATTACCCAAACTAGGAAACTGATATTTGTATAATGCTATTAACTAAACTGCAGACCTTATTAGGATTTCACCAGTTTTTATAGGCACTCATTTATGTGTGTTGTATGTGTGTACTTGCGTGTAATTCTCTGCAATTTTATCACATGCATAGATTTATGTAACCATTACCCCAGTCAGAACATAGACCTATTCCACCACCACAAAGAAAATTCTTCATGTCCTTTAACAGTAACACTCTTCCCTCTAATTCTAAACTCTGGAAATCACTGATCTATTCTCCAGATCTCCAATTTGGCATTTCAAGAATGTTAAATAAATAGAATCAAACAATGTGCCATTTTTTGTGATTGGTATTTTTCATTTAGCACAATACTCATTAGATCCATCTAAGTTGTTGCATGTATTAATAGATCATTCCTTTTAGTTGCTGAATAGCATTCCACTAAATGGATGTGCCGCAGTTTATTCATTTCTCTACCAGCTGAAAGGAATTTGGGGTTGTTTCTACTACTTGGCTACTACAAATAAAGCTGCTATAAATATAAACAAGTTTTTGTGTGAGAATGTAAATTTTTATTTCTTTAGGACAAACACATCAAAGAGTGTGATTACTGGGTCATATGATGAGATTTTAATACATTTATAGTTCTTAATGACTATAAACATTCTTGTATAAGCGTTATTTGTGAATTTTCTCAGTTATTTGAGATAAAAATTAGAATTGCTGGGGCACCTGGGTGGCTCAGTTGGTTAAGTGTCTGACTTTGGCTCAGGTCATGATCCCAGGGTCCTGGGATTGAGCCCCATGTGGGGCTCCCCACTCAGCTGGGAGTCTGCTTCTCCCACTCCCTCTCCTCTTCCCCTCCCCCCTGGTTTGTGCATGTGTGTGTGCTCTCTCTCTCAAATAAATAAACTCTTTAAAAAAATTCGAATTGCTGTGCCAAGGGCATATGCAATTTTTAAATGCTTTTAATACATAATTTTGTTATCAGGAAAAGTTATGCTAATTCCAATCATTCCCACTAGAATTATGTGAGCAGATCCATTCTTCAATTTCACAATTACGCGAGTATTATCCTTTTTAACTGCTGCCAACCCAAAAGTCCAAAATTGATATCTTGTTTTAACTTGCATTTTGATTACTTAAAATAAGAGCATTTCTATTGAATATTTGCATCTCTTTGCAAATTTCCTACATATGTCTTTTGCCTGCTTTTGTATGAGAATTTATTTTTTTTACTGATTCCAAATATTTATGTGAGTGTATTCATACATATAAAGGGAAGTCATATTGCCATTTATGTTCCAAATATTTTCAAAGTTTGTGGTTTGTCTTTTAACCTTTTTAAAAAGGTTGACGCACATGTCTTTCAAGCTGTTATATAGTAATTACAACACCCTTTCATCCTTTATGGTTTTTGTACTGAATATTATGCTTTGAAAGGCTTTCCTCACATCAAGATTATATAATGATTTATCAGTGTTTTGTGTAGTGATTTTATGTTTTATGTTTTCTTTTCTTTTTAATATCCACGATCTGGAATTTATTTCAAATTAAGAACACAGGTGAGGTACAGAACTAGCTCTACTGTTTTCTAAGTTTAGTCAAAGGTCCAACACCATTAATAGAATATTTTGTCTTTCCTCACTGATTTAAAGTGCTACCTTTATTATATACCAAATTCTTATGTTTATTTCTGAATTTATTACTCTCTTTCATTGGTCTCTTATTCTATTCCTGTACCAGTATCATTACATTTTATTCAGTATTGGGTTTGTGATACATTTGATAATCTATAAATTAAGTTCACCATCAATACTTGATTAAGTATCAAAAAAGCACATTGTCATATGGAGACTTTTATTATAGTGAGCAAAATGTTTAGATTCAGAAATGACTTCTTTTCAATATGGAAAATTTCCATTTTGTCTCTCAGTAACGAAGTATTGCATATTATTTGCTGAGTTCACACCTAGATTATTTTATTTTGGGGTGTTACTATGAACTGATCATGTTTCACATTATGTTCTCTATCATTAGAATATGTGGAAATGTGTTAAATTTTAACAAGCCACCTTACTGAATTTTGTTATTAGTTATAACATTTTTTAAAGCCACTTCATTTGGGTTTCCCAAGAAGGTAAAATAATCATCCCATATGTAAATACTGATAATTTAATCTTCACTTTTCTAATATTTATACCTCCTATTTCATGTTTTCTGAATGCACTGGAAATCACATTTAGAATAATTTTAAGAGAAGTAATATGTTAATCATATTTATATGAACCAATATCCTAATATTAAACCATCCTTGCATTTAGATAATACATAGTGGGATATTATTTTTTTTAAGATTTATTTATTTTAGAGAGAGAGAGAAAGAGAGAGAACACAAGCATGAGGGGCAGAGAGAGAAGGAAAGAGAATCTCAAGCAGACTCCATGCTGAGTGCAGAGCCCAACGTGTGGCTCGATCTCATGACCCTGAGATCATAACCTGAGCCAAAACCAAGAGTCAGACACTTAACCGACTATACCACTCAGGCACCCCTATTATTATATCTTGACATGTAATGCTAATATTTTTATTATATTTTCATTATTTCATATGTGAGATTGTGCTACAGTGAGGTTTTCCTAATTTTTTTTTAAGATTTATTTATTTGAGAGAGAGAGCACATGCACACACAAGTAAGGGGAGGGGAAGAGAGAAAGGGAGACAAGCAGACTCCCTACTGAGCATGGAGCCCAACATAGGGCTCGATCCCAGGACTTTGGGATCATGACCTAAGCTGAAGTCAGACACTTAATGGACTGAGTCACCCAGGTGCCCTGAGGTTTTGCTAATTGTATATAAATAAGCCATAAAGCTTTCCTTCATTCTCTACCCTGAAACCATTTATATAGCATGAAAATTATTTGTTTAGGGAGTATTTTTTTGGGGGGGAAATCTATTCATACATCCAATTGGGTTGGGTACCTAGGGCAAGGAGAGAGTACTTCTTTGATACCTCTTTTCATTTCCTATATAATTGTTTCTTAGAATTTCCAATCTCTTCTTTAGTTCACCTTGCTGTTTTGTTTATACATATTTTCTTAGAAATAATCCATTTTCCTTAAGATTGTCAAATTTATTGTCATAGAACTATACAAAGCATTCTATTTGTGATTTAGTAATTTACACTTTTAATGAAAAAAAAATAGAGCTGATAATTGAATTCTCACTGTATTATGCAACTAGAAGTAAAAATTAAAATACCATTTCCTTAAACTTAGGGAAAATATTCTTTTTTTCTTTTACCTATTTCCTTGTTTTGCCCTAAAGAGGGGATATTTAATTCATATCTGTTTCCACATACTTTTTTCTCTATTTTGATTGTAATCTCTCTACTCTAGTCCCTTTTAACCTGAATTACGTCCAACATTTTTCTCCTCCTCTCCTCCATCAAAAAACAATTATAATTTGGAAAGGAAATGAGAATAACATATCCCAAAATGCTTCAGTTAATCTACTCCTTACCACCTGAGGAGAATCCTAATTCCATGTGAAGAAACAGATATGTGATTTCTGAGAACTCTATAGTCTGGCTCAATGGGAACCTTTCAGACAGTCACATGCAGGAGTAGCCTTGCTTACCAGACAGAGGCCAAGTGGAGTAAGATTACTTATGAGAAGTATCTTTCTGTGTATGCTCTTCTGTATTCTAGCCTCTACTGCATTTAGCTTAAGAAATATGAACTAAAACAAGTAACTTGGAATGAGAGATGAAAACAGGGCTCCTTGCTAATATACAAAAGCTCTATTCATGAAAAGAACCTTACAGTCCAAGGAGTGTATTTGCTTACTCTTTGATAGTTTGCAGTAAATCTTGACACTTTACTACTCTTCAGTTTGGGGTCTTTGGGATACAAAAAAAACAAACTGGCTCAAGTCATTTCAAGAAAAGATGCTTAATGAAGGATGCATATAGTAGCAGAACTGAAAACCACCAGGGCCTGAAGCAGTTAGGAGAGCTTTTTGCATACCCTGTTCTCATATGCTCTCAGAAATGGTACACTGTTACTTAGGGATCCAGTTCCCATCAACATCTCTGCTGTTGCTCCCAAGAAATGCATGATATGATCCCTACCATCAGAAAGTTCACAGTCAAACTATATAACCTTTAAAATAAGGAATGACTTCATGATTGCTAACTGAAACTGCAATAATAAGCTCATTAATATCAACATTATTTAAGGGAAGGATACTTTGCATCTGGTGACTAGCAGAGGAGGCAAAGTAAAAGACACTGCAATAGAAGAAACACAATGGATTGTTTCCATCCATGTTGCATTTACTTTTTTTTTTTTTAAATCTTGGTACTTACTTGACAAGTAGTCCTTTTTCATCCCTCTCCCAGCTTTCATTGCCACTTGAAAAAAATGCCTAGGATGTGTATTATTGTGCTCTAATTACAGTTGAGGGCACAGTGGCATGTGACTGTGGTGTAATAACTAAAGCCCTGGAGTGCCCTTTTATTCCATTAAAAATGACCTTAACTTTGGATCACAGAGCTTTGCATTGATTTGTCTCTTTTGTGGCTTCCTCTCCATAGGTCTGCTTCCTCATACAGAGTGATGCATTGAATTGTGACACATGGGGTGGGGGAGGGTCAGTGAAATTAACTATTTTTCCCGTGAGAAATAATTCATCATTCAGCATTTGCCATTAACAAAACTGTGTTGTGAATAAATGAAATCACATGAAGTGTATGGAAGTTGTGGAGCAGATGGGCATTACATAAATATCATTTACTGTTCATGAAGGAGACAACAATTTTTTCATCTGCAAATAGTAGGCATTTGGGCTGCAGAAAAGGATATGCTGATAAGTTTGGTTGCTATAAAAAGAAATGGCTCTGCTTGCTTTTATGGAAGTACCTCTTTGAGGCTCATTTTAAATTTTATTTTCTATGTCAATAGGGTCTTTTGAAAACAATGATTAATATTGGACTTGATCGTGTCCTGTAGTAAAAAGATTTCCCAGATTTCTCTAGAGTTGAGGAGGTTCCTCTGTTCTCAGCACAGCAGTATGGATCTCAGCTCACTTTGTCTCTGAACTGGATTCCCATTTGGGGAACAGGAGCTAGAAGAGGTGGTGTGAGCTGCGATCGTTCAAATCAGTCTAAAAAAAAAAAAAATCTACTAAGGGTTCATTGCAAGCCAGATTTTGTGCTGAACAATGTGATGGGGACACCATATTAATGGGAAAGCCAGTGATTCTTAAGTAGCTTAGAACATATACTTGAACCCAAGGGGACATGTACCAATATGTTCACTAAAGTACTGTCTATAATAGTGACCCAGATGCCTATCAATAAGAGACTGGCAAAATAAACTATGAAATATCCACACAATGAAAAATCATCCATTATTTGTAAAGAGTGAGGTAGGTTTGTACGCAGAAAGGTGTCTAAGACCTTTGGTGTTAGAGAAAAACTATACAAAGTGATACATCCAGTATAGTACTCTATGTAAACACACACAATACTATGTATTTTCTCCATAATCATTAGATGTATAGGAAACAACCCTGGAAGAATACCCTCCAAAGTAGGTCCTCCTACTACACAGTGGCAGTGCTATCCCCACTGGAGACAGGTTATTTGGTGACAGTCTGGCAGCTATCCCTGTTGGCCCTACATCAACCTGATGACTCTGGTTAGCCTGGGGGAATGAAGGGGACAAGGATTAAAACTAATTGTCAAAGGGAGCCTTAGATATTATCTACAGCATTTTAATCCTTAAAGATGATTAACTAAATGTATATTAAATATTAATTTAAAAGTAAGTAATGAGTAATTACTGCTGTCTAGGTGCTAACAATCCAGAGGAGAAAGAGAACATATTCAAATAATTCTAATACAAAACAAAGTGTGGTCAGTGCTATCATTATATCCAAACTATGTGTGGTAGGAATATGAGAGTGGAAGAGATCTGTCTTTCCATTTCTTGGAGGAGGAGGGATTTAGTGAAAGTGTCCTTAATGATAAGAAAACTTTCTACTGTATAGCATTCTGGGCAGCTCTGGGAATATCATTAGCTGGGAAGACTGGGCAGCTCTGGTAGTATCACTAATTGTTATCTGCCAATTCAACCATGTTAAAAGATGTAATCCAGGGGGTGAGAGGAAGACGCTGGAAGGAGAGCCAGATGGAAGACTCTAGACTGTATTAATTAGGAGTAGTTTGTTTGCAATTAAAACTGATCCTAGCTATCTAAAACCAAGAGGAACGAATTGGTCGGATATTCATGGAGTTCATGGTATCAATGCGAGGCTGGAGGACTGAACTTAGAAAATATAGGTAAGTAGCAAGCACTTTGAGACAGTAGGAGTGATGGTGGTGATGGAAGAGAGCACAAAACCTCTCATTTAGCAACAACAACCTAAATGTGAATAAAATCTAGTAACGCTATCATCTTTGTACCATATTAATTCTGATCTAGATTAGGTCACATGTATTTGGCTGCCAGAGGTGGGAGAGAGAGAAAACATGTCCCCAGCTTCCACAGTGAGTGGCAGGGCATCCATAAACACAGTACTATTGGAGTCCCCCAAAATAGGAATGGAGTGGGCAAGTTGGAGAGCCCAGAGGGACTAGTGATTATTAACTGGGCACTTAATAAGTATAAGGTACTGTTCTAAGCACTTTATATAGGCATAATTTAATAGTCACAATAACTTTATGAGTTAGGTGGTATTATCATTTTCCCATTTTACAAATAGGGTTATGTAATTTTCTCAGGATTGCAGAGATACTGACTTGGTAGTTTGACTCCTGAGTCTATATTTTTAATGACTTGCTAATGCAAATGTCCACTCTATGTTCCTTCCTTGACTTTTCCCCCCCCATTTCCCATAGGAATATGGAACACTTTATAACACTGAATCAGAAATGTGTAGGACACATTATCCTTAAAGAAACCCAAAAGGTTTTCACAGCAGTAGTCTCAGTTCTTCTTGTCACACCTCCAAACTCAGGGTGAGAAAATAATTTGATTCTTATTTTTCCAATACTAAAGGAGTCAGTTGTGAATCATATGACCTTCCCAAATGTCCTCATGATGAAGAACTAAATTGAGATAAGAACTCAGAACCAATGAATTAATAAGTAACCATTCCATTCCTCTGGTCAGGAAATTATAACTGTCTCCTTCAGTGAGGTTTCTAGAACCAGTCTTCATTTTAAAATATATACTATAAACTATAAATCAGAATGAGTCATCAATCCCCCCTGTTTAAAATAGCCAATGGCTCCCATCACATTTAGGATAAAACCTTAACTCTTTACCATGACTATGAATATTATAGGACTCTGCCCTGCTTTTGGGCCTCATCTCTTTCCACTCTCTCCCATGTTGTTTTCCCTTTGTTCCCAAATATTCCACATGAGTTCCTGCCGTAGGACTTGAACCATTGTTCTCTCTGCTTGGAATGCTCTTCCACTAGTCTTTACCTGGCTGACTTCTTGCCTTTCAGCTCTCAAATTAAGACATCTCAAAGACAACTTCCCTTCCACCCAAACTAATGTAACCTTCCCTCCATGTCCCTTCACCATGTGTTAATTTCTTGAGAGCACAGCCTGGAATTTTCTTGTTATCTGTTAGTCTATTATTGAGTGATGAATTCCCTTCTCTAGAATGTAAACTCCAGGAAGGCACCATTCTCCAGACCCACAACTGTATGCGAATGTTCACTGAATAAATTATTTCCAGTTTATACAACCATGTGGGTTTTCTCTTTCCCCCTCAAAGGTCAAGTAATTGTAGCATAGTAAATCTGGATAGGACTTGGAAAAATTTCCTTACTTTATAGTTCGAAAAGCTTGGACAAAAGATAAAGTAGCCTGCCTGAGTTAATAGCAAACATGGACTAAAATCCGGGTCTTTCACTTCCAGAATAGAGCTCTTCCAGTACATTGTGCTGCTCACACTGAATGAAGAACTGAGGTGACCTTTGATTTATAACCTCTGTGGCCATCATCCATGAGAGGCCACCATGAGCATGCTTACACAGAGGTGTTACCGCTCTAAAGATGAATATATGAACACTGGGATAGTTGGGCACCTGAAATGATGACAGTGACAGGTCCATGTGCTATTCACTATTTAAGAGCTTGGCATTTACTAATCCATAGAATCCTCATACAATCCCTATTAAATAGATACTATTATTATCTCCATTTATAGATGGGGAATTTGAGGTACAGATGTTAGGGAACTTGCCCAGGGCCATACAACTAGTAATTTGCGCTGTTAGCATCCAAATGCAGGTGGTCTACTTTAAGCCCTCACTCTTAACCATTAATGATATTCTGCCTGCTCTGGTTATAAGGCACAATTTGTCCCTCAAAACACCAAATCAGAGTTTCCACGGAAACTAACTACGTAAGAATCCTGGGTGAACTGTGAGGCAAACAGAGATCAGTAGCACAGTTTTTACCAATGTAGTATTGGCAGAACTGACTGTTTTGCTTTCTAAGGCTTTAATTTTCTTTGTACAATAGTCCTCCATAAACAGCAATAAAAGAAACAGAACAAACACCATTGAGTCGCCAGCTTCCAAGGTACTGAGCGGTGCTTTATTGATGGCAGGTGTATGAAGCTTCCTGGAACATGCTGTTTACAAATAAAGTCATCTTTTTGGCATTAAGAGAATGGAGAGTATGTGGATCCTGCTGGTCAGGGAGCATGACACAATAAATAACTGATTAAAGAGGAATGACTTCTCTGCTGCTCCATGCAGGCCAGAGTGTTTTATTTAAAATTGCTCTCTGAAGACAGAGATGGCAGATGGATTAGAGGGAAGGCACTGCACAGGGAGAGTCTCAAGAAACAGAGCAACAAAATCTCTGTCACCTGATCGGGAGCAAGCAGCCCCTTTAGATCAAGAAAAAAAAAGTCTCTATTTCCTGACTGAATGGGGACAATTTCCTAGGTTGGAACTCTTCCCACAATCTCCTTCTCAATTCCATTAAGTTTATTGACTTTCCATTCTAATTACTATTAAAATTTAAAAGCAATCAATCAGAGATAGAGTCCAGAAGAAGGCAGATTCTCAGATATAAAAAAAAAAATAAACTGTCTTCAGGAAGATCAAAGTGCAAGTGGGTATCTGGATTAAATATTTCATTTGGTAACGTAGGTTGATGATGTATCTTCCTCATACGCATTTGTTAAACCCTAAAGGTTTATAAGTTTTGAAATTTTCTAGCACAGCATGGACTGCTTTGATAATGAAGTTTGACCACAAAATTGATGCTTTTACTGCCTCATAATCACATTTCAAATTGACTCTATCTAGAAATAATGAATAAATTGTTTCTCTGATTTTTTCTGGAGAGGTACAGACCTGTTGACACTCTGAAAGATGGATAGATGGACATAGCTGAGGATATGTGGTTCAGAAAGGTGTTGTCAGATTTGCTTGGGGTTGAACCTTCATTAAAACACTTTAATCTGTATTACTGTATAGCTAAACAGAGCATATGTACTGTAAATATCCAGACCTTACTTATGGAAATTGTTACTTCTCAAATTTTTCTTTCTTTTTTTTTTTGTAGTTTTTAATTTTATTATATTATGTTAGTCACCATACAATACATCATTAGTTTTTGATGTAGTGATCCACGATCCATTGTTTTCGTATAACACCCAGTGCTCCATGCAGTACGTGCCCTCCTTAATATCCATCACCGGGCTAACCCATCCCCCCTCCCCCCTCCCCTCTAAAACCCTGTTTGTTTCTCAGAGTCCATAGTCTCTCATGGTTCATCTCTCCCTCCAATTCCCCCCCCCTCATTTTTCCCTTCCTTCTTCTAATGTCCTCCATGCTATTCCTTATGTTCCACAAATAAGTGAAACCCTATGATAATCGACCTTCTCTGCTTGACTTATTTCGCTTAGCATAATCTCCTCCAGTCCCATCCATGTTGATGTAAAAGTTGGGTATTCATCTTTTCTGATGGCTGAGTAATATTCCATTGTATATATGGACCACATCTTCTTTATCCATTCATCTGTTGAAGGGCATCTCGGCTCTTTCCACAGTTTGGCTATTGCGGACATTGCTGCTATGAACATTGGGGTGCATATGGCCCTTCTTTTCACTACATCTGTGTCTTTGGGGTAAATATCCAGGAGTGCAATTGCTGGGTCATAGGGTAGCTCTATTTTTAAATTTTTGAGGAACCTCCACACTGTTTTCCAAAGTGGCTGTACCAACTTGCATTCCCACCAACAGTGTAAGAGGGTTCCCCTTTCTCCACAACCTCTCCAACATTTGTTGTTTCTTTCCCTGTCCATTTTGGCCATTCTAACTGGTGTAAGGTGGTATCTCAGTGTGGTTTTGATTTGGATTTCCCTGATGGCTAATGATGATGAACATTTTTTCATGTGTCTGTTAGCCATTTGTATGTCTTCTTCAGAGAAGTGTCTGTTCATCTCTTCTGCCCACTTTTTGACTTGATTATTTGTTTTTTGGGTGTTGAGTTTGAGAAGTTCTTTATAGATTTTGGATACCAGCCCTTTATCTGTAGTATCATTTGCAAATATCTTCTCCCATTCTGTGGGTTGCCTCTTTGTTTTGTTGACTGTTTCCTTTGCTGTGCAGAAGCTTTTGATCTTGATGAAGTCCCAAAAGTTCATTTTTGCTTTTGTTTCACTAGCTTTTGGAGATGTATCTTGAAAGAAGTTGCTGTGGCCGATGTCAAAGAGGTTACTGCCTATGTTCTCCTCTAGGATTTTGATGGATTCCTGTCTCACATTGAGGTCTTTCATCCACTTTGAGTTTATCTTTGTGACTGGTGTTAGAGAATGGTCGAGTTTCATTCTTCTGCATGTGGCTGTCCAATTTTCCCAGCACCATTTATTGAAGAGACTGTCTTTTTTCCATTGCATCTTTTTTCCTGCTTTGTCAAAGATTATTTGACCATAGAGTTGAGGGTCCATATCTGGGTTCTCTATTCTGTTCCATTGGTCTGTATGTCTGTTTTTGTGCCAGTACCATGCTGTCTTGGTGATCACTGCTTTGTAATATAGCTTGAAATCGGGCAACGTGATGCCCCCAGCTTTGTTTTTCTTTTTCAACATCTCCTTGGCGATTCGGGGTCTTTTCTGATTCCATACAAATTTTAGGATCGTTTGATCCAGCACTTTGAAAAATGTCATTGGAATTTTGATCAGGATGGCATTGAAGGTATAGATTGCTCTGGGTAGCATAGACATTTTAACAATGTTTATTCTTCCGATCCATGAGCATGGAATATTTTTCCATCTTTTTGTGTCTTCTTCAATTTCGTTCATGAGTGTTTTGTAGTTCCTAGAGTATAGATCCTTTACCTCTTTGGTTAGGTTTATTCTGAGGTATCTTATGGTTTTTGGTGCTATTGTAAATGGAATTGTTTTTCTAATTTCTCTTTCTACAGTTGCGTTGTTAGTGTATAAGAAAGCAACTGATTTCTGTGCATTGATTTTGTATCCTGCCACATTACTGAATTGCTGGATGAGTTCTAGTAATTTGGGGGTGGAGTCTTTTGGGTTTTCCACATAAAGTATCATGTCGTCTGTGAAAAGAGAGAGTTTGACTTCTTCTTTGCCAATTTGAATACCTTTTATTTCTTTTTGTTGTCTGATTGCTGTTGCTAGGACTTCTAGTACTATGTTGAACAACAGTGGTGAGAGTGGGCACCCTTGACGTTTTCCTGATCTTAAAGGAAAGGCTCTCAGCTTTTCCCCATTGAGGATGATATTCGCTGTGGGTTTTTCATAGATGGATTTTATGAGCTTGAGGAATGTTCCCTCTATCCCTATACTCTGGAGAGTTTTAATCAGGAAAGGATGTTGTATTTTGTCAAATGCTTTTTCTGCATCAATTGAGAGGACCGTATGGTTCTTCTCCCTCCTCTTATTAATGTGTTCTATCACATTGATTGATTTGCGAATGTTGAAACACCCTTGCATCCCCGGGATAAATCCCACTTGGTCGTGGTGGATGATCCTTTTAATGTATTGTTGGATCCTATTAGCTAGGATTTTGTTGAGGATTTTGGAATCTCTATTCATCAGGGATATCGGTCTGAAATTCTCCTTTTTGATGGGGTCTTTGCCTGGTTTGGGGATTAAGGTAATGCTGGCCTCATAGAATGAGTTTGGAAGTTTTCCTTCTGTTTCTATTTTTTGAAACAGCTTCAGTAGAATAGGTATTATTTCTTCTTTGAATGTTTGGTAGAATTCCCCAGCGAATCCATCAGGCCCTGGACTCTTGTTTTTTGGGAGGTTTTTGATCACTGCTTCAATCTCGTTACTGGTTATTGGCCTATTCAGGTTGTCAATTTCTTCCTGTTTCAGTCTTGGCAGCTTATAAGTTTCCAGGAAGGCCTCCATTTCATCCAGATTGCTCAGTTTATTGGCATATAGTTGTTGATAATAATTTCTAATAATTGTTTCTATTTCCTTGGTGTTAGTCGTGATCTCTCCCCTTTCATTCATAATTTTATTAATTTGGGTCCTTTCTCTCTTCTTTTGGATAAGTCTGGCCAGTGGTTTATCAATCTTATTAATTCTTTCAAAGAACCAACTTCTAGTTCCGTTGATCTGATCTACTGTGTTTCTGGTTTCTAATTCATTGATTTCTGCTCTAATTTTAATTATTTCTCTTCTAATGCGTGGCTTAGGCGTCGTTTGTTGCTTTTTCTCCAGTTCTTTAAGGTGTAGAGTTAGTTGGTGAATTCGGGATTTTTCTATTTTTTTGAGTGAGGCTTGGATGGCTATGTATTTCCCCCTTAGGACCGCCTTTGCAGTGTCCCATAGGTTTTGGACCAATGTGTTTTCGTTCTCACTGATTTCCATGAATTGTTTAAGTTCTTCTTTGATTTCTTGGTTGACCCAAACATTCTTGAGCAGAGTGGTCTTTAGCTTCCAAGTGTTTGAATTTCTGACAAATTTTTTCTTGTGATTGAGTTCCAGTTTTAGAGCATTGTGGTCTGAGAATATGCAGGGAATAATCTCAATCTTTTGGTATCAGTTGAGACCTGATTTGTGACCCAGTATATGGTCTATTCTGGAGAAAGTTCCATGTGCGCTTGAGAAGAATGAGTATTCTGTTGTTTTAGGGTGGAATGTTCTGTAAATATCTATGAGGTCCATCTGGTTCAATGTATCATTCAAAGCTCTTGTTTCCTTGTTGATTTTCTGTTTAGATGATCCGTCCATTGCTGAGAGTGGAGTATTGAGGTCTCCTACAATTAACGTATTGTTATCAATATGACTCTTTATTTTGGTTAACAGTTGGCTTATGTAGATGGCTGTTCCCATGTTGGGGGCATAGATATTTACAATTGTTAGATCTTCTTGTTGGATAGACCCTTTAAGAATGATATAGTGTCCTTCTATGTCTCTTATTACAGACTTTAGTTTAAAATCTAATTTGTCTGATATAAGAATTGCTACCCCAGCTTTCTTTTGAGGTCCACTGGCATGGAAGATGGATCTCCATCCCTTCACTTTCAGTCTGGATGTATCTTTAGGTTCAAAATGAGTCTCTTGTAGACAGCATATGGATGGGTCCTGTCTTTTTATCCAATCTGCAACCCTGTGCCATTTTATGGGAGCGTTTAGGCCATTCTCGTTGAGAGTGATTATTGAAAGATATGAATTAATTGTCATCATGTTGCCTGTGAAGACATTGTTTTTATAGATTGTCCCTGTAAATTTCTGTTGTAGATCACTCTTGGGGTCTTTCTCCTTTTATAGAAGCCCCCTTATTATTTCTTGCAGGGCCGGCTTAGTGGTCACATATTCTTTCAACTTCTGCCAGTCGTGGAAGCTCTGCATCTCTCCATCCATTCTAAATGAAAGCCTTGCCGGATAAAGTATCCTTGGCTGCATGTTCTTCTCATTTAGTACCCTGAATATGTCTTGCCAGGCCTTTCTGGCTTGCCAGGTCTCTGTGGATAGGTCTGACGTTATTCTGATGTTCCTCCCTCTGTACGTAAGGAATCTCTTCCCCCTAACTGCCCTTAAGATGGTTTCCTTGGTTCTAAGATTTGCAAGTTTTACTATTACATGCCGGGGTGTTGGCCTGTTTTCCTTGATCTTAGGAGGGGTCCTCTCTGCCTCTAGGACTCGAATGTTTGTTTCATTCCCCAGATTAGGGAAGTTCTCAGCTACGATTTGCTCAAATACATCTTCTAGCCCTCTCTCTCTCTCCACTCCCGATTCCAATGATTCTGACATTGGAATGCCTCATGGTGTCATTTACTTCTCTGATTCTATTTTCATGGATTCTGAGTTGTTTTTCCCTGGCCTCCTCTTTTCCCTTTTTATCTATTATACTGTCTTCCAGATCGCTTATTCTCTCTTCTGTCTCAGTTACCCTAGCTGTTAGATTATCTAGATTGGATTGGATCTCATTGATAGCATTTTTAAGTTCTGCCAATTCACCTTTCATTTTGCCCTTAGAGACTCTATGTTGCCATTAATTGATTTCTCCATTCTAGCCATTGTCTTCACAATTGCTAGCCTGAATTCCATCTCTGACATCTTGGCTATGTCTGCATCCATTTGTAAATCTGCAGCATAAGTCATAATCTCTGAGTGTTTTCTGTTTTGGGGGCTCCTCCTCCTAGTCATTCTGTTGATGGGTGTTTGAGGGAATGTAAAGAGTCGAAATTATTGACCAGAACCCAAGCAAGATGCACCTGTTTTCTTGGGACCTTAGGGTTGCTGGCCTCTTGTTTTCCCGGCCTGTCTTCTGCGGGAGGGGCCTGCCGCGCTGTTACTCAGACAACCCTGTTTGGGCGGAGTTGCCCTGCGCCCCTGTGGCGGGGGATGGGCTCAGTGGGAATCAGTCTTTGGGGCTTTTGTTCTCTGGCACCTTTCACTGGAGGCTTTCCGCCTCTCTTCCGCGAGTCAGAGCAGAAGAGACCGTTTCCAATCCTCTGCCTCAGAGCAGAGAGACCTCAGTCTGTTCTTTAGTGAGCTCTCCAGGCCACACTGCCTCCGTTTCTGTCCGTGTAACATTCGTATGTTTTTAGTACAGAGAAGATAATACTTCCACACACCCTTTTAAGAAGATACTAGAGGATGTTCACCACCAAAAGCGGGGAATAAACCGGGTGGTCTGCGCCAGAGCTGCTTCCGCAGTTTGGGCAGTGGCAGAAAGGACGCCTCTGCCTGGGTTCTGTGGCTTGCAAATTTGGCTTTGCCCCGTACTGGTTTTTTGTTTTGACTTTTTTTGGAATATTCCCGCGGTCGCTCGGCAGTGGAGTGGCGCTCGCGCGCTCTAGCCCCCTCAATTTTTTCTTAAGTTTTAATTTAAGTTCCAGTTAGTTAACATACAGTGTAATATTAGTTTCAGGTGAACAATATAGTGATTCAACACTTCCATACAACACCCTGTGCTCATCACAGCAAGTCCCCTCCTTAATCCCCATCACCTATTTAATCCATTCCCCCACCCACCTCCCCTCTGATAACCATCAGTTTGTTTTCTGTAGTTAAGAGTCTGATTCTTGGTTTGCCTTTCTCTCTCTTTTCCCCTTTGCTCATTTGTTTTGTTTCTTAAATTCCATATGAGTAAATTCATATGGTATTTGTCTTTCTCTGACTGACTTATTTCACTTAGCATAATACTCTAGCTCCATCCATGTCATTGCAAATGGCAAGATTTCATTCTTTTTTATGGCTGAACAATATTCCACTGTGGAGATATATATATATATCTTCTTTATCCATTCATCTGTTGATGGACACTTGAGCTGTTTCCATAATTTGGCTATTATAAATAATGCTGCTATAAACGTAAACATCAGGGTATTTGTATCCCTTCAAATCAATAGTTTTGTTTTCTGTGGGTAAATAACTAGTAATGCATTTGCTGGATTATAGAGTAGTTATATTTTTAACTTTTTGTGGAACCTCCATACTGTTTTCCAGAGTGGCCCCACCAGTCTGCATTCCCACCAACAGTACGAGGGTTCTCCTTTCTCCACATCCTCGCCAACACCTGTCATTCCTTATATTTTTGATTTTATCCATTCTGACAGGTGTGAGGTGATATCTCATTGTAGTTTTGGTTTGTATTTCCCTGATGGTGAGTGATGTTAAGCATTTTTTCATGTGTCTGGTGGCCATCTATATATCTTTTTGGAAAAATGTCTGTTCCTGTTTTCTGCCCATTTTTTAATTGGATTATTCATTATTTGGGTTTTAGAAGTTCTTTATAGATTTTGGATATTAACCATTTATCAGATACGTCATTTACAAATATCTTCTCCCATTCCATAGGTTGCCTTTTAGTTTTGTTGATTATTTCCTTTGCTGTACAGAAGCTTTTTCTTTTTTTTCATTAACATATAATGTTTATTTGTTCCAGGGGTATAGGTCTGTGATTCATCAGTCTTACACAATTCACAGTGCTCCCCATAGCACATACCCTCCTCAATATCCATCACCCAGCCACCCCATCCCTCCCATGTCCCTCCACTCCAACAACCCTCAGTTTGTTTCCTGAGATTAAGAGTCTCTTATGGTTTGTCTCCCTCTCTGCTTTCGTCTTGTTTCATTTTTCCCTCCCTTCCCCTATGATCCTTTGTCTTGTTTCTCAAATTCCTTGTATCAGTGAAATAATATAATTGTCTTTCTCTGATTGACTTATTTCACTTAGCATAATACCCTCTAGTTCCAACCACGTCATTGAAAATGGCAAGATTTCATTTTTTGATGGCTGCATAATATTCCATCATATATATATATATATATATATATATATATATATATATATATACCACATCTTCTTTATCCATTCATCTGTTGATGGACATCTAGGCTCTTTCCATAGTTTGGCTACTGTAGACATTGCTGCCATAAACACTGAGGTGCAGGTGCCCCTTCGGATCACTACATTTGTATCTTTGGGTAAGTACCCAGTAGTGAAATTGCTGGGTCATAAGGTAGCTCTATTTTCAACTTTTTGAGGAACCTCCATACTGTTTTCCAGAGTGGCTGAACCTGTTTGCTATTCCCACCAATAGTGTAGGAGGGTTCCCCTTTCTCCACATCCTCACCAGCATCTGTTGTTTCCTGACTTGTTAATTTTAGCCATTCTGACTGGTGTGAGGTGGTATCTCATTGAGGTTTTGATTTGGATTTCCCTGATGCCAAGTGATGTTGAGTACTTTTTCATGTGTCTGTTGGCCATTTGGATGTCTTCTTTGGAAAAATGTCTGTTCATGTCTTCTGCCCATTTCTTGATTGGATTATTTGTTCTCTGGATGTTGAGTTTGATAAGTTCTTTATAGATTTTGGATACTAGCCCTTTATTTGATATGTCATTTGCAAATATCTTCTCCCATTCTGTTGGTTGTCTTTTGATTTTGTTGACTGTTTCCTTTGTTGTGCAAAGGCTTTTTATCTTGATGAAGTCCCAATAGTTCATTTTTGCACTTGCTTCCCTTGCCTTTGGCAATGTTTCTAGGAAGAATTTGCTGCAGCTGAGGTCAAAGAGGTTGCTGCCTGTGTTCTCCTCAAGGATTTTGATGGATTCCTATCTCACATTTAGGTCTTTCATCCATTTTGAGTCTATTTTTGTGTGTGGTGTAAGGAAATGGTCCAGTTTCATTCTTCTGCATGTGGCTGTCCAATTTTCCCAACACCATTTGTTGAAGAGACTGTCTTTTTTCCATTGTATATTCTTTCCTGCTTTGTCGAAGATTAGTTGACCATAGAGTTGAGGGTCCATTTCTGGGCTCTCTATTCTGTTCCATTGATCTATGTGTCTGTCTTTGTGCCAGTACCATACTATCTTGATGATTACAGCTTTGTAATAGAGCTTGAAGTCTGGAACTGTGATGCCACCAGCTTTTTCTTTTTCAACATTCCTCTGGCTATTCAGCATCTTTTCAGGTTTCATATAAATTTTAGGATTATTTGTTCAATTTCTTTGAAAAAAGTGGATGGTATTTTGATAGGGATTGCATTAAATGTGTAGATTGCTCTGGGTAGCATAGACATTTTCACAATATTTGTTCTTCTAATCCATGAGCATGGAAAGTTTTTCCATTTCTTTGTGATTTCCTCAATTTCTTTCATGAGTATTCTATAGTTTTCTGAGTACAGATCCTTTGCCTCTTTGGTTAGATTTCTTCCTAGGTATCTTATGGTTTTGGGTGCAATTGTAAATGGGATCGACTCCTTACTTTCTCTTTCTTCTGTCTTGTTGTTGGTGTATAGAAATTCCACTGATTTCTGTGCATTGATTTCATATCCTCCCACTTTGCTGAATTGCTGTATGAGTTCTAGTAATTTGGGGGTAGAGTCTTCTGGGTTTTCCACATAAAGTATCATATCATCTGCAAAGAGTGAGAGTTTGATTTCTTCTTTGCTCATTCAGATGCCTTTTATTTCTTTTTGTTGTCTGATTGCTGTGGCTAGGACTTCTAGTACTATGTTGAATAGCAATGGTGAGAGTGCACATCCCTGCTGTGTTCCTGACCTTAGGGGAAATGCTCTCAGTTTTTCCCCATTGAGAATGATACTCTCTGTGCATTTCTCATAGATGGCTTTTATGATATTGAGGTATGTACCCTCTATCCCTACACTGGGGAGAGTTTTAATCAAGAAAGGATGCTGTACTTTGTCAAATGCTTTTTCTGCATCTATTGAGAGGATCATATGGTTCTTGTTCTTTATTAATGTATTGTATCACATTGATTGATTTGTGGATGTTGAACCAAACTTACAGCCCAGGAATAAATCCCATTTGGTCGTGGTGAATAATCCTTTTAATGTACTGTTGGATCATATTGGCTAGTATTTTGATGAGAATTTTTGCATCCATGTTCATCAGGGATATTGGTCTGTAGTCCTCCTTTTTGATGGGGTCTTTGGTTTTGGGATCAAGGTAATGCTGGCCTCATAAAATGAGTCTAGAAGCTTTCCTTCTGTTTCCATTTTTTGGAACAGTTTTAGAAGAATAGGTATTAATTCTTCTTTAAATGTTTGATAGAATTCCTCTGGGAAGCCATCTCGCACTGGGCTCTTGTTTGTTTGGAGATTTTTGATTACTGCTTCAATTTCCCTACTGGTTATGGGTCTGTTCAGGTTTTCTATTTCTTCCTGGTTCAGTTTTGGTAGTTTATACGTCTCTAGGAATGCATCCATTTCTTCCAGATTGTCTAATTTGCTGGCATAGAGTTGCTCATAATATGTTCTTATAATTGTTTGTATTTCTTTGGTGTTGGTTGTGATCTCTCCTCTTTCATTCATGATTTTATTTATTTGGGTCCTTTCTCTTTTCTTTTTGATAAGTCTGGCCAGGGGTTTATCAATCTTATTAATTCTTTCAAAGAACCAGCTCCTAGTTTCATTGATCTGTTCTTTTGTTTTCTATTTCATTGATTTCTGCTCTGATCTTTATTATTTCTCTTCTCCTGCTGGGTTTAGGCTTTATTTGCTGTTCTTTCTCCAGCTCCTTTAGGTATAGAGTTAGGTTGAGTATTTGAGACCTTTCTTGTTTCTTGTTTCTTGGCTTGTATTGCTATATACTTTCCTCTTAGGACTGCCTTTGCTACATCCCAAAGATTTTGAACAGTTGTGTTTTCATTTTCATTTATTTCCATGAATTTTTTTTTTAATTCTTCTTTAATTTCCTGGTTGACCCATTCATTCTTTAGTAGGATGCTCCAACAAGAAGATATAACAATTTTAAATATCTATGCCCCTAACATGGGAGCAGCTAATTATATAAGCCAATTAATAACAAAATCAAAGAAACACATTGACAACAATACAATAATAATAGGGGACTTTAACACCCCCCTCACTGAAATGGACAGATCATCTAAGTAAAAGATCAACAAGGAAATAAAGGCTTTAAATGACACACTGGACTGGATGGACTTCACAGATGTATTCAGAACATCCCTACCCAAAGCAACAGAATACACATTCTTCTCTAGTGCCCATGGAACATTCTCCAGAATAGATCACATCCTGGGTCACAAATCAGGTCTCAACCAGTACCAAAAGATTGGGATCATTCCCTGCATATTTTCGGACCAAAATGCTTTGAAACTAGAATTCAATCACAAGAGGAAAGTTGTAAAGAATGCAAATACATGGAGGCTAAAGAGCATCGTACTAAAGAATGAATGTGCAAGAAGCTTTTTATTTTGATGTAGTCCCAACAATTTATTTTTGCGTTTACTTCCCTTGCCTCAGGAGACATATCTAGAAAGAAGTTGCTATGGCTGATGCCAAAGAGGTTACTGCTTGTGTTCTCCTCTAGGATTTTTATGGCTTCAGGTCTCACATTTAGGTCTTTAATCCATTTTGAATTTGTTTTTGTGTATGGTATAAGAAAGTGGTCGTTTCCTTCTTTTGCATAATACTGTCCAGTTTTTCCAACACCATTTGTTACTTCCCAAGTTTTAATAATTATCACAATTAACTGAACTCCTCTTTGTAGGAGGAAAGAGTACATGAAGTTAAGTTACATGTTTGCCCAATATTTTCAAATTAGCAACTATATAAAATTCAAAACTATTTCCTCCTAATCCTCCAATAAAAAAACAACAAAAACTAACATTCATTGTAGGAAGCTCACTTGAGAAACCATATGAATTTACCATTTTGATTGGCTCAAAAATGTTCTTGGATCAGCAATTTAAAAATGGTTCAATCCAAATAGAAATAATGTGGACTAGGAATCCAGAGGCCTGGATCTTCCTCTAATTAACTGTTTATTCTTTGGTGAGTTGTTCAGACCCTCTGACCTCCACTTCCCTCAGCTCTAAACTGGGATTAATAGTGTGTGCTCTTTCCAAAGCTCTTAAGGTTGCTGCCAGTATCAAAGCAATATTTGTAAACTAAAATACGCTCTCGAAATGTAGGATATCATACACCTTAAATAGCTAAGCTCTGTGTCAAAGTTTTGTCCTCAAAGCATCATATTTTTCTAAGTGGAACTATATGATCTAGAACTATGGTGCTACTACTGTCAAATAGCCAATTTTTTCCTACAATGTTTTTTTAAATATCAGCCTGAGAATTAAGAAAATAAAAAATAATAGAAATTTTAGATATTTATTTCCAGATTCAACCTGAGAATCACAGTTTCCAGGACAGATATTACTTATGATTGTCTAGTATTAGTGTCAATCAAAATGGCAATATTCCCAGTTTGTTATATGTCATCATCAACAGATTTTTTTCTTACACTGCCAATAATGCAATCTATTGGTGCTTTAAAAGGAGTTATGTAATGACCATTTTCTTTTCCTGATAAGTTTTCTGTCTAGTCATTTCTGATTCTTTGAGGTAATATGAAGTCCTGAGGAAAACCTGCTTTGGGGAGATGATGAGAAAGCAACCTTGGCAACTGAGTAGGTAAGATATGTGACAGAACACTCTTCATTTAGTGAAATATCAGGAAAAACAAATATATGAATTTCTTTTTAAAAATCTATTTAAAATGGACAATGGTTTTTGAAAAAGGCAAAATACTAATAGCCACTGGGCAGAAAAACAAAAAACAAAACCAATGGATTAGAAAGTGCTAAAAAATTAACAAGGATGTGTGTGTGAGTAGACAAAGCAAAAAACATCTCACATGAAGTAAAAACAAGAACAAAACTGCATTGACACAGTAGTAGACAAAATAGCTCTAATATATACTTTAAAATATTGCCAATTTACTAAAAGTGAAACTGAAACTAAAGCACTGAAGTATAAAGCATTAGTGAATATTTTAATAATGTCTCTGGCTCAGAAAATGTAAAACCATGAAACTACATGCAACTGAGAAATTTCTGAAGATTAAATAAAAAGGTGAGATTATTCCAGAAAAGCTAATTAAAAAGTTAATCCCAACATTTTGTTGCCTACATAACTCATCTTCCACAGAAAATGTAAAGGTTAAAATGCCTGTCAATGCTTCAAGTTTCCATTTCAATCCACTTACAGAATCATAGAAATTCTAAATTCCTACATACATAAACTTTGCAATCATATGATCATTGATGTTTAATGTTTATGGCAAACTTCCCACGGAAGCACTCTGCGAGATTAAAAAGTGTCCTTCAGAGAAGGCTCTGGTCTAATGTTTAACTCTTTAGAGTGGCTAGGGAATGTCTCTACCACCTAAACAGACATCTCTTCTGTCAGAAAGACTGTTCCACAGGCGATCGTCTCACGGAGAGGCTCATTATTTTTCCCTGTAATGGTTCCGTTGAAAGAGAACTTAACTTGGAGTTAGAACTGGGGCTGAGCTCCAGCACTGACCTACATGCTGGGTCATCTTGGGCAATTCACTGAACTTCTCAAGACTCAGTTTTGTCTGTCTATGAGATATGATTAATAGCGTAACCTTATAGGGTTGATGAGAGAGCCAAATGAAACAATATATGGGAATATACTTGGTAAACCGTGAAATGCTAATAAATGCACAGCATGTATAGTTCCTGAGAGGGTACTCAAATTAAGTACTTGCTTTGATTTTACAGTGATTTAGATGAAAAGCAGTGAAATGTGAGCACTCTTCTTTCAGTTTGTACAATAAAGCTGGTGTTAATTAGTCCTAATCCATGTTTAGGAGGTGTGCATTTCTTTGAAACCTGCCCCCAAAGATATTACAAATATAAAGTGTCCTCAAATTGCTTTCACCCTGCAATTATTTGTTGCTCTGCGTAAGAAGCAGTAGAGGTGACTTGGTCATATCAGCACATCCAGATAGTGTCAAGAAATTGTACCAACAACCACCTTTTCACATCCCATTTCACTAGCTTCCCATACATCCATCCCCTGCTAGAGACAAGACTATTGGCCTGTCATCGCCCTCTTAATTGTTTCCACATTTACATTTTTAGATACTGTTTACTTCACATTTTATCCTCCTTTCTCTACAGAAATGCATTACTCTCACCCCCTTAAAGATCACAACTCTTCTAGAAAACATTCCATGATTGCCTCCTATTCTCTGTTAATTCTATTTTCTCTTTTCTTTTTTTCTTTCTTTTCTTTCTTTCTTTCTTTCTTTTTTCTTTTAGAGAGAGAGAGAGAGAGTGAGCACACGAGTTGGAGGGGAGGGGGAGAGAGAGAGAGAGAGAGAAAATCTTAAGCAGACTCCACATCCAGCTCAGAGCCTGATGCAGGGCTCTATCTCACAACCCTGAGATCATGACCTGAGAGGAAATCAAGATTTGGACACTTAACCAGTTGAGCTACCCAGGGACCCTGTTAATTCTATTTTCAATCCCACTGTTAGAAGAGAGTCATGTAAGATCCCATATTTCTGTAGGTATTGATGGAATTTTAGGACACTAAATGAAACTAAGACTGGGGCTGTACCACAGTGGATCCATTAAATAATTTCAGTCAATTCATTGCAGCTTAAAAAAAAAAACAACAAAAAAACCCCACAAAAACACAAAACTGGTCCATCCAGTTCCCATTTATGAAGGGAAATTGCCATGAGTCAGATTAGAAGTGTCAGTCCCAGTTCCTCTCACACTCTCAACTTAGTGTGTGTATGCATATGTGTGTGTGCGTATAATTTTCTCAGCTGTTTAACTCCTTAATTGCTTAATCAGTAGGGCACAGAGGAAATTCATTAGATAGAAAATTGTAGTATGTGCTGCTGCTAATCTGCTATGAGTCTTAAGTAGTCCACTGCAGCTCAATCCCTCTCCTGTAAAATGAGTGTATAATACTAGCTAATACATAAGGTCCCCACAAGTATCATGACCTATCCACAAGAAGAAATCAGTAATATATCTTTACCATATCAGAAAAATACCTTGCCACTTTCTGCTACACCATTTTCAGTGAATTTAGAGTTAAGTTTGGTATACTTTATATAGATGTCATTATATGAGACAAAAAATAAAGTAAAAGAGCATGAAAAATGTGCTTCTCTCTTGGTTTTGTTTCAGAGGGGTATATTGTGTACTGGTATGATAAGCCCAAATGTTGCAGCTTGTTCCTCTGCTGGTGACACCAGAGGCTTTGCAAAGGAATGGAGCCCCCTCCATGAATAAGTTCCTGTCTACCTCCCTGTACCAGTCTGAATCCCAGAGTCTTTTGATCCACTATCTCCACTTATTAAAAAGGCTCTTCTGGGGCGCCTGGGTGGCTCGGTCATTAAGCGTCCGCCTTCAGCTCAGGTCATGATCCCAGGGTCCTGGGATCGAGCCCCGCGTCGGGCTCCCTGCTCTGCGGGAAGCCTGCTTTTCCCTCTGCCACTCCCCCTGCTTCTCTTCCTTCTCTCGCTATGTATGTCTCTGTCAAATAAATAAATAAATTAAATTAAAAAAAAAAAAAAAAGGCTCTTCTATTCTGCCAGGTGCTGGCTTGCTTTGACTTCAGGAGCTTTGGAATAGAGCAGAAAACTATACAGGTGGCCTCCTTATACCAGCCTCTAAAGTGGAGTTAGGTCTACCTGTTGCTACTACTGCTGCTGTCACTGCTCTGGACAGCCTGACCCAGAATTCTGGATCAGCAGGTACAAAGAACAGCATCTTAAGTCTTAAATCACTCTTTTTGATTAAGAGACTGACATATCTGTGTGCAACTGATGGATGCCCTAGAGACTTTTAAGTTTGACAGATTTTCTAAGGCACTGGGGAGAACCTATGTTATGTCTTACACAGAATAAATGCTTAGTCTATGTTTATTGAATTATTCCACCAGACTGAGTAACATTTTAAAGAAAGTTCTCCATAAGCTATGATGGTAAGCCAAACCAGAAAGATAAAGTTTAATGGAAATAAACATCAAGTCCTATTCTTAGGTTGATATTAATTTAATAATAAAAGGACCTTATTATGTTTATGTAAATTTTACAGATACAAATCATTCACACATATTTATTCTATTCAATACCTAGCAAAAAAATGCCATATTTCTTACATACTCACTTTTTAATAAGTAAACTGTGAAACAGGATAAACAACTTGCTCAAAGTCACACATCTAGTAAGTTGTTGGTTGAACTCAAGGTCAGGTCTTCTAATTTTAAGTCCTGGGCTACTCCTAAAATATATTAAGGTGCTGCATGCATTTAAGGGATTAAGTGAGTTCAGATGGAGGGAACTTTGTGTTCCTAAAATACCGTTCAAGAATAACAATTTTAATTTACCTTCATGAAAATATATCACATAGAACAAGACTAACAAGTCTTATTGAACTGTATATTGGTCGGGCCATATCTGAAGCATATATTCTATTGTGAGTTAATATAAGGTTTAGGATTTATAAAAAGTCATAAAGTAGACAGTTGCCAGTAATTTGTTACAGTGGCTAAAATTTTGAAAACCATGCCTTTCAAGGAGCAACTGAAGGAATTTGGGGTGCTCGCCTGGAAAAAGGAATATTGGTGGTGGTGGTGGTCATAGAGGGTGGAGTGATAGGGGCAGGGAAACTACATTCATTGCCTGTATATTAAAAGCTCTGAGCAGCTGCTACATCAGAAAGATTAGATATGTAGCCTCAGAGGCCAGAATAGAACTGCTGGAGAGAAATGATCAAACTGAGGATTTTAGAGGGGAGGGGGGTGGGGGGATGGGTGAGCCTGGTGATGGGTATTGGAGAGGGCATGTATTGCATGGAGCACTGGGTGTTATACGCAAACAATGAATCATGGAACACTACATCAAAAACTAATGATGTACTGTATGGTGACTAACATAATAAAAAAATTATAAAAAAAATTCATGTTAGCAAACTGGATTCAAGCTCTCCACTTAATAAAAAAATGCAAAAAAAATAAATAAATAAACCTGAATGAAGAGCCAACACACACACACACACACACACACACAAATTATCAAAGTAACTTTTATTCAACATAAAGAAAATTTTCAAAACAAAAGTTGCTAGAAAACTCAGCACATTTTCCTGTGAGGTATAACTTGTAAATTATCAAGGAAAGATGAACAGACCTTCTGGTGTGGATAATGTAATCATGGTTTTGGCACTGAGTAAGAAGTTGAAATCAATGCTCATTATAGGCTTTTCTCGGGGTCTCTAAGATTCTATGGTTTAATCTTTCTCTAAAATAATTAAGCTTGAATAGAGGGTAAAAACACATCTGTCCTCAATCTGAATTCTTGGGGTACCTATGTTCCACTCTCAGGGCTTACCATATTACCTCAAAAACTTACTTTGAGGTAAGTTGATTACCTCAAAAGCTTTTTAGCCTGTGGAACCTTCTGCTTCATTCTCTTTTCTTATGTACATATCTTATGTAAAGATATGTATCTTATGAGTCAGGGCTATGGAGAGGCCCCTACATTATCTAGTGTGCAGGTGGGAAGGCTCCATGGCTGACAAGAGGTCAAAGGAACATGATGACAGGAGGCTGGAATCATCTAGGGCTGTGCTGTCCAATACAGTAGGTGGTAATCACATATGACTATTGAGTACATGACATATATATAGTCTGAATTGAGCTGTGCTCTAAGTGAAACACACACACATACACACAATTTCAAAGACTTAGTATGAAAAGAAGAATTTAAAGTATCATTAACAATTTGTATATTGATTAAATATTGAAGTAATATTTGTATATATTGGGTGAAATAAGATATATTAACAACATTAATTTCACTTGTTTCTTTTTAATTTTTTTAATGCAGCTAATAGAAAATTTAAAATTATATATGTAGTTCATATTATGTTCTTATTGGACATCATTGATCTGAAGATGTTCTTTGCTTACATACATGGTGGTTGATGCTGGGCTGTTGACTGGCATCTCTGCTGGGTAACTGACTGGAGTATCTACAGGTGGTCTCTTCATGTTGCTAGGGCTTCCTCCCAGTATGGTGGTCTCAGGACAGTTGAAATTTCTGTATGGCAACTGAAGGCTCCAAAAGCAAGCTTTCCAGTGTGCAAGGTACAAAGTATATTGGCTTTTTTGACTTAACTTTGGAAATCACATGCATCACTTTTACTGCATTCTATTAGTTATCAGGAAATCATAAACCAGCAGAGATTCAAGAAGAAGGGCACACTATAGCAGAAGTGTGGGATGCGGGCTACTGTTGCAGCCTTCATGGAAAATAGAATCTTCTACGACTTGTTATCAGCATAAACTAAGTCATGGAATATGCTTCTTCAGATTTAAAGAGCTATTCCTGAAGTTTAAATAAAGTGCTGGACTTGAAATAGATTAGAATTCTTCTTCTTCTTCTTTCTTTTAAGATTTATTTATTTACTTTGAGAGATGGGGTGGGGGGAGGGGCAGAAGGAGAGGCAGAGAGAATCCCAAGCAGACTCCACACTCAGTGCAGAGCCCAACTCGAGGCTCAATCCCAGGACTCCGAGACCATGACCCTAGCGGAAACCAAGAGTCGGATGCCCAACCAACTTTGCCACCCACCCGATCACTGCTAGATTAGAATTCTTCTAAAGAGACCTTCAAATCTTAAAGGTAAGCAAATAGCCATTATTAAGGGAAAATGTAATTTAAAATATGAACTGTCATTTAAGTCTTTAAAAAGTTGTCCACATGCTAAGGAAACAATCACAAATCCAGTCTGGTGGTCACAGAGTTGAATCACACAACACAGAATATGTACTTCTAGTTCTTGTTTTTGTTTTTTAGTTTATTTATAGTTACTAGAAGTATATTCCTAATAATATCTAAAAGGTACATGTTCAAAACAAACTAGCAAAAAGTCTCTCCTTTTTCCCAATGCATTTAAATTTTTATTTATTTAAGTTAAGTCCTTTGAACACGATGTGGATATGAAGATGTGTGATAAGCTTTGGCTTAAGGATAATGGATAATTTGTAATGAGCATAAAACTATTTTATAAGATATAATTTATTTAATGTGATTAACTTGTATTTGCTCTTTAGAGGGGATTGTAGGATGGTGAAGCTACACCCAAAGTAAGAAATGTCACGAAGATTAGATCAACATTCAACTTTAGTCAAACAAAGGTAATTGGTCCTAAGGGCCCCTAATAAATATGGCAATGAGTGAATGTTGATTTTTATATGTGTGTTTTTTTCTTAAATATGAATAGGAATTGTCAATGTAGTTTAAATGCTCAGCTTGCATTGTTCCTTTTGTACCTCCTCTTTAGAGTTTCAGTTGCCCAGATGATTTGCACTTTGATATTAATTTATTAATATAAACTATTATTTTCATTTATAATTAGTTTATTTATTCATCATTGAATAATTAACAATTATTTAATTTTAATTTGCATGTAATGTTAAATAGCCTCAAAGTATCAGTATATAAATCCAGTATGTTCCCCTGGATTATAGGTGGAAAGCATCTTTTGATATGCCTCATTAATAGATCATTTGATGATCAGTTAATTGAAGTGGATAGTTGGAATGGAGAAAATACAAAACAATAAGACCAATAATATAAAAAAGCAAAAGCTGAAACAGATAAGCCTGTATTATTTGCAAAAATTATCAGGATTCTGTACTGCTTCTTAATTTCAGCTACCATTTTATCCTCTTCATGGAGCAACCAGAATACAATGAAAAATTTCCCACTTCCTCCAGAATGGTGGTCAGATTCATGTGTTTGAAAAGCACAGAGATACCGGCTGGACTTTATTGCATACACTGAAGACATTCAGCTCTGCTCCTAACATTTGCTTTCTAAGTAACAAAGGCTCTTGAAATGAATCATGAAACTAAAAATAGGTTCTACTACCTTTCAAAAGGATTTTCACTTAGAAGAAAAGCTTTTTAGCCTGTGGAACCTTCTGCTTCATTCTCTTTTCTTATGTAAACAAGAAACACCAACAGTTAGCATAGATTACTAATGTTCTCAGTTTAGTCTTATGGAGAGATGAACTACTACTCAGTGAATTTAAGAGAGAGCTATATCAAATAACCTGAAACAAAACTAAACAGGAGTCTTTTAGGTCTCAATTTATTTAAATTAAATAATAAATCCGAGTTATAAAATATGATTCTATTAAAGTACAGGTTAATAGTATGAACTTTGGATCACACATACATAGGCCCATAGGCCATATAAGTTCCTCACCTATAAAACAAATATAAAAATATCTAATAAGATCTTAGGGAAGATTAAATAGGAAAACATAAATCAATGGCTTAATACAAACACAGTGAGGCTTCACTATCATTACTATTGGAATAGAGTAGAATACCTACAAACTGGGTATGGAGGGAATGTACGTTAACATAATAAATTCATACAAATGCTCAAGAGGTACATGAAAAGGTGTTCAATATCACTAATCATCAGGGAAATGCAAATCAAAACCACAGTAAGACATCACACCTCACACCTTTTAGAATGGCTATCATCAAAAAGACAGAGATGACAAGCATTAGTGAGGATGTGGAGAAAAGGGAACCCTTGCTCACTCTTGATGGGAGTATAATTGGTACAGCCACTATGGAAAAACAGTATGGAGGTTCTTCAAAAAATTAAAAATAAATCTACCATATGGTCCCACAATCTCATTTCTGGGTATATATCCAAAGGAAATGAAATCACTATCTTGAAGAGATATCTGCATTCCCACGTTTATTGCAGCATTATTCATAATAGCCAATATATACAAACAACCTAAGTGTCCAATAAATAAATTGATAAAGAAGATGTGGTACACACACACACACACACACACACACACACTGGAATATTATTCAGTCATGAGAAAGAGGGAAATCCTGCCATCTGCAACAACATGGATGGACCTTGAGGACATTATGCTACGTGAAGTAAGTCAGACTGAGAAAGACAATAGAAATATTGCATGGTATCACTTATGTGTGGAATCTAAAAAAAAAAAATTCGAACTCCTATTAATAGGGAATAGAAAAGTGATTGCCAGTTGCTGGGGGGAAGGGCTGGAGAAATAGGGAAAGGTTGGTAAAAGGATACAAAAATAATACATCAGAATAAAGAAGAAAATTGGAAAGTTAGGAAGCCCAAATTTTTGAACCAGATCTGCTACTAATTAACTATATAACTATAGTCAAGACTCTTAATTTCTCTATCAGTAAAATTAGGAAGTTGGCTAGATGGTCCCCATATTTTTGAGCTCTAAAATTAAATGATTATGAATAAACAAGATAATCAACAACTCCCCTTTCCACAATATGAAGTATAGACCTAAATCTAAGGTCTTTTGGTTACCAAAGGATGACTTTTAAGTTGAATAAAATACTCCTGGGATAACTATTCCATCTGTTTGATTAGTCAATATCTTGGAACTGAAGACTAAGCATGTATGTCCTGGTAAGAGTGTATTACTCTGGATCCAGAATGCCTGGGCTTGAATCCAGACCTATTATTTATTAGCTTTATGACCTTGGGCTAGTCAGTTTCCTTGCCTGTATAATGGAAATAGTAAGGCTACCTAACATCATCAGTTGTGAGATGGGATGGATTCACACATGAAAAACACTTAGAACAGTGTTTGGCAAGGATAAGAGCTCAATAAATACTGGCATTATTTATTGCCTTAACTTTATATCCCTTCTGTTTCTTTTCTGGTGATTTATTGTTTATTAATAACATAAATCTTTAAAAATAATAATATACTTTAAAATACTACATTCATATGTTATCCTTGCAATCTCTTTAAAATGTAGATGGCAAAAGAAAGGAGAAAACCCTAGCTTGATTACTATTTTAGATAGAAGTAACAAAACTGACTGAATTCTCTTCCCATTACAACTGAGTTATCTGAAGGAATCTGGTCAAATTTAAAGCATAAAGTGTGGCATCTAGATTCACCACTTAAAGCCTTTCCTGTTAGAAATCTCTAAAGACCAATTGAACCTTTGCTCCACTCTCATCAAAATCCAGTATAGACTCTATTAATATATTTTTTAAAAGATTTTATTTATTTATCTGAGAGAGAGAGCACATGAGGGGGGGGAGGGTCAGAGGGAGAAGCAGACTCCCTGCCGAGCAGGGAGCCCGATGCGGGACTCGATCCAGGGACTCCAGGATCATGACCTGAGCTGAAGGCAGTCGCTTAACCAACTGAGCCACCCAGGTGCCCCTAGACTCTATTAATATTTTTAATTGAATATCATTTTATCTCTAATCAAAAGGCTTTTTCTTCAAAATTAAAGAGGTTTCCAGCATCATCTGAATAGGTGAAAGCTTTAGTGGCTTCAGTTGTTGAGGGTTTACCAAGCATCACGCTATTCTCAACTTCCCAAATGTTCCATGTAATTCTCACAAGTAACCTGTGAGGTGAATATCATTCCTATTTTACATATGAGAAAGACCCTAGCAAACAGGAAATGGCAAAGCCAGGATTTTTTTTTTTTTTTGCAAAGCCAGGATTTTGAACCCAAATTTCAAATCTTTTACTCTTTCCACAATAACAACTAGTAAGAGAGGAAGGAAGGAAGGAAGGAAGGAAGGAAGGAAGGAAGGAAGGAAGGACCCTCTCCCCTCTCATGCTGTTTCTCTCTCTCTAATAAATAAATAAATAAAATCTTTAAAAAAAAAAAGTATTTATTTATTTGAGAGAAAGAGTGAGAGAGAGAGAGAGAACACATGAGCAGGGGGTGAGGGAGAAGCAGGCTCCCCACTGAGCAGGGAGCCCAACGTGGGGCTCGATCCCAGGACCCTGAGATTATGACCTAAGCTGAAGGCAGATGCTTAACCAACTGAGCCACCCAGGCACCCCTTTCTGAAAGGTTCTATCTCTGATGTCCTGGAAAATCTATTTCAAATAATCTCCTGAATTGCTTTACATATGGAAAATGGAGACTGGTATTTGCAAACAGAGACAAAGCACACAAACAGGCAAACCTCTCTGTGAAACACTTTAGTATCCTGCTACCTAGCTTATCCAAGTTAAACATCAAATATCAGTTAAAAACAAAAGGGTAAATAGTAAAGAATTATGTGTAAAAGGTCAAAACCTGAAAAGCCATCCCTGAAGTTAAAACTCTCCTTGCTAAATAGGCAAGAATGATTGGCATCTGGTGATAACAACTCAATTCACCCCATCTCTATCCTTGTTACATTCCTATGAGGTATAGATTTTTGTCATTTTGGGCACCTGAAGCTACTACTCCCTTAGTCCTAGGAAGGGGTAATGTTATCTCTGTTCTTTCAGAATCTAAGCCAGTCAGCCTCAGAGCCCATGGGAGGGATTCAGAAGTGGATGCCAGAAAGCTTAGGAATGCTGTGGAAGCTATTCTTGCAACTCATTTATAGTCATTTATTATGAGTTCACAAGTAAAGGCTTCTTTTGACACATTCAACACAGCTTCTGGAGGACAGACACATGCACAAAAAACCAAAAACTCATTCTGGCAGTTTTATTCATGTATTAATTCTCAGTAGCCTAATCTGACATGACATCCCACAGTTGAAGGGTTTTATAGCTCAGAAAACCCTGGATAACTGGCCAACTGGCTCCAGCCTTTTTCTCCTTATGTGACAGGAATGGATTTCTCCGAAGGACTTGGCCTCTGACTAGAGTGGGCAAGTCACAAGTCCCGGCTGAACTTGGTAACTTTTCAACCTGGCCACAACCTTGTCTTGGATTATCCTGTTACTTCTGTGAAAAAGCACCTCAGGCAAGTCCCAGTGGATCATGCACAGGAACAAGGTGAGCCGATGGGGCACCTGGGTGGCTCAGATGGTTAAGCGTCTGCCTTCGGCTCAGGTCATGATCCCAGGGTCCTGGGATCGAGTCCCACATCGGGCTCCTGACTCAGCAGGGAGTCTGCTTCTTCCTCTCCCTCTGCCTCTCCCACTGCTCATGCTCTCTCTCTCTCTCTCTGTATCTCTGTGTCTCAAATGAATAAATAAAATCTTTAAAAAAAATAAATTAAAAAAAAAAAAGGAACAAGGTGAGCCGAGCCAAGGCACCAAAGCCTAAAAGGCTGCTCATTTTTAACTTTTCAAGAAATGGGCCTCTTTTATGAATGGAGCTCCTTTATGAATGGGCCTCCAGATTCAACACTGACCAGTGTAAGATACCTTTTTACTAAAAATGTCTTTCCCCACAAGGAAGGCTACCCGGGTGTCCCCTCATGCTTAGTTCAAAATTCCCCTCCTCAGAGTAGTTCCTGTTTGGGGTGAGGACAAATTTAGAAGACTGCCTCTGCCTGATCAACTCTTAAAATCTATTTGTTAGATTTTAAGATCTACTTGTTAGAGGCAATGGAGAGAGTAACGCTATAGGCCAGTCCAGCTGGCTTTGTATCCTGGCCCTTCCACTTCTCAGCAGACAGCCGTGGGCAAGTTATTTAAAATTTTTTTGCGCCTGTTTCCTCATCTTCAAAATGTAGAATGATAGGAGTGCTCACCGTATAAGGTTACAGTCAGAGGGAAATAAGTTAATTCAGGTAAAGTGTATAGAACAGAACAAGTGCCAGAACCGATCAATGTTAGCTATTATTCTCATTTAGAAGTCTGAGAAGTTAGTACCCTTGCTAAAGTGGTAGTTGACTTTTTAGAATCAATCTGATCCTGAAGGAATGAAATGGGAAAAAGGTATAATAGGGCAATAAAAGGGGAATTTTGGTTTTGGGTGCTGTGGGGAATGGCCTGGAGATGTGAGCCATGGGGAAGGCTGTAATCGTGTCTTGAGGAGTAGGTTCTGACTTCCAGAAGCTAAGGCAGGAATGGCAGGGCTATACTACAAATCTTTGGTATCTAAGGAGCAATGATATTGGTGACTTTAAAACGTGAAGGCAATGTAGGTAAACAAAGTGAGACAGCTAACCATATTTACCTGAACTATAGTTTCTCCTAGGGTTAACTGTGGCAGAACAGGATTAAGTTAACTATAAATTTCCACTGAAGCAGAACCTGTTTTAGCGCTCACAATGAGCTCTCAGTAAAGGTATGTTCAGTGGATTAGTAAGTGATGAATAAACAGCCCGAAGTCCATGCTGAACTTATTTGCTCCATAAAGCTGACTTGACTAAATCCAGTGATAGTCTTTAGACAGAGCTTTGGGGATGCAGCCACTCCTATAGTTCTTTTCCCCCTTGCTGATTCAAGGTCTACCAAAAAAAAAAAAAAGGTGGGGGGGACAGCTTAAAAAAATGTTTAATATGGGAGTGCCTGGGTGGCTCAGTTGTTAAGGGTCTGCCTTGGGCTCAGGTCATGATCCCACGGTCCTGGGATCCAGCCCCGCATCAGGCTCCCTGCTCAGCGGGAAGCCTGCTTCTCCCTCTCCCACGCCCCCTGCTTGTGTTCCAATCTTTAAAAAAAAAAAGTTTAATATGGAAAAAATCACAACTGTGTCTTTATAGTTCCATTAAGGATGCTCCATACTTTTCTTGGGATCAACTAAAGGGATTCCTTAGTATATAAATAGATATTTTTACAAGTTTTCTTCAGCAAGTTCTCTTTGTTTAAAATATTTTTTTTCTGAACTAGATGGTAGTCAATTAGGAAAAAAATCATTAATGTTTTTATTAATGTGGATGGGGGAAATGATCCCAAACAAAGTTTTTCTAGATTGTTTACTGGGGTATATATTTAGATGATCCAAATTATCTTTTAATACTGCACTGCACATAATTTGGCACCCACCAAAAACAAGGTGCCAAAAGGAATGCTTTAGTAACAATTAGTCAATTACGACAACAGGAACTTAACAGAGAGGCTAGACATGAAAAACAGTAATGATAATTCCACCCCCCCAAAAAAACCCTGTGTGTGGCAAATAAATATGAATTTTAAAAATGGTGCCACAAAATAGTATATTTAAATTAAATATAAAGTTAGAATTGGTGAAACAGTATTCCTCCTTTTACAAAATAATTACCAATTGGCCTTTTTTTGAATCATACTTCCCAAGCATTAGATCAGGGATCAGCAAACTTTTTCTGTAAAAGACCAGACAGTGAATACTTGAGGCTTTGCAGGCTAAGAGGCCAAACTGAGTATAATAAGTAGGTACTTACATAACAAATAGAAAACAAATTTCCACAGTTTTTATTGATGAAATTTAAACTATAATAATAATTGAGTACAATTTTTTGTAATACAAGTCTATTCATGAATGGATTTTTTTTTTTCAGTACATTTTACTTAACTGAAGTTCAACTCTAGTGTTCCCTATCATCCAACTGATTGCAAATGCTTTTTTGTAAAAACCATTGCTAGGTACTGGAACCATACAAAAACAGGCTGTTGGCTGGATTTTGTCTGCTGGCTATAGACTGCCGATCTTTGGGTTAGATTCTTTGAAGAAGACCAAGCAAAGCATTTCCATAAAGAGAAAATAATAGTTAACCAGTAACAGCCCATGGTTACTGCTTTCCATGAGTTATTAGGTCCTGATACTGATATAGTATACTAGTGTTCAAACCAAATAATAGGAACTCCTTAACATAAACTTGGAAATTTTTAATAGTGATTGAGAATAATGTGAAAATGACAGTAAGTAACTTGATATAAAAGGAACCCAGCAAAGAGCAGTGTGAGTTAAAAACAGCACAGAAGGGGGAAGAAAAGGGCTTCTGAATGGGTAAGATAGAGGGGATTCCCTTTGTGTCACTGGTAAAGAGTATAGCCTGTTCCTTAGTGAGGAGTAGCTAGAAATTTAAATCAGATCATACCCAGAATTGTATATATTTGTGTTCAAATTTATTGTTAGTAAAATGAAAATAGTTTTCATTCTAGAATCTACAGTGGCTTCAGTTCTTACCTACAAATCCCTTCACCATCTTTATCAAGTCCTAAAAAACATCCTAAATATATATGTGGTATCTTGGCCAGTTGTATGCTGGTGCCCACTGGAGTCAAGATTCTGAGTTTCAAAGTTAGGAAAAAAAGATGAGCAGCTATGACCACACTCTCTCATCTTCATCTCCAACCAAATGCTCTATGAACATGACTTAAGTCTGTCTGTTATATAAGAATGTCTTAATTCGTCCATATCCAGGTTTTACTTCACATATAGGAATCCATTAAATAAAATTCTTTGGCCTGGGACAGTAATTCATTCATTTAAAAGCCTTTAATATTAATTTGAGAATTTAACTCCTTTTTTCTTATTTTTAATGTCCCTAAGTAAAAGCATTCTTTTCAAGGAAAGGACTCAGGTAAAGGACTCAGACTCTAGCTAGAGTCAAGCTACTGGGTTTGAATCTCAATGCTACCCTATGTGACCTGGGGCAAGTTACTTTTTTTTTTTCTTAGTATCAGTTTGCTCAGCTGTAACATAGGAATAACAGTTCGTACTTCATTGGATTTTTGTGAGCATAAAGTAAGTTAATCCATATAAACTATTTAGTATTCTGCCTGGTAGATATTATATGCTCAGTAAATACCAGCTATTTGTATGATTAGTTATTATTCAATTTACCTATGATGCTTATTATAATGGTAGTATCATTTTTGACATCAAATGAATCGACAATTTACAAATTCACTGACAGATATTTTCTGTGCTAGGCATTACTGCAGGCACCAGATAGCATAAACAAAGTAGATAAATATCTATATAGTTTTGTAGGATTTTCATCCTGGTGGGAGGAGGGGAGAATATAGAATAAAAAACAAAATGTAATCAGATAAAATGTATCACTTTTCAGATGATGATAAATACTATGGAGAAAATTAACACAGGAGTAAGATAGGGACTGTTGAGGGAGGAGAAACTGCAATTCAACATAGGCTGGGTAATCGGAGAAGTCTTCCTGGATATGGTGCCTTTTCTCCTAAGGCACTGAGAGACCTTGGCTATATTGCCAAACTAGCAAATAAAAATGCAGGACAACCACTTAAATTCCATCAAACATCCTGCATTTTATCTGGCAACCATACCTGGAGACGAGGGATGAGTTTTCTTTTGGGATAAAGAGCAAATGAGTTTCAGTGATGATGTGAAAGAGAGAAGGTCCCAGAGCTCTGGGGCTCCATTTTCACTGCTGTAGAGGCTGAGAGTGGGCTATCTTATTCTGAGTACTTGAGGTTTTGAAATTTCTCTAGATTCCTTCCTGTGAGTGGGTGGGGAGTGGAACATGAAGAGCTCTATGGATTCCTTTTAACTCCTAATATTTGTTACTTAGGGTCACAGGAAGTAGACTGAAAATGATCTTAAATGTCAGGTAGTACAGTCCTCAGGAAACATACTCAGAATAGTTGAATGAGTTGCTCAATATTATGAAGATAGTACCTCTCTGAACCTGGATTATCGGTTTAGATGCTTGAAAGATCTGTGAGCTGCAAGAAAACATTCTTCATATATGATCATCTTTCCTTCCTTTTTTTTCTTTTCTTCTGTGTTATTTTTCAGCCATGGCTCAGTATAGTACAGATTCTCTCAGAAGGATCATTTCAGCAGTGGGTAGTGGGTAGTTTCTACCATACACTGTAATTCTTCTTCCAATGAGTCAATGCTGTTCTCTTCTATGCAGTTAGGGGAAAGCTGGCTTCATCTCACTCAGTTCTGGGACTATGGTGACAGTATTGATTATTGCATGAAATTGAAAGATGGAGCCAGTTTACTGGAACATGAGGACAAGGGTTTTTGTCCATTTTTGAAAATTCAGTTTCTACAACAGTGCCTAGGTACACAGTAGGTATCAGTAAATACGAAAATGAATAATAGATGAAAATTTTCAGTATTATGAGGCTTTCTTAAAGCCAAAAGTTTATTTTTGTTATATCACTTTGAAATAATGCTTATTTGTATGCTTCTGCCCCAAATAAGTGTGTTAGAAATGTTTTCTTGCAGATGCTGAAAAAAAAATGTATGTCATAGTGGTTCAGAGAATAGGCCTCCTCACCTCACATTTCATACTTCCTAGTCATGTGACTCTCAGTTCTCTCTTCTATAAAATAGGGCAATAATACTAATATCATTCTCATGTCTCCTTTCTCATCAGATTGTGAAATATGTTGATATATAAAGTATTTAAATCAGTTCCTGTCACATAAAGGCACTGGAATGTTAGCCATTAATACTATAGTAACCTTATATTATCCTTAATATGTCTTATATTATTCCCAATACAATTCTTAGCACATTGTGATCCATAATGATTGCTGGATGACTAAATAACGTTTATACATTTGAAAAAATTCAAACTAATAGAGTTCTCTTGAAGATACTGCAAAAGAGTATAATGATTAAAAAATCACTACTTGACTAGTTTAATCATTTACACCTTAGAGAGAGAGAGAGTAAGCTGAGCAACTAAAAGGATAAATAAGCCTCTGTCATCAACCTCTGGAGCTGGAGAGCAAGCATATTTACATGGGAAGGAGGCAGTACCTTCCCCTTCTAATCATGGGCCATGTCCACCTTGGAAAGTTCAGCGCCTTTGATGAGCTTTTGTTGTTAGGAATCCAAAGAAAATACCACTGAGAGAGAGGTGGAGGAGTAGCTTGCCAAGACGTGTGTTTGCACCATTTTCTCCTCCACCTGTACCTACACACAAAGTATTATCACAGAGGTAAGTGATTCCATCCTTCATCCACCACAATTTGGCTTTCTCTCCCCCATGCCAATGAATCCACTTTGGCCATATTTATGGATTTTTTTTCCTAATAGTCAAACCCAATGATTCCTTCTCAGCCCTTTCCCTGATTCTCTCAATCATTTCTGTCATGCTGTCCTTTCTGAAATGTACTATGTCCTTGGAATATGAAACACTCTCCCACCCCTACCCAACTGTCTCCTTCTCTAACTGCTCCTCTCTCCTCACTTACTTCCCTGTAGTGGCTCCTCTTTCTTTGCTTCCCTGCATAGGTTTATGGTTCCTAGAGTCCTATATTTAGATCTCTTTCCTTCTCATAATTTCATTTTCCCCATATGTCTTACAGTATCATATATTAACCAGTGCAGTTAGCTGAATAATGGCCTCCAAAAACATCAGGTCCTAATTTCCGGAACCTGTAGATGTTACCTTATTTGGAAAAAGGATCTTTGTGGGAGTGATTAAGATAATGGTTTTGAGATGAGGAGATTATCCTAGATTATGCTGGATTATCCAGATGGGCCCTAAATGCCATCACTAGTGTCTTTGTTAGAAAGAGTAAGATGGAGATTTCTTACAGATAACAGAGAAAAAGATAATGTGAGATAGAGATTGGAATGATGAGGTCACAATACAAGAAATGTTGCAGCCATCAGAAGCCGGGAAAGGCAAGGGACAGATTCTCCCCTAGAGTCTCTGGAAGGAGCATGGCCTGCTGACACCATGACTGGCTCACTGGTACTGATTTTGGACTTGTGGCCTCCAGAACTGTGAGAGAATCAATTTCTGTTGTTTTAAAACCCAAGTTAAACAGCAGCCACAAGGAACTAATACAACTACAAAATCTAAAATTTATCTTTAATTACTATCACTTTTTTGAGTGCCAGATACACAAAGCCAAATACCTGCTGGACACTCCACCAGACTTCCCATTTAATATTAGAACTACCTGTTATTGAGCACTTGCTTTAGAAATATTACCTCATTTAATAATCACTTTAATACTCACTACAACCCTATGAAATACTTAATATCCCCACTTCAGAATGAGGGAACTGAGACACAGAATATAAGTAGCTTGCTCTAGGTTATAAAGATATTAAGTGCTTACTAGTTATTTACCCAAAAGATAAAAATGTAGTGATCCAAAGGGACACCTACACCCCAATGTTTATAGCAGCAATGTCTACAATAACCAAACTATGGAAAGAACCCAGATGTCCATCGACAGATGAATGGATAAAGAAGATGTGGTATATATATATACAATGAAATATTACTCAAACACCAAAAAAAAAAAAAAAAAAAAGAAATCTTACCATTTGCAATGAGCTGGATGGAACTAGAGGGTATTATGCTAAGATTTTAGGAGGCAATAGGGGGCTGGGGTAACTGGGTGATGGGCATTAAGGAGGGCATGTGATGTAATGAGCACTGGGTATTATATACAACTGATGAATCACTGAACTCTACCTCTGAAACTAATAATACACTATGTGTTAATTAATTGAATTTAAAAAAATTAAATTAAATGTAAAAAAATGGATGTTAAATGCTAGAGCTGGGATTTGGGGCCTAGCGTGGTCTAGCTTCAGAGCCAATCACTGACAGTGCTTTGCTTCCTCAAATTACCTGATGTCTCAGGCTATTCAAAGCCTGGCCATGTCCAACCCAAGCAGCAGTGCCCAGGCCCTCTGAGGATAAATTACTTTAGTTGAATTCAAAGAACCTTACAGGGCCTCTACTGCCTGCTAGGTACTCAATGTCAGTTCTTTGCAGACATCACTAGGGGCAATTTGCTGTTCTTGTTCAATTATCAAACTCTCTGAAGCTAGAACACTTCCCAAATCTCATGCAATTTCAAAATTAAAGCATACGTCAGAAGGAAAACCTGAGCCAGATATGAATTCCTACTGCCTCCTAAAAGCTTCATGATTATTGACAAATTCTATTCACTGAGTACTATGGCCATCATGTTGCCATGGTCACGTTCGCTGTGTTGCTACTGTGTTCCTCTGGGGAAAACTGGAAGAGCTGAAACTAAAAGCATCCCTCTCAGCTTTTATAGAGCTTGATTTTTCATACTATGTTTGGCACATCTGGAGTCCCTGGACCCCTGGCTGTCTAACATTCCCCTCTTGATTCTTCCCTTATTATTATCATCGGAATTAATAGCTGCAATATCTTAGTCATCTACTCGGAGCCAAGTAGTATGTGCTATCCATTTAATCCTTTCTACAATTTTTCAAGGAAATTATTATTATTGCCATTTTATAGATGAGAAAACTGAGGCTTAGAGAGGCAAACTAATTTATCCAAGCTCACATAACTTGTTAGTGGCAGAGTTGAGTTAGGATTTAAATAATCAGGCAACTAAAATTGTTGAACCAGATAAAAAATTCTTAACACAATTTAAGTTGCTTCTTCAGGTTGCCTTAGCTGAAGGAGCAGGCAGGAGAAAACCAGGTTCTTCATGGTTTGGGAAGAAGCCAACTCAAGTTCCTTCTCCATTCCCCAAGCAGCGAGATACTGTGATTTCTGCCTGTGAGACTGCTTCATGCTTGGGCACAATGGACTTTAGTAATAATAATGATATTATTTTTATTACATCTGTATAAGTCTTCATAAGTTACCAAGCACTTCAACACAAAAGAGCTCTTTCCATATGAGTGAAAGGGGAGGACCTCTCCTTCATCCTCAGAATTCTGTGTTGGGCTAATGCCTCTGGTGCAGAAATGGATTTTCTGTGAAGCTTAAAAAAGCTTTAAATTTTCAAGGGACTCTCATTTGCACAGGCATAGGCTTTTGTAAAATTTGAAAAAGTTAAACATTTTAACCACAATCAGTTAAGACTGCTATCTCTTCCCATATCAAATTCCTCTCCCCGTCCCTTCATATTGAGTGGTGTCCACAGGCTGGCTGTGGACATTCTGGGTATCTGGCTAATGGGAAATTGAATTGAAAATCATTTGGTTTGAGTTTAGTGAAATGGATTTATGTGGTTTGCATTCACTTCCAGGTGTAGCTAAGTTATTGCTTCCTGTACTCAATGCAGGAATACTTTCATACATACTCCCACTGCCCACTCACTTGAGGTCATGGAATGAAGACACAGGGTTAGAAGCTGTAATGCAATATGAGCCTATGCTACAATACCAGGACTCTGTGGATGATAGAGGAGAAAAGAGGCTTGAGATGTTCAGAGCCAGAAGCTGATTTGTGGAAAGTTTTCAAACCATCCTACATATAAAATTGTAAACAAAGGTTTTGGTTTTCTTTGATGCCATGTTAACTCACAAGTTCTCTCCTATCACGAAATACATAAGGGATCAATCAGAGTAGGCAACTGAAAAAAAAAAAAGTGGGGGGGGAACCACTATAGGGTGTGTCAGGAAGGTAATTAGCAAACATTGTTTTTATGGATTGTGTGATGTTTTGTGGTATTTATCATCTTTTTAAATACACTTTTTAAGTCTACTTTGTGGTGATTTCTTTTATTTTAGCTAAATATTCACCCTTGTACCTATTACTTCTTTGCATCCTTTCTACTAAAGAGGGCCCCTATAATTGTATAAGCTTTATACCTTTCAAATTTGCAATCTGCTTCTGCCACTACAGCATTTAAAAATGCACTAATTAGACCCTTCAGTGACTGGATGATGGTGGGAGGGAGACAGAAGAATCCAGACCTGTGGGCTGCCAGGGGAATGGTTTTGGAACTGAACTGGGACATGGGCTCTCTGGCTCTGGTATGAGCATTCAGGTCCCACATGCTGGCCTCCATGCCCGACTTGCACAATCTTTTTTTTTTTCCCCCAGCAAGGCCAGTCTAATGCAGTCTAATGAACAAGCAGCTATCCTCACAGTAGAGCAGTGAAGCTTCCTCTAAGCCGATACATATCTTCTCCTCCTCCTATGGGCCCTACAATGTCAGAATTAGAGACACATTCTTCCAGGTTTGGAGAGCTTTCCAGTCCTCAAGAATGAAATTATTAAAAGTAAACATTCTTAAAAATAATTTCATCATAAATCAGTATTAAATATCCCTTAGTCCTGAGGCTTAAGAGATATTAATGAAGATGAGGATGATGACCTAGTAATTTTTGAACATCTACTATGTATCAGGCCGTATGTTGTATACTATATCACACATGGTCTCAGTCCATCCTCCAAAAGAGGAAACTGATGCTCAGAAGAATCATATAGCTCTCGGCTGAACAAGATTTCACAGAGATTAGGGCACCAAAAGAGTTAAATGACAAATTAGGAGTCTAGGGCTTTAACAATTTCAGGCATTTCACAATCTTGCCTTGGGCTAGCCCTGCTCTTTACTGTTTTCCTCAACTCTAGTAAAATGCTGATTATTACTTCTCCTAATCACACAGAGCAGGGTAGAATTCACTCTATACTACGTGGGGTATAAAAAAGTAACCCCTGGGCAATGAAAGTATTTGGCTCAGCAAAAGTAACAAAATTGGGATTAAAAGCCAGATGACACCTGGATTTCAACAAAAACCAATTACCAAGGGGGAAAAGATTTTCGAGACGAGAACCAGACAGTTAAACATTAGCTTTCAATGGTTTGAAGTGTTTAGGTTTTGAAATGGTGTGGTTTGGAAGCTCTCCAGCAGAAAAACTATTTTCTTTTAAAAGGAGAGCTCTTTGCAATATTTTCTTTGCTGAAATAATGTGATCCTTAATGACGTCTTATATGACCCAAACTTTAAATGGACCTATTATTTTATTTGACCTCATTCTTACTAGGTTTTTACAGGTCAACAATGAACTATCAACAGCTTCCTGATAATTAATCCTACTTACCCAAAGAACTGTTAGCCTGTTAATCTTATCTATGCTAAGAGGAAGCTTTTATATGTACCGACTTCCTCAGTGAATAATAAAAACCAAAGTGAAATTCTGCAGAAAGGTTCAACCTTGTGAGGTTTGAGAATGAAGAAACAGATTGAAAATCATGATGCTACCCTGTCTTCAGCTCCTTACTTGCTGAAATTCTGTGGTTCATCTGGCACAGGAATGACTTTACCGTAGAGTCGGCAGCACAACTAGTTGAGTCAGGAGTGGCTCTCTGGGTGGCTTTATCAAAATGTATAGACATTTAGCCTGTGCAGAGTAGGTGCCTGGGTGGTCTGGTTTGAGAAGCAATGGGGAAAGGCATCTCAAGTACCAACTAAAGTAGCTCCCACTGGAAGCTAATTTTCTACAATTAGAGACTCATTTCTTTGACTCTGTAGATCTTTAAGAATTTCCTATTAAAATACAATTGAGGTCTTTAGTTGTCACCTACCACAAAGCAAGATAGGTGTCTGACAGAAGGAGGGGGGAAAGATGTATTTTTACAACTGAGGCAAAGGATCCCAGGAAGAAAGGTGATGAAATAGTAAATTGGCTTTCTTCAAATGGCAGAGGGAGTAGGAAGTAAATGCTGGTTTCATCTAGCAATTTGTAAATGGGTTGTTTGTACATATGGATCTTAACACACTCATAGATTGTGGGTGTGTACATATGTGTTTGTAAAATAAAAAGCATTATTAGATTCAGCCTTTCGTCAGCATAGTATAAAGTTCCCCAGGTAAGGGCGTGATTTATAATTAAAGGATTTCTGCATCTGCTAATTGCCCATGACATGCACCCTTTCTTTCCTAGGCAAGTTTCTGAGTTTCAATGATTTAATATAAATCTATTTCTCATCAGGTTAAAGACTTATTCCAAATAGCAGTTTAAATCCAAGCTGCTCAAGTAGATATGGACAGTGATATTCATTAAGATAACCTTCTGTAAGAGAGGTCATTATATCCTATATTAGACAAAACATAAACATGATATTTTACCTAAGACACTATACATTTTTATTACTCACTGTGGTGGTAATGTAAGTTTTGAACAGTTAGTTGTATGGTGCTGACTTTAGTACATTAAACCAAGCAGAGATCAAACCGTATTGTGAAAAAGTTCAGCAAAGTTAGAATTGTTACCTCAGAAGACCAAGGAACATTCTCTCTTAGAAGGAATGAAGACTGAATAGATATAGTTTACTATTTCCTCCCCTGCATACAGCTTTTTTATAAATTGTTAATTTGCCTATAATCTCTGCTACAGATATATCAATGACCCCAAAAAGTAACAGCCAGACAAAAGGTGAGAGAAAGAACTACTGGCAACCATCAGGTTACATTCCAATTCTTTTTATATGTATACTTTAAAACATTGCTGCTTATTTGTAATTTTCCTCTGTCTTCCCATATTAATGGTACAATCTTCTTATGTTTTTACTCTGCATAAGTTGTAAATAATTTTTTAAAGAATAATCAGGGTACAAAGATAGGAATGTAATACTTAAAATGAAATAAAATATATCACAGAACTCTGTCTCTTCTATCTTTATGTGCTTTCTAAGGTGACTTCTTCCATCTCCATGTATCTGAAGCTATCTTTATCTGATGAATCCCCTGTTTCTGCCTCCACTGTTACCACCATGGCTTCTCTGATCAGTACCCAGAGTGGTAAGTCCACTTTACAGTATATCTGTGTGGATATGCATAACAAACTTGAAGAAAATGTCATGAAATGATAGGATGGCCTCTGATATTTTCTATTGTACATCATTCTATTTCACTGATATTGCTGGTCAACACCACTAAAATCATTGTGTGACCCTAATGGGTTGTGACGAACAAGACTGAAAACAGTAGTCTAAGCCAGCTTCATCATTTGCCCAGATAGATGCAGTTGCCTATTAAGTGGTTTCTTTTTTTTCCACTTTTTCTCTTTGATTCCCTATTCCATACAGAGCAAGAAGGACCTCAAAAAATAAATTAGATCCTGGTACTTCCCTGCTCAAAGCCTGCAGTGACTTTACTGCTCTGGGTCTTCCTTCCTCCCACTTCACCATGGCCTTCATGATCTAGCCCTTTACTTTCTCTACAGACTAATCTTATGTCCTGTCTCCCTTCTTCAAAATGCCCTGGCCACATAGAACTTGTTTCCGTTCCTCTAGGACACCAGATTCTTGCCTCCTGGATACAAGCTGTTCCTTCTGCCAGGAACCTTCTTTTCCCAACATCTCATGGCTAGCTATTGCTTATCCTTCGGTTCTTTACAGGGAAGCCCTTCTTGACAACCCTAGTTGAAGTAAGTCATTCCTTATTATTATCTATTTTAGCCTACTGTTTGACTATTTATCATATCTGCAGAAATATTGAAAAAATATGGCAGCTAGAAAACTGACCAAGTAACAGGCAGGAGGGGGAGGTGGGAGGAAGGAAGACCCAGAACAGTCAATTGCACGGTTTTGGGGGAGGAGAATGAAGAAAAAGAAGGCTGTCATTACATGTAGGCCAACAAATTAAAGAGAGGCTGTCTGGTGACAGAGGCAAAGCAATCACTGCCTACAGAAAGGCAATGATCAGGTGCAAGGGTCAGAGGCTGCCAGTAGGGTCAGCTCCTATCAGTTGAGGGTTCTCTTTAAGATCTCTTCTTGGGATGCCTGGGTGGCTCAGTTAGTTAAGTGTCTGTCTTTGGCTCATGTCATGATCCCAGGGTCCTGGGATCGAGTCCCACACTGGGCTCCTTGCTCAGCAGGGAGCCTACTTTTCCCTTGGCTTGCTACTCCCCCTGCTTGTGCTCTCTCTCTCTCTGACATAATAAATAAAATCTTAAAAAAAAAAGGCTCTCTCTCTCTCCCTTTGCCCCTCACCACTATTCTCTCTCTAAAATAAATAAATAAATCTTTAAAAAAAATAAGATCTCTTCTTGACTCAGAACTTAGAGTTTTATGTGGTGTTTTAATAAGGAAGATATTTCCATCCTTGAACCTTAACTTCTCTAACTTTGGAGATCCTTCCTGTATGGAGATCATGAATAACTTGCCAGTTTTGTACTCTAACTATTAACTTGCCAGTTTGCCAGGGTAGTCCTATTGAAGGGGCATTGTAACCCTCTTTGTCCTAGGGACTAAAAGTCCCTATTTCTATTCCAACAGTTCCAGCTCTACAAGCAGATATTTGTAAATGGTGTTCTCCTTCACCAGCAGCCACCTGGGAGGATGGGGATGCAGGATATACCTGCTTTTGAGTTCAGGCGGTACTTGGAATCAGCTAAATTTGCCTGAGCCTCAAAGTGGATGCCCTGAAAGAGGATTCCCTAAAGCTGACACTGGGAGTATCATTTGAACCCCCAGGGGCCTGACGCCTAGGAGAAGTACCACCTGATTTCTGGACCTTCCCCCTCTGCCACCGCTGGCTTCCATTTCTAAGCATTAGGCTCCACTCCAGATCTTGCAGAAGAGTTAGCTTTCAAAGCACCAGGCATGCCCTAAGATATATTTATATGTATTTTCTTATTTAATATTGCCCAGCCTGCTCTCCCAACCTGGCCCTATAACAATCTTGTGTCTATTCCTTTTTACCTCAGCACTAGGGGACCATTTCCCCAAAGCTATCACATGAATGTACATGTTCTGTGGGTGTTATGAAACATGTCTTTCTAATCCCCTGTAATTCCTCAACAAAGATTTGTGATAATATTTTACTCACCTCCACTAACCATCCTAGGCTCAACCTTGAAGAGAGTTTACTATGGCCACATCAAATGAAGCATGGGCTGCTTTTAGAGAGACTAATTGTAAGTTCTCATAGAAAGATTCCATGTCAAGAACTAGGGAAAAAATATCCATCCCCAGGGTTCTTGCATCCAACCCTCAATCACATGATTTAATCACTTCATCTTAGAATAATATACTCAGCTGTTTCCATATCAGCCATTGACTTTCCCAAGGAATAAATAAGGAAGATGTGGCATTAACTAAGGAAACCTTGCCATAAGGTTAAAGGAACATGGACAGCTGATCTCCAGCGCTTCTGGACCTTCGGAACAAATCCAGTTTCTTCCTGGGTAAAGTTTCTTTGAATTACAATTTATTAAAAACAAAATGAACTGGCTATTTTGGGGCTAGGAGTTATTACCTAAATCCTGATTGAAAATAGTTTGTGAAGTTCTGTAAGAACAGCCTATTCTTTTCTTTCCTTTCTTTCTTTCTTTCTCTTTCTTTCTTTCCTTGTTCTTGTTTAAAATAATATTCCTGAACAATGTAATAGATAAGAACTATAGGAAACCGCTGGGAGTTCAACAGCATTTATGGGATTGTGAGGATGATCCACTGACAGTGAGAACAATAACAAGAAAACAGAATTCGGGTGCCTGGGTGGCTCAGTCATTAAGCGTCAGCCTTCAGCTCAGGTCATGGTCCCAGGGTCCTGGGATCAAGCCCCGCATCGGGCTCCCTGCTAGGTGGGAAGCCTGCTTCTCCCTCTCCCACTCCCCCTGCTTATGTTCCCTCTCTCGCTGTGTCTCTCTCTGTCAAATAAATAAATAAAATCTTAAAAAAAAAAAAAAAGAAAACAGAATTCAACTGGCAAGAAACAGCAGATCCCTGCCTGCAGGGGATGACCAAGTCAGAAATAGGACTGTTTCATGTGTTTGGATAATGTAATCTAACACAGATGCTGGACCAACTTATGCTATAATGATATTATATTTGAAATGTTCTACTTAATTGTAATCAAAGTCCAATTTCCTAGTGCAATTAAATATAGTAAAATATATTGTAGGTATTTATTAGCCAAAATTAATTTAGAAAAAAAAACAAAAAAACAAAGTGGCATCAGCCCCAAATGAAAGCAAGCTGGACTGAAGCCAAAGATGAAAGAAACCATACAGATAGATAAGAAGTCATGGCAAGAGACTTAAAACTGTTTAAGACTATAATGTTCTTCAGTGAGACATCACATTTGTCCACGGACTTTGGGAGAATAACTTATATTTCAATTTTATAAAACCGATTATTTATACTCAGTGCTTTCCACTAAGTGTGCAAAAGTCTTCAATTTTAAATGGGAGAGTATGGTGATATATCTGTGGGCTTGTGAATATTGAATTAAATCCCCTGTATTTCATTTCTGTTATAACTTAACAATTACCAATATGAAATGTCACTGTCAGAGAGAAATAAACTAAAGGAGGACTCTGAATCCTCTACAGTAGATGTATGACCACCATACATCTTAGATTTCTGAAGAACTAAACAGATTTAAAATATACAGTCTCTTTGTTCTCATAAGCATATTAGTATTTTTGATTTGGGACACATAGTCACAATGCTTAAATGTTCTAAGAATAAGAACATAAGTTTTAATCAAAACATTCATTAGTGTAGAATTTAAGGGGGCACCTGGCTGACTCAGTCAATAGAACATGTGACTCTTAGTCTCAAGTTCATGAATTCAAGCCCCACACTGGGAATGGAGCCTACTTAAAAAAAAAAAAAAAAAAAAAAGGAATTTGAGTAAGTAGTAACATAACATCCTCATAGAAGTAAATGGTATATTTTTAATTTTGTATCACATGTATGAAGGCACAATTTGAAATCTAAAAAACAGAATAGTGGTGGAAGCTTCTGAAGGATTCCCAGAAGTGTTGAAAAATAAAAGTGAGAAAAGTTAAGTCCCAAATAAAATCCCATTAATCATATGTAGCTGGGGCTTCAAAAAAATGAGTCATCAAATGACCATAAAATTGGAAACTTAGTTTCGTAATAACATTGAGGATATTTATTAAAACTTTAAAGTTGACCATATTTCAACTGAAAACATCCTCTTAAATAAGGAATTTTTACTACAGACACACAGAACATATTAAGCTATTTAATCTAGATTATTTGCCAGTTGATTTTCAGGTGTCAGTGATCAAATTAAGGATTTACAAAAGGTAGCTTAATAGTGGCTGATAACACTAGTCTGATTCAATAGCCATGCATCTGTATTAATGAGTGGGAAATGAGAAAGGATGAGTAAAAGAACAAATATCTGGGGGAAAATTTAGGGGAGATATAAATACATGTGTACACACATACCCTCACCTCCCAGCACAGCTAGGTTCAAACACTCCCCCTCCCCCACCCCTTTTAACTCAGAGATATGGGGGTGGGTGGTGCACTACATCAGGAAGGTTGCTAAAGGCTTGGGCTACCCATGTTTGAGTGCAGCGTAAAGTGCAGTTTGTAAAGCCTCTGGTTAATTTGATCAATACAGGCATTCAAAATCGATAATGCAAGTTCCAGAGTAAATGTTTTGATCAAATTGGTCTTTAATTAAATTTAGAAGACAACTGAAATTTCCATTTTGCCCTATTTAAAAACAAAAACTTTAACCAGACATCTGGCTGTTTAATATCACATAGATAAAACATCTAAATAATTAGCTTGTTTTTCAATTTTTTAGTCCAAATGTTTGCTATCTTTAGACAGAAAGCAGATTAAGAATTAGTCATGATAACTCAATTTCTTTGATTTATGAAAAAAATGTGACTCTAAATAATGACCTATCCAATATGCAAAGGGTAATTACTTTGGTGTCAGAAATATTTTAAAGTCATCTGTTCATGTGGTCTAGAGTTGTAACATACAAAATAGAACAGATGGCATATACTACATAAACGTAATATTTTAACAAATTTTAAAGTAAAACAGAAGTTATTCCTAATGTTATCTTCTTATGATTATTGATTTTATTTTTCAAATAATAAATTTAAAATATGGATATACTACTATGAGTATGAAATGGACTCACCTTGCAGGTATTTCCAGTGCTCGGCAGTGTATAGAACGCCTGTGTCACTTCTGAGTATGCTGACCTCCTCAACAAGTCCTGTAACTCACAGAAGGACATTGATGTGTTCAAAGACATGTAAGGAGAAGAGTGGAAGACAACCAGACAAGTCACAAGTGCTTGCATGAAGCATTTATTTTTTAACACACAGCACAGCCATACATTCTTGGTCAGTGTGAGGAAGCTGAGCTACCATTCATACAGAACTCATGTTAAATAGATGCGAGTGGGAAGTGATGGCTAAATTAATGCCAGTGAAGGGCGCCTGGGTGGTTCAATTGGTTAAGGGACTGCCTTCGGCTCAGGTCATGATCCCAGGGTCCTGGGATCGAGTCCCACATCTGGCTCCCGGCTCAGCGGGGAGCCTGCTTCTCCCTCTGACCCTCTCCCCTCTCATGCTGTTTCTCTCTCGCTCGCTTTCTAATAAATAAATAAATAAAATCTTAAAAAATAATTAATTAATTAATGCCAGTGAAGAAAAAATAAATGTTTTCAGAATTTTAATGGAAACCAGGGATGGTATGGGGGCAAAGACTCTCAGCCACAATATATGTATTTTTTCTCTTTTAATATTCTATCCTGGCTTTCTGCCAAGAAAAATTAAGAATGTCATTTGCTTTATGCTAAACATTCACTTCATTGAGTAATTACAAATTTCAAAACCTGGATGGCAGTTTTTCTATCGCCCTTTAGAGATATCTTACTTATCTAAACTGTGGCTACTTAATCATGTGTTAGTCCAAACTCCATTTTAATCCCTAGCACCCCTGCTGGAGTTGTGGCTTATTAGAAACCAATCTTCTTGAGTCAGAAGCTCCCATGTTTCAAATATCAATAACTTTGATAGCTCTTTTTCTACCCTACACCTTCTCAAGAATGCCCAATTCATAGCATCCTGAAGCTTTTCTTTTTATTAGGAAATTAAACCTGCATCTCTTTTGTCCCACATTGCTAGAATAAGGTCAGGTGTCTTGGTGTCTGTCCCCCCACTCCTGCAGAAACTCTGTGGCTAGTTTCACTCATATTTTACTTAAGGAACCCAGGATTTTCAACTCAGAGTTCTATTCCCAGAGTCCAGTTTGTACAATTTTTTAAAAAACTGTCTTTTAAAAATGTTCATCATTCTAGTAGCTTTAAAAATACATTTTTGGGGGTGCCTGGGTGGCTCAGTCAGTTAAGCATCTGCCTTCTGCTCAGGTCATAATCCCAGGATCCTGGGATTGAGCCCCTGGCATTAGGCTCCCTGCTCAGCGGGGAGTCTGCTTTTCCCCCTCTGTCCCCCCGCTACTTATAGCTCTTTCTCTCTCTCTCTCAAATAAATAAGATCTTAAAAAAAAAAAGAAAACATTTTTGTTTAAGTATTATTTGTTGTGTTCAGTTTCTCATACTTTCAAAGACAATGTGTATTTTGGTTAGTAATTTCTCCTAAACATCAAGATAACACTAATTATATTATTTAAGTTGTAATTTCCTTCTTTGGCAGCAGAAAATTTTGAAGTAAGGGATGAAGTTAGTACAAAAGGACATTAGAAACATAGTGATGACAGAAATGTCATAAAAAAAAGTTCCCTCAAATGAGGTATTATTCAATCAATGTATGGTTTACCAATATGAGTAAATATACCTTCTAAAGCTGCTACAAACTCATATGGTAGTTATAGAATTTCTGATTTTGGCATATCAAAATTGTGCTAGCAAAATGGGTATCTACTATTTTTAAATATCTCTAAAATTTCAAAGCTCATATAAAGGAAATCAGCTATCAGTGGAAGGAAAGAAATTAACAATCACGGGGCACCTGGGTGGCTCAGTCATTAAGGGTCCTGGGATCAAGCCCCGCATCGGGCTCCCTGCTCAGCAGGAAGCCTGCTTCTCCCTCTCCCACTCCCCCTGCTTGTGTTCCCTCTCTCGCTGTGTCTCTGTCTGTCAAATAAATAAATAAAACCTTTAAAAAAAAAAAAGAAATTAACAATCAACTGTCAGATATATCAACATAGGTACAAGAATTGGCTGAAAAAAAATCAGAATGAGCTGGCTATACTTATAAAAGATGGTCTTTTTTTCTTTTTCCCCCACAAGGTACATGAATATTTTTGACCAAATTCCTTTTAGAAAAGAGAGATAATTTATTATATTTCCCCCTTGGACCCTTCTCAAAGCTTTACAGGTACCACAAGTAAACATCAACATTTTTTTCAGAGAAGTTAAACATTCTTCTAGTACAAACTTAAAGAAGGAAATACTCACAATACAAATATTACTTTAGGGAAAATGAGTTTATTTATTCATATTTGGTAGTTTTTGAAAATATATGTGTATTTCTAGTTTACATTTTGCCAAACGAATGCAACTTCTGAATGTCTCTTTTGTTTGGAGTAAGGAAAATGTCTGGTCCGTGGACTTACAACACTGAATGAAACGGCAAGCATTTCACCAAGATGTCAAAACAGGAAGAACTTATGGCATAATCAGCACTGATATTAGCACAAGAAAATACTGGCTAATATTTCTAATGAAAAACTATTAAAGGACAATCTATATTAATTGTGATTTTAGGAGTGATGATGTACATCTGCTTACCATATTTGTTGCTTGCATACTGAATTTCCTAAGCTCAATGATCTATGACAGTGAATAAAATTTTTATGAGGTCATAGACTTCAAATAAATATTCTTAAAAATAACACCTTAGGAAATTACATTTACAAGATGTTTAACAGTAGTGATGCTTTTATAAGACATTCACAAGTGTGAATGTAGTCTATAGAAGTGACCCTCTGTGTAGCTAGAGGATGCCTTCAAACTGAACTATTTGTTACTGATCATTTAAATCCATTCACACAGATGTAAGATTAAACAGTGTAGCCAAGAGAGACGTGCTGGCCCATGATTAACAGTAACTGAGTTTAACTTTAACTTTTCCATAACTAGCTATATAAACTTGGGGAAAATCACCTGGCCTTTCTTCTTCTCCAAAATTAGGACTGCACATTGATCAGAATAATTTTGAAGATAAAATTAAATGTTATACTATAAAAAGGGTTAAAAAGTTTAAAACTACAAAAGTTAACCTGTTGCTTGCTAACAAGTATGCAAGTAATAAAAAGTTGGACTGTTATTCCCAAACTAATGTACAAGTTGTATGGCTTAGGATATTTCTGGCCTTCGATAGGCCCTGAATAAAAAAACATTTATTTCCCTGAAGAAGCATGGGGAAAGTCATTCACAGCACCATTTCCCTGTGAAAACAGGTAATTTAGGTTCCCAAGTGAGTTTTAATTTTGACACGAAGCACTTTGATTAGCTGCTGCTCTAACACTAACCAGACAGCAGGGATATCTCCAGTTTATCCTGCAATGTAGACAGCTGCATGTGCATGCTTGGAAAAGGATGGCTGTCTGTCCCTCAGTGACTTCAGGAATCACTGGGCTCTGCCCTAAGGCAGTGTATCACAAAGGGGTGAGGGTGGTGGCTCAAATTCTTCACATTGCCACTGTTCTGCCTGGGTTACAAGGTGCTTCCACAGGGTCATGCCACCTTTTATGGAAGGATCAAAGAGCAGACGCAGTGGAAGGTAGAAAAGCCAATGGAGAGAGCAGAGAGGGCTGGTGTGGAAATATCAAGAACAAAACAAGAATATGGGGAGAGACTGGCTAGACTGTTGGGGAACAGAGAAGTAGTAGTCTTAACAGTAGTTTTCCGGGCTTTTCTCTCTCTCCTTCTGGGTATGAGCTTGGAGGAATCATTTTGTATTTGTTTGCTTCCTATCTTCTAAAACTATTTTTGAGAAGATAGGAAGCAGACAAGGCAAAATGGGAAAGGTATTATCACTGCTACATGAACCTGGGGCAGACTCCACACCTCACACTGTGTTTCACTGCGGACAGTGTTACTTGTAAGTGTTGTAAGGCTGCCAGCTTGCTTGGTCTCCACTGCCATAGAGGCAGGTCACTTGTGATTGGGGAAGACACTCTCATCAGTTCAGTTAGGCCACTGTGCATTCTGGCCTTCAACAGTTGTTTCAGGATAAAACATCTTGGTCCTCAATGTTGTGTCCAATATGAATGTCCAGTACTTGGAAAGAAAGAAGGAGCAGAGTGCAGTTCCTGTTCAGTTTTAAGTCTAAAAGGTAAATGAGTAGACAGGGAGAAGGCAGACTCACAGAACTAGGAGAAGTACACATGTGGGTCTGAAGCAAGGCTCTGCCACTTCTCCCAGTTATTTAACCTTCCTTTCCTGGAAAACAGGTATGCAATATGTAAAGCTTTGAGATTTGCAGAAAGTTTAAAAGAAAATAATGTATATAAAATACTGAGCACACTACCTGGCACATTTTAACAAACTAAATAATGATAACAATTATTAAAACCAAAATGGATTTTTTTCTTTTTATTTCTTGTTTTCACTAGATTGATCATTACTGTAACCTTTAAATCAAGATCAACTAATTATAAGTGTTTTTTTCCTCAAAAGTATATGTAAAATTTTAAGAATTTCAGGTAGAGGGGCACCTGGGTGGCTCAGGTGTTAAGTGTCTGCCTCCAACTCAAGTCATGGTCCTAGGGTCCTGGGATCAAGCCCCACATCGGGCTCCCTGCTCGGCGGGAAGCCTGCTTCTCCCTCTCCCATTCCCCCTGCTTGTGTTCCCTCTCTCGATGTGTCTCTCTCTGTCAAATAAATAAAAAATCTTAAAAAAAAAAAAAAAAAAGAATTTCAGGTACTCAGCATCATATTGCCATGGATATTTTTTTTCCTTTTGTTTTAAAGATGTATTTATTTGTTTGAGAGAGGAGGGGGGAAGACAGGCAGAGGAAGAGAGAGACAATCCTCAAGCAGACTCCCCACCGAGCACAGAGCCCAACATGGGGCTCTCTCCAGGACCCTGAGATCATGACCTGAGCCGAAATCAAGAGTCAGCCACTTAACTGACTGCGCCACGCAAGTATTCCTTCTTTTTCCTTTTAAATGGAGAAAACTAAATTATATACCAAATAGGTTCAGAAGCTGAAGACTGGGGGAAAAAAGCAACTCTGAACCTAAATTTAAACTAAGGGTAACTGTGTTGATAGATACCTAGGCTGTGAATATGTTAAGAAAGTATAGATTTTTCTCATTTGTTAATTATTTTGGCTCTCTAGAAAAAAAGTAAATGCTTGCAATTACAAAATTTACAATTTCATGGAAGGATGAACATTTTTCCCCCAGAATGTAAATCTTATCTCAGTTTGAAGACAGGGAGAAGAGAAACAAAGAACAACAGATGCTTTCATTCAACAGTACAGATCAAGTGGCCACTATGAATCAGGCACATATGAATCCAGTCAAAGCATCACCAAGGTACTGCCAAAAGCAAGATATCCCAGATGTCCTAGTGCAAGGGGTAGCAGGGTCTGGATTATGGAGATATGGAAGGTTGCTGTGATGGGGGGAATCCAGTTGGGAAGTGGGAAATGCTTTTATAAAGGTTTAAGGAAGTGTCAACCAAAAAGCCCTGGCATTTTAAGAGGACGGGTCTTGCTCACTGCCACTAGAATTCATCTTTTTCCTAGAGCAGGATCTCATGCATAGCAGGCCTTCCATGTCTGGCCTCATGCTCTACTTCTGCCTCTCAGCGATGACCTCTACTTTTGGGAGAGGCCATGGGAGCAGCCAGGCAGAAGGGAAGAGCTGGGCAGAGAATAGCAGCCTCCGCTTGGGAGAGGGTTCCCACCTATAGAACTGGGCTGCAGTGTCTGTTTTCAATGCAGTGCAAAGTGTGGCTGGGACTTTGTGTCAGAATTACATGGGCAACTTGGTAAAATGCAGATTCCCTTAGCCCCACAGAACAAAATCCTGGACATGCATGAAGTACAGGTGCTCACAGCTCTGAAACTTTTTTCCCCCCTTCACTTTTTAGAGGAAGGGTTAAAATAAAGTACAAAACAATCGCAGCAGAGCTAAACCCTTGCTTTTTTTCTGGTGCAGTGTACTTAATACATGATCTACCCCTTTGGCCTCCTTTTTAGAAAGGGCAGAATTCACATCGGCCTCTGCAAGAAACATTTTTAACAGGTCTTTTTTTCTTTTAAATATTTTTGCCATTTATACTTGTCTTGCCTTCCAATGAGAGGATACTTGTAAACTACAGATAATCCCATTCCTGAAAATGATGGCTAAACAGCAGTCAAATGGGTTGGGTTCAAGGTCTGGCCCCATCTCTCTCTCTCTTTTTTTTTTTTTTTTAAAGATTTTATTTATTTATTTGACAGAGAGAGAGACAGGGAGAGAGGGAACACAAGCAGGGGGAGTGGGAGAGGGAGAAGCAGGCTCCCCGCCGAGCAGGGAGCCCGATGCGGGGCTCGATCCCAGGACTCTGGGATCATGACCTGAGCGGAAGGCAGACGCTTAACGACTGAGCCACTCAGGCGCCCGTGGCCCCATCTCTTATTAGCCATGAAACTTGGGCAAGTCTCTTTACCTCTCAGTTTCTCTGTTTCCAAATTCCTCTGACATTAGAATACCTTCTTTTCAAATTGAAGATTAAATGACGTTTTAGGTGTAAAGCCCTGGGAGAGCCCAGAGGTGCTCAACAAGTTCCTGGAACCCCCACAAATCTTATCCAAATTCACTACCACCAATCTCATTCCTTATCATGGCAGTTTATCACCTGTAATTCTAATTCTCTCTTCCCTTTGTTGATAATGCCTGTCTCCTTCTTAATCAACTATGGAAGTAAAACCCAGTTTTTAAGATTCAATCGAAATGACATCTCTCTTCCGGGCTTGCCTCCCAGTTCCCCTGATCCATTAGCCCCACCATTCGTGTCAGAACCTACTTCTCTCATAATAAAGGTAAGGCTGAACCATAATTATGTACTTGCCTGTTATGCCCACTTAGATGGTGTGAAATGTAGTCATTCTTATATCCTCAGCACTTAGCTTGGTGCCTGGCACGTAAGAGGTGGTCAAACCATAAATATACACATATGTAATTTTTCTGAATGCCTGGACATAATGGTAGATTCAGGTTGGACAGGAAGGAATACACGTGCTTTTGGGGGCTGGGGGATGGGCCTGTGAGAACTGTGTGGTCGTCCTAGCGTCACCCCCACCCCCACCAGTGCTAGGCCCGGCACTAAAGGATAATGGCTTCCGCCTAAGGTCCAGTCAGTTTCTTCGCTTTGGGACATGGTTCCGCAGGACACCGGCAGGGGGCGGCGTTGCCACGCAGCTGGATGCTCCACGGGTAACCGTCCTCTCCCCGCCCCCTACTTGCGCGCCCACTCCTCCCCCCCACCTCCACCCCCGGCTCCCCGGAAGGCGCGCAGCTTTGGTAACTAGGATGGGGCTCCCTCAGTTCCCGCGGGGCGGACTGTTCTTCCTCCCAGGCTGCGCGGCTCGGGTTGTGCAGGGCCCTGGGAGAGTGTCTCCAGCTTTTCCGGCGGGCGTGCTCCCCTTTGCCCCACCTCAGGGGAGTTACTCTGAGATAGTCTGGAGAGAGCAATGTGCGGCCGGAATAGATGGTCGGAAGAAAGAGGGGAGCTTTCCAGCAAACACGGTGGTGCGAGCAGGAGCGTGTGTAGGGGTAACCATTACACTCCTTTCGCACTGCCTAAGTGACTGAAGCTGGGTGGAGAAATTCTAATCTTTTAGACTCGTCCTTTCACGTTTTGTGAAAAACTAGATAATTTCACACTGACATCTGTATTCACTTGAGAAAGGCAAACCTTAGCGTGGGACGAACGCGCTTCGCTTCCTCTGTCCGAGAGAGAACGCGCCGCGGTGCGTCCGGGCTCGCGCAGCAGCTCTTAGCGCGACACAGCGGCCGCACGCTCCTCGCGCTGCACTCCAGGCCCGCGTCGCTCTCGGCCATTGGCCGCCCGTCTGCCCAGCCGCCCGACCCGCCGGGGCGTCCGCCCGGTGACGCTCCCTGGCCGACGCCGCGCTCCCGGCCCCCCGGAGCTGCTCGTGCGCACGAGTTGGACGCAGGCTCGCGGCCCCGCCCCCGCGTCTCCTCGGGCTCGCCCGGAGCTCCCCGGCATTTCCCGAGGTTTCGAGAATCGAAACAGTTAGCAAGCTCTTCCCCTCACTCGCGGAGACTTAGATGCATGGACAAGTGGACTCTGGTTCACACCAAAACTGGTTTTGTTGCTTAACAAAACGGTCTAGTTTTATACTGATACGCTGTTTAAACGGGAGGTCTTGAGGAACCCCTTGAGCCCCATCGTTGAGCTATAACTATAACTACGCGCTGAATCGGAGAGAATTTTATGTTTGGCGACTTTCTGCAGTTGCGCGATTTCAGCCATGATTCAGTTTTTAGGGCCACTTATGACTCTTGGGGCATTTTAAGTGTCTTTTTGTTGGGGAAAAAGAAAAGAAAGAGGCGTGGGCGCGGAAGACCGTCTCTAAATCAAGTATATGTACAAACACACGCATATATATTAAGTCCACACAAACAGCCACCAGCCTCGCGCTCCACGGAACGCTTGGCCCACAGCACAGCGCGCAGCGCAGCCGCCTGGGCCCGCGGGGCGGCCGGGGGCGGTGCCCTATGCAGATGAAGAGGGTGTGGCCAGTGCGCGGCGCCTGGGCCCCGGAAGCGCGGAAAGGCCCAGTATAAAAAAAGTACTGAAGACATTTCCCCCGCACAACTGCTAAAGCTCCAGAGACAGTAGCGTGTGTGGTGTCGGCGGCGGCAGCTGGAGCCGCCACCTCCGGGACCACCGCAGCTGAGGCGACAGCGGCGCGGGCGGGGGCGAGGGGCGGGAGTGGCCAGAGCAGGCGGCGGGGTCTGGGAAGGACCAAGTCGCTCGCCGCGGCCGAAAGCGCACTCGCGGCTCCTAGAAGTGTTGCCGCCTCGCGGTTCCTCGCTCGCTGCGCTCCTCGAAGGGGCGGCCGCCTCCAGGTGACACACACGGGACTCCCGCTTGCGCTTTCCATGATGCATCAGAGATACTTTTGGTGCGGGGATTCTCTGCGGGGCGCGGCGCGCGGCTGGGGACAGCGGGGTTCTGGGGAGGGAGAGTCTGAGGAGCCCTCTAGCCTGCGGACGAACCGGGGAGGGGGCGCGCTGTTATCTCTACGGGCCCCTGTTCGCCGCCGCGCGTCCTCACCGCGCTCCTTCCCCCTTTTGGCTTTTAGGACTGACCAGGGCCAGGTGGCGTTCGGAGGGCACTTCATGGCGGAAGGCGAAGGGTATTTTGCCATGGCCGAGGACGAGCTGGCCGGCGGCGCTTACATCCCCCTGGGCGGCGACTTCAGCAGCGGCGACTTTGGTGGCGGCGGCGGCGGCGACTTCGGCGGGCACTGCTTGGACTATTGCGAAAGCCCCACGGCGCACTGCAATGTGCTGAACTGGGAGCAAGTGCAGCGGCTGGACGGCATCCTGAGCGAGACCATCCCGATCCACGGGCGCGGCAACTTCCCCACGCTCGAGCTGCAGCCGAGCCTGATCGTGAAGGTGGTGCGGAGGCGCCTGGCGGAGAAGCGTATCGGCGTCCGCGACGTGCGCCTCAACGGCTCGGCCGCCAGCCACGTTCTGCACCAGGACAGCGGCCTGGGTTACAAGGACCTGGACCTCATCTTCTGCGCCGACCTGCGCGGGGAAGAGGAGTTTCAGACTGTGAAGGACGTCGTGCTGGACTGCCTGTTGGACTTCTTACCCGAAGGGGTGAACAAAGAGAAGATCACACCACTCACGCTCAAGGTAAAGCCACCCGAAATGGGCTTGGGTCCGCGCCTGGGCCAGGCTGGGGTGCGGCGGGCCGAGGGGCATCCGTTTGATGCCACAGACCTGCGGCCTTGACGGTTTGGGGCGTGCTTCTGTATTTGGTTTTTGATTTTTTTTAATGAGTAAGCTAAGGTGCGTGGACGGTGTTGAGTGTTTTAAGTTCGCTCGGTTCTTCAGCGCCACTACTCTTCTGCTTCCTCCTCTGTTCTCCTTTCTCTTCCTTATTTATTTATTTATTTTTTTAACTCTTTGGCTTTCCTTGCTTCAATCTTGTCCAGAGTAGATTCTGATTAAGTGGAAGAATGAAATGATGTAAGTCATTTTTTGAGTCATTTTATGGTCTAGTTTTTGGGGAAAGAGCAGCCTGAAGCAGGCTCCAGTCGATGGGCTTCTTATTGTATTGGAAAATGTGATTAGGTTTCTCAGCTGCATGCAGCTGACTCCGTGTCTGAAGGATACGTGTGGTGCTTCTCCTGGTCGGCTCACGTGTGAAGGATATTGTGGGTACCCCCCCCACACACACGTACACACACACTTGGCTCAAAGCATGTTTTATACAATTAAAATTGTCTGAGGCATCAGCCTCCCAGAATGTCCTAATTTAGTTCATACTAGATTGTAATTGCAGAGTACCCCTGGAGGGACAAGATTCTAATCTCATCAGTTGCCTCAGGGGAAGTGGAACCGGGTGACTAGGGATAAGGTGAGAGGCCGACCAACTTAACACTGTATGCCCTTCTGTCTTTTGAGTATTGTGTGGATATCGTGTGATCAATATTCTACCTATAGGACCATTTTCAAAAAATAACATTTCAAAAGTCAGACATGACAACAGAACCTCTTAGTACTGCGATCCGTCTGCCAAAAGCCTCAAACTATTACTTCTAGTCTCTTTCCCAGACGGTAAAACCCCTCGTTAAATGCATTTTTTTTTTCTGTTTTCAGAGGACTGTGTAAGACTGTAGGTAGTGTTTTGCCGAAACTTGACAAAACAAAAGGGAAGGAGCAAAATAATTCTCAACTGTGAAGAAGATGTTTTTATTTATTTATTATTTCTTCTAGGTTTGCTCATCTTCTTGTTTTATCTTTTAAATTGTAGGAAGCTTATGTGCAGAAAATGGTTAAAGTGTGCAATGACTCTGACCGATGGAGTCTTATATCCTTGTCAAACAACAGTGGCAAAAATGTGGAACTGAAATTTGTGGATTCCCTTCGGAGGCAGTTTGAATTTAGTGTAGATTCTTTTCAAATCAAATTAGACTCTCTTCTCCTCTTTTATGAATGTTCAGAGAACCCAATGACTGAAACATTTCACCCCACAATAATTGGTGAGAGCGTCTATGGTGATTTCCACGAAGCCTTTGATCACCTTTGTAACAAGATCATTGCCACCAGGAACCCAGAGGAAATCAGAGGGGGCGGCCTGCTTAAGTACTGCAACCTATTAGTGAGGGGCTTTAGGCCCGCCTCTGATGAGATCAAGACCCTTCAGAGGTATATGTGTTCCAGGTTTTTCATCGACTTCTCAGACATTGGAGAGCAGCAGAGAAAACTGGAGTCCTATTTGCAGAACCACTTCGTGGGATTGGAAGACCGCAAGTATGACTATCTCATGACCCTTCATGGAGTGGTGAATGAGAGTACAGTGTGCCTGATGGGACATGAAAGAAGACAGACTTTAAACCTTATCACAATGCTGGCTATCCGGGTGCTAGCTGACCAAAATGTCATCCCTAATGTGGCTAATGTCACTTGCTATTACCAGCCGGCCCCCTATGTAGCAGATGCCAACTTCAGCAATTACTACATTGCACAGGTCCAGCCAGTATTCACATGCCAGCAACAGACATACTCCACTTGGCTACCCTGCAATTAAGAATCATTTAAAAATGTTCTGTGGGGAAGCCATTTCAGACAGGATAGGGTAAATAAATAAATAAATAAATAAGGCTGAGTGACCCAGCCCTGATTAAAGATATATTTTGTGCAATGATGATCTGCTCCTAGTTTTAAGGTTGGCAAAGCTTGTGGATCTTTTCATCGGTTTGGGAGCATGATCTCGAAACAACCCTTCTTACCCACCAACCCTCTCACCTGTTCCTCCTACCCAGTTGGATTCTATCCTGAAACAAAAGAGACCTGTCATTAAAAGCAACCAGGTTCTCCTAAAATAACATGGGAAAAAAATGCTTGATGACAATATGGGTTTGCAGTACTTGCTCCCGTAGCTTTGCCATAGGAAAAAAATATGGAGAGTTTCTTATAAGGTGGAATTTACAAAAGGGAAAACACAGAGGAAAAAAGATCTTACCCCAACCTAATTATCAATTCAAAGTTCAGATAGTAACAATAATGGAAGAAAAAGGACTCCAACGTTGGGATTACTATCTGAGACTTGCAGCAAGTGCTTTCTGTGGAACTATCCTATTAACGCTAACAGAAACAGCTTGCTCCAAATGAACAGTAGTAGGTTGGTGCAGTTCTCATATAACAAACAGCAGAACTTAATGATGACACAATCCATTATTTCCAGCTGTGTGCATAGCTTGCATTTTTAAAATATGAAAATGCAAGCAAAAACAGCTGTAGCAAAGAAAGTATGCTCAAGGACCAAAGATTTAACAGATAAAAATACCCAAGTAGAAGAGATATAGTAGAATATATAAAGAGTTAACTATATTTGTTACACACCAATAAACATCAAAGTGCCTGTTGCCTTCTGAAAATATGAAGTGGAAAAATTTTATGGTTTAATGATTATTTTATTTTATCAGGGACTCAAGAAGAAAATAAAACAACATATAAGCTTGTGAATGGTGGAGGAAATGCCCTATTTTTTCTTGGCAAATACTTGTATAAAGTTAACATTGTTGGTGTGATATTATCATAGGTACATGTGTATGTGTGTGTACATGATGTATATATATATACACATATCTCAAATATGTCTGAGATATGTATATATATATACAATACATTGACTATGGTCTAGAATAATGTAGCAAATAGAAAATGTTTAAATACTGTGTGCTTTTATGTTTTCAACAGGATGACATGAGACGTGGGCATATTGCAGTGATGAGTTAAAACCCACATCTAAAAAATTAAAGCAAATGAAGGAGGAAAACAATTAATATATTTGATAGGAGGAGCAGAGATTATACATTTTTAGTGACTTTTTTTTTTTCCTTTTTTTTTATGAGCCATAGAATTCTACAAATGGGAGAATATTTGTTTGGCAGAGCACTCTTTTTGTACTGAACTGCCATTTTGACAGTAGGAACCCTTTTATTTTGTGTAATACTTGCATGCCTCCATGGTGTATAATCCAGTGGATCATGGATCAGTGATAGTCCATTTAAATCCCTGACTGCTAATAAAATTTCTGGTGATTTGAACACTACTTATTAATATTTAAATGAATTTTTTAATGAATGCATTCTGCTTTCCAGGACCACTAGAATTTAGTAAATGTGAAATGACCCTTTTTAAAGAGTATTTGCACAATTGCTTAAAATTTATATATGAGATATATATTATATATAAAATTTTATAAATTCATGCTAATATGAAACACATTAGATCTGGTTGTCACACTGCATTTAAATATTTAATACTGTACTTTAAATTCAGTCACTTTGCATTGAATCAGATCCAACTTTATTCCTCTTTCCCAAGAGACCAGTTAAACCTTTGTGAAATGAACTGGCATTATCATTACCACAGCTAATCCTAAAACCATTCCTTCTCCCAACTCTTAATTCCTTTGGACACTGGTCTCTGAAAATGCATTTGTTAAAAACAAAACTAACACATGCAAAACTTCCCTTTGTATTGTGAAATAACCACATAATTCCTACCAACTCTAGTGGATGATTGCTTACTATGATGATTCCTCTGAAGAACTTAACCAGATTTTTGTCATCAAGTTCAAGAGGGATTGGGGAAGAAAACTGCATCATCCTTTTGGCAGTGTCATTTGTTTGCTATCTAGGCATCACTCAGATGCTCAATTGTAGGTTAATCCATCTGAAACTACCTTTTGCACATCTTCCTTTGAAGCCTTAACAGGAACTTGATGGGTTTGCTGTAGCAGCTTCCCTGTGAATTCTATCTGAGCTGTAACAGCTACTGCACTGCCACTCACTGTTTCCTAGGGAACTCTTCTCCCATGTTGGCTCATTCTCCCTCACTCCAGCCCTGGGATTGAAAATTAATTGTGAATTCCCAGGAAATATTCCATTTGCAGATTAAGCCTGATACTTAACTGTCAGAAGCCAGAACTCCGCCTGCTTACCTGTTTGGAGTTTTCTAAAAGAAAACTAAGGAAACACTTGGGAACATAGGAGCAGATGGTTGATCTGCCTTCTTCCTTCTCATCCTAACTCTTGACAAGTGAGTCGTCCACTATATTAAAAAGAATCTGGAGATCTCTGGCTCTGCCATAGCAACAATCTGCTGTTAATTTATGACACGGATTTTTGTTTGGAGAGGCCTTATTTGAAAATATACTTTTCATTTATTTTCTGAAATATTTATGTTCTTGCTTATTCCAGGGTTGGTAACATAGTTGGAAGTGCCAACACCTGGCATTCAGATAGAACAGGCTATGCTCAAGACAACCTTCAGCAGTACTTTAAAACTTATATAATTTATTTCTCTTTTGTATGTACTATAGTCTTGTGCATATGTAGTTGAACAAACAGTGGAATATATGTCTCTCTCTGTGGATTTGTAACCTAAAAGTTTGAATGTCTGGTGAGAGAGAGCCGTGTGTATAGGTCAGAGAAAAGAAGAGCTCTCAACTCCTGATTAGTGCCTGTGATTTGCTTGCTTTTGTGTGTATCTGGCCTAGTGTGCTGTTAACTTTAAAACAGGAAGAAGTTTTATCTTCTGGAGGCTCTTCTCACCTGTCCAGTTTGGCATGTCAGAGAACATTTGACCTGTGACTGTGCCCTTTTAAATAGTTGATATGCAGTAAATCTGGTTGCCTCAAGAAGTCCTACATTCAGATGGACTTTTCCCTTCTTGAAGTGTGGTCAAGTAGCTGCTCACTTTGGTAGTGGGTGGACTATTTTAATATGGCTCCAAACGATGCAAGGATGGAAGAATATCTGTAAGCCAAGCCATGGAAGAAACGCAAAAAAAAAAAAAAAAAGTGAACATGCTGTTTTTGCCACCCCTTTCTGTTAGCTTATCGTTGGTTGCTTTACTGTGCATAAAGTTGTTTTCAATGCAGTGCTTGTCAAATAAATAATTGTGAACTATTTTGTAAATGAAATGTATTATGTTGAAAGCTGTCAGCAGTTCAAAAATAAGCTTTCTTTGTTGTTTGAGGACAAAACGTATTAGATGAAACCAAAAAGTAAAAAAAAAAAAATCGTATATAGCACCTATTTCAATATAATCTTTCTTTAAGATTTCTTATAGCATAGCCTTTTCAGTGCCAAGAAAGGATCTCTATGTAATATTTTGTTGTAATAATGGCTTGCTAACAAAATACATGGTAAAAGTACAAAGTTGGAAGATGTCAAGGTAACCTGGCAAAACTTGCTGCAAAGCCTTACAGAATGGAGGAGGCTCTGCCCGCTGGCTGTCTCTCTCTCCAACCTCTCTACAACCATTGCCTGCTCTGAGATGTCCTACTGCAGCAAGCTGCACCTTGGGTCACTCTTTTGGAATATTTTTACTTTAGACTATGTCACAGGCAGAAAAGGAGTTGATGGAGAATGTACTCTTAAAAACTGACATGTTTGAATCAGTGCTAGAGGGAACAGATTGTGAATTTTGTTTACAGCATCCAATATTTGGATTTTTTTTTCTTGTAAATAAAAAGAAGTTATTTTTTTCTATTGATTTGTGTCTTTTATCTTCGGTGTCTGTTCTGGCTAAAGACTGTGTCCTCTGAATCCCAGCTCGAGTCCACGAGAAAAGACAAGGCAATATTTGGAAAAATTTTTGCAAATTTTTTATTACAGTACAATACATTGAAATATTCAGCTTTCAGCCAGCCTATCTCTCACTAGCTCAATTAGCTCCAAAAGAGTCTAGCTAATGGGTGCCAAATTTTTTTATCTGGATATGAACTTAGCAGTGTTAACCAACCTGGGAGTCAGACCTATTTTCTACCATCAGTAGAGACTCATGGCTCTGGATTACAGGGCTTCAGTAACCTTAAGTGGGTGTTGGTTTTCATGAGTAGCCCAAGTGGTGTGATTCAATCATCAGTGGTTGTTTATAGTCTGAGGCTTTATAATATTATCCAGAAGTGTTTACATTCTGAATTGGGAGAAGGGGAATAAGAATTGGAAGCTGGTAATTGGAAGAGGAAGTGGAAGGAAGAGCAATCATAGGATCTAATGGGTTATACTTTGTGTGTGTGCGAGTGTAATCTCACCTATTTGGATCACCAGGGGCATACATTTATTTATTAATTAAATTTTTTTTCTTCATGTAATTTTGGAGACTTTCTCTACTAGTAGCATGAGAATTGGGTAAGCCTGGGCTATTACAGGACATATTTGTGGTTTTTAAAACCATTTAAAGTCCTGATGTTGGATAGAATGCATGCTTGACACTGCATCTATGAAAGAGCCACTCCTGGTATTAAAATGCAGCTTCCCTCACATATACATCATAAAAAATACAAGGCGGTTATTTGGTTTGATAATGGTATTTGTGTGTCATTCTCTTCTTCCTTTGTTTCAACCTCTTCATCCTTCTATAACTAGTCTCTCACATGTCTGTGGTCATCATATAATTCTTTCTAAGCAAGGGTTGAATAAGGACAGTGTATATTAAGCTCCTCCTAGACTTAGATACACCCTGCTATTTCTAGTTGAATTACCAGGCTGCACCTAGCTAAGCCTGGGTAGAAGTAACCCACCCTTTCTTTCCTTAGGAAGCTCATTTCCCAACCATTCTGTTCCTTTCAGGAGAAAAACAAACAAAAATTAATACCCAAAAAAGCAAAAAACAAGGAAATTAAAATCAGCCCTTAAATATAAAGTAAAATAAGAACTGTTAAAATCATCAAATACTTCAGAAATTTAACTAATTTCCTTTTTGAGCCAAGTTTGGAATAAATGATACGAATGTGGTTCAGTCTAATGGCAAATACATTCAGGTAGGAGATGAAGAAGAGAAATGATTTTAAAATGACTTTCACCTATCAAGGACCAGTTATTGCCTTCTAATGCCGTGCTCCAAAAAAGGAACCAGGTCTCCTTGGACGAATCTAGGGCTGGAGCAACGAAGATACCAAAGGAAGCTGGAGAATCCATCTTGTAGTCCAGAAAGCAATGATGTACAAAAAAAAAAAAAAAAAAAAAGGCAAAAAATTAAATTAAAAACCACAATGATGCAGGGCATGTCAAAACAGCACAAGAGCCAACTGAAAGAGTTTCAGTGGCCAAAGCTGGAACAATTTGAGCAACAAAATAAATAAGTAGTATTGGATTATAACCCAAAGTATAAAATATCCATGAGTTCACACAGACAGAAATAGATGACTGAATGGATAAATGGGGCAAAGAGACAAATATCATGTGCAGAATTCCAAATAATCTGTGTAGATACTGCCCCCTCAAGGAGATGGAGCTTAAAGCCCTACCTCTTCCTTGCAAAGTGTACAGTATGGAAAAGGGTGAAAAAACTAACTGTGCTTCGTTCTGTGATGAAAATGGCACTTCATCTCTGTGGCCTTCCTCCCCAAAAACCCATAACCTCTGTCTAATCATGAGAAAAGCATCAGACAAATATAAATCGAGAGGAATTCCATAAAATATCAGACTAGTACTCCTTAAACCATCAAAACAAGGAAAATCTGAAAACTCCCACAGCCAAGAGAAGACTAGGGAGACAGGGCAATTAAATGTAATGTGGTATTCTGGAGGGGACCCTGGAACAGAAAAGGACATTAGGTAAAACCTAAGGAAATTTGAATAAAGTGTTATTGAAATAATAATGTTTCAATATCAGTTTATTAGGTATGACAAATGTATCATGGGACATTAACAATGGGGAAAGTGGGTGTTGGATGTGGGGAACTCTGTACTATCTTCACAAAGAATCTGCAAATCTAAAACTATTTTCAAAAGTTTATTTTAAAATGAAGACGGAGTGAACCCTTCCTTGGTATTTCTAGGGAAGTGACTCCATTTTAGTGAGTTTTATTTTTTTAATGTCTTCTGCATTTAGAGTATTAGGAGAGCATGTGAAGGAGTAAAAATAAAGTGATGTGTTTTACTTTGAAGTTTTAGAGAAGCTTTACCTACAGGTTTTAGAGAAAAGGAAGAAGTTCAAGAGAGCTTCATTATAGGCTGTGTTTTCCTATAGAATAGTAGGAGGAATTCATATTACCCTAGAATTTTAAGGGAGAACAATACTAAATATAACTACAAACCATTGCGTAGATATTTATAAACATGGAATTCTAAAATGAGCAAGGGGCTAAACTTTCATAGCTCAAATATATAGAAGACCCTGGAAAATTGTTTAGCAACTCTTTGCAAGGGAGTAAGTGATAATTTTTGTTAAATGCCAGGGCAGGCTAATATTTAGGGTAGTGTTGAAATGAATTATTATTTAATGTAAATAACCACTTTCAAAATTTATCTGCTTACCTAAGCTTCTCTTTCAGCCTATCAGGTTTCTTAAAGTACTGGGACACCTGTTTTTTTATTTATTTTCTCAACTCAATCACTGGCATTAGAAATATTTAAAAATACAGTTTTAAAAAGTAGATACATTTAAATTAAAAACGTTCATAATTCCAGCTTAGTTGTTTATGAAGTTAGGACGAGGCTCGTGCTTTCGTGCTTAGGGACATGGAGCACCCTGAATAGGAATTTATGAGTATGGGGCTAAGTTATTTCTAACCTCCACAATGGAAAGTTCCCTTCAGGATCCCCTTCTGAAACTATTGATTTTCCAGCACAGTGTGTACTTATCAGTAATGCCAAGATTTTGTGGCATCATCTGGCCATGTCATTAGAAAACGGTTGAAACCCTATTCTTTTATTTATTTTTTCTTCTTTTTTTTTTAGCAAAATTCAACATAACAAACTATACTAGGCACCGTGGATAATGCCATTCTATGCATTAATCCCAAATTGCATATGCTCTGGAGTTTCTTCTTCTGTATCTCTTTAAGTAAGGTCAAAAAGAATATAGTTCATATGTTTTTCATCTTAAAAGGGAATAATTAAAAACTATTAAAATATCTGTATTTTAGAGTTCAATTATCAGATTAAAGAAGAGAAATTTAATCAGGTTCAAGGCCTAATGGCTGAAAATACAGTTGCCAGATCTTACAAATAAAAATACAAGATGCATAGTTAAATTTGAAATTCAGGTAAGCAATGAAAAATTTTTAAGTGTGTTCCATGCAATATTTTGGACATACTTATACTAAAACTTACCTGTGTTGATCTGAAATTCAAATGAAGTGGGAGTCCTATATTTTATCAAGCAACCCTATAATCTATATAGGATTACAAAATAAGGCTGAAAAGGTTTTCTACTACAGTTTGAGTCAAGGACACTTTATACCTTAATATCTAACTCTGGGTACTGTTAAACACTGCATTCTTAGAGTACCCATAGCAGCAAACCCTTTGAGGCATGGTTCATTCATTAAGTATTTGCTGAATGCCTTTTGTGTGTTTAGCCTTGTGCTGGATTCTGAGACCCAAAAAGAAGTGAAAGACCTGGTTTAGTGCCGTGTAGAAGACTAGATTCCACCCACAAGTAGAACTTACTTGCTGAAAATTAATTTTTCAGCTACCCTGGGGTTAATTACTCACAAGGCTTAGCTCTGCATGGGGCACCATAAAGAGTACTGTGGACTAATGGAGAGTCTAGATGAAGGTAATAGTCCTTGAAATGTGCCTTCTCAGGAGCTCACAGGGCTGAACTCCCCACAGGTAGCCCCATTATAGACAGGCACTGGCTATTTGCTTGTTTTGCAGCGAAGGTTACGTGTAGATGTTTTGCAATTTCTGCTGAAGGAAGCACAAATTCTCCCTGAAGTTCTGGGCATTTGCATTCTCTTTTCAAAAGGACTGCAAAAATCTTTAGAACTTAACTAAAATGCACCTTGAAATTTTATTACCCTATAATCCTGTTTGCTGCAGCACATTAAAATTCCCTTGAATGTTTCTTACGTAACCACTTCTGGTTAACTGTCATCTTGAAGTTATTACAATTTAGTTTTTCCTGCGTTTTCCAGAACTGTGACAGTCCCTGTCTCCGATGCTTGAAATGCACCAAAAGCACCTTGCACCCCAGACCTTACCCCCTCCGCATTTGTGTAAAACCAGTTGCATTTTCATTCTGATTACTTATTTAGTCAGGGTAGAGATCTTATTTAGAGAGCATTTATAACCGTCACTGATTGTTTATGTACTCCCTTGGAATGCATGGGGTAGGAGAAGTCTGTAGCTTTCGCCATCATCAAAACATTTAATAAATACTTTCTCTTGCTTTTGGCTTGATACTCACGGAAGATTTACAAGGAGTTATACAAAACTGGCTTCTTTTCACTGGCAGATTTACTTGAAAAGCGACACAAGGATATGAACAAACAAACAAAACACAAAGCAGCAGTGAAATTAAGAAGTTTGCCAAAGTATGAGTGGCCAAACTCATTTCCACTTTAGAGCATCTGCTGATTGTTCCATCTCCTTGGAAATCTCTTCCTCCAGACTTTTGCATCTTTTGCTCCCTCACTTTATTATTATTATTATTTATTATTATTATTAATTTTGTTGTTGCTGTTGAAATGTTACTACCTCATATTTTCCCTGATCCTCTACTTAAAAACAGAATTTCCCCTCCAATGTTTTTACCAAGTTATTCTCTAGAGCCTTTATACTAATTTTAGATGTCTATTACAATTACACTTGTCCCCACCTGAAACTGTATTATAAACTAATTTATTTGTAGTTTATTTGTCACCATAGAAAGAAATTCCATAAAGGCGAAGACTTTGTCTAATTACTACTGTGTTCTTTGTGTCTGAAATTGCGCCAGCTACATGGGAAGTGCTTCTTAAATTTTGGTGAGTGATGAATGAATGAGTCCCATTTGGTTCAAGATGAGAGGTTAGGTGAAATATCTCATTGGGAAAATGTTAAAAGAAGTTGTATAAAGAGTGAAGAGTAACCAGGAGTGCTGTGAAAATAAGAATAGGATCTCGGAGATTGCCTGCTCTTTGAAAGGGCACAGATGAGAACCCAGGTGGAGAAATTCCCATCTTGAAGCACATTAGGAGCACGAAACAATAGGAGAGAAATGGTTTCACTGGGATTCTTAAGGCAGGAGCGTTCAAACCTCTCCTTGGTTGCTGAGTTTGAGGCAGTTGAGAACAGTGGGCCCACAGGTGCGGACAGCATTTGTGTGGCACAGGCCCTCAGGGACAAGAGTAACAGGAAGGTCATCTTTTAGAGCCAAGGGTCTGTTCTCTTTGTTCCAAACCAAACCTAGCACCATTGTAAATTGAGAACTACGGTTGTCCTGGGTAATGACTGCACTTTCTTTCATCATCTGCTACATTTCAGAACTAGGGAATCCCTGAGAGAAGTTTTCAGGACTGTGAGCACAAAGACTCTCTCATATTTTAAGTAAGGGTAGGGGGCCATTAGGTTGGAAATTTGCTATTTGAAGAAGGCAAAAGTACAAAAGGCAGCCTGTTCATCAGCCTTTTCTAAAAACAGACAATCGGCATTTCCACTGGCATCCTTAGCTGGTCAAGCCTCGCGGAACAAACAGTCTTGCCCTGGGGCATTATACCTGCTGTGATCATTTGTTGTTGATTTTTCAGTAGTGTCCCAATTTCAGAGTGCTGCCCTGTTGTTGCATATGGTCACAATAAGCCTTCTGATCATCGGTATCATTTTATAAATACTGAACAAGTTAGATGTCTGGTGTAATAAGGATCTCAGACTTTAAAAAATCATTTAAAAGTTAATTTCAAACTTTAATTATTGCCACTTGTATACATTAAAACTGACTTGAATTCTCTGGATCCTGTCCTAAGTCCCAACCCACTTAATTCTCATGAGGAAGGAGGTTGGGAGGGAGGTTGATCAAGAAAAGTGAAACAGTATGATATATTTCATAAAAAGTACTGAGCAGTTCATAAAAAGCTCTCATTATAAAAAAAGGTAGTTTGGGGGCTTCTGATACAACTTACAGTTATAAGAGCCCCTTGAGGAAATCTATAAAAGAGGAGCATAGAAACAAACACCTTTTAAGGAAAAGGACCTTTCTGAAAAAGGACCAGAGTATGTGCATATAAGGAGAAGTCCTCACCCCTCCCCTGGCCCCACAGTGCAGTCTTTTCAGGCCACCTAGAAGAAGGGACATGATATTTGTTGAGTTCTTACTCTGGGTCAGGATGCTTAGCACTTTACATACATCCTCCTCCTTAATCACCAAACACCATAATGGTCGCTGTTATTTTCCCCACTTTACCGAGTAGGAAATGGAATCTAGGAGGGATGAAATCCTAGCTATCCAACTGGAAAGGAGAAGAGGGAGGATTCCAAGGCAAGTCTTGAACTTCGCATTTTTTGTTTTCTTCTTCTAATCTTCCCAAACTCTCCACTTGTCGCCCTTAGCTCTGGATTGTCAGTGCTGCTGTCTCTCTCAATCCTCTATACCTAAGAGCAGGAAGAAGGATGAGCAGTGCCGTCCAGCTAAGATCGTGTGACCCCCAAGAGAAAGAGTGATTACAGGATGTGAATAGTTCCCTATATCAGGTCTTCCTTATGATGTGTAATATCAGTAGTACATGTTCAATTTGATAAACTAATTATATTTTCCATTTAATCATCACAATTAGGTAAAAAGGGTATCATGATTATCTCCTATTTCAGCTAAGGAAATGAGACCTAGAGAGATGGAGCTTGCACGTAAGACATAAAGGCCTTTAGAACTCATTCAGGGATTACACAGAGGGAGAATCTATTTCTGCCTGAGACATACAAGGCAAATTGGTCTTCAGGCCCTTCTACAACCCTCTCCTTTCAACCATCTATCCAAAATGCGGGTGCATCATAGCAACACAGCAGGTACAAGGTTCAAGAAGAGCATCAGAGCTTTTCTTCTAGGATGAGATCATGCAAATTGCCTATTGTGAGTGGATTACTTTATGAAAAATAAGCATGATTTAAATTTTCAGTTGGCAGTCAGAACCCAGTAAACTACTTCAGTGCTGTCAAAGCTGTTTTCTGTATGTCCTATTACAGAGAATAGGCCACTTAATCTTTAAAAAGTGATCGATTAGCCTGGCCTACGTCACTTCTTACTGACAATGCATGCTACCAGCTGGCTGCTTTTGAATCTTTTTTTTTTTTAAGAATGTCTGAAAGGAAAGGTAAAGAGTATAATGAGACATGCTAACCTCTTACAAAACTCTGAATATCAAATTTCTGTAACTCCTGAAATGTTCATTAGTCTTCTTGTGCTGTAGGCTTCTCACACCTGTTCAGTTATGCCACTCCAAGCATGTTCCTTAACATTTTTCTCCTAGTTTGGGACTTCTGCTCTATGATGTTATAAGCCTTTCTCAATATATAATGTCAACGAGACTCTTTGTCACTTGGTAAAAATACTTCAGGGTCATTGTGGGGGTCTCAGGGGTGGGGGGAGTGCAAGATCAGATCTGTGGACCTGATCTTAGTTCTGTACTAACACTAGTTGATGGACTTCTAAAATGGTACTTAAGGAAACACATGCATACCTAAGTCCCATTCCTGGCAATTTTTATTTAGTCAACCTCAAGGGAGGCAAGGACACATATAATTTTTATAAAGTGTTTCTGAAGCACAGCTCTGCTCCGAACCCCTACTTTGCAGATGTCAGTAGTGCCAAATCTATGTCACTTAACCTAGGCCCTCTAGAGAGCAGAATCTGAAGTGGTGATTATGATCCTAATGGCTTATTTGCCAGATACGATCACAGGATGTCGAGGTAATGAACAAGTATAATTTATTGACACACAGTGTGTCACCATGTTGACTACTGCATCATAGGGTGCCACAAAGCAACACAAAAGGTGAATCGGCAGGCGTGTTCAATGAACAGGAGAGAATTCTCCAGAAGGTTTGCAAGGAAGCACTGTACTTTGGAGTAGTACACAGGATAGAGAAAGGAAGAGAAATTTATCTGCCTGGTTTCTCCCTATCTCCCTTTTTCTACTAGTCAAGGTTCGTTCCTTGGGGAACTACCTCTTCTGCATTTCCAGTTGTCTTATCTGGCTCCTAAGTGACTGCAGGAAAACAGGTCTCTCTCATATCCTACAGGGTGGTGCTTCATTCAATTCCAGAGGTGGAGTGGATCTGGCAGTAAGTGGGGTGCTGACTCAGAAAGACAGGAAGAAGGTGGTCAAGGTTTGCATCCTACAATGCAGTGTTGTCCCTGGAGTAGGCAAGAGACCTCTGAGGGGTTATTTCAGCATATCAAGAGGACAGAGTCAGATTTAAAGAGGGAGTGGAAGAATTGGGAGGATGGCAGCCACATGGAAGATATCGAGAAGAGAGAAATTAGTGTTGAATATTGTCGATTGGCACCCGACATCTCTTCCTGTCTTTCGTCTTTCTGCATTTCCCCCTGTATTCCAGGAATTGGAAAACAAAAAACTCCATTTACTAGACTCCCTTGCAGGTAGGGGTCTGGTTGCATCACAGGTTTTGCCAGTAGGAGGCACTTGCATGAGACATGGTAGAGAGGCCTTTCTTATGTCACTGGGGTGCCACCAAGAAAGTTCCCATAGATGTGTGTACTGGTGGCAGCAGTAGCTTTTTTGAGCTCTAGATTGCAGCTCTAGATGGTTGTGTGATTTCAAAAACCAGAGTCCAGTAGGGTCCTCTGACTTCTCCTTCAGCCTTTCCAAAGATTTTGTAAGGACCCTCTTTCAACATTTAAACACTTTATGATGGAAATATCTGAAGCAGTTTCCGTTTCCTCTAATGCAGTTAGACAGAATCTCTGAGAGCAAAGTAGGCTCTGTGGGAGCCTGATGCACTGAGCCTCATGTTCTGCTCCTTATCTCCATCCATCCTCAGCCCAGGAATGAGAAAGGTCAGCAGCAGCTGGTTGAAAGAGCACAGAATATATGGTCAAACTTTCGGTTTTGAATTCTGGTCCCACCACTTACAACTTATTTAACCTCAGACATGGTATTTAAACCCTTTGGATTTTTGTTTCCTCAATGTAAAAATGGACTAATACTAAATAACGTAATAATTTAGACCTTTGCTATACAGGCTTAATGAGACAATGGGTATAAAAGTTCTTTTAACAGCTATACTGTGTTTTAAATCTGAAAACTTTAAAGCATCAGTACTTCAAGTAATGCATGTTGTATGTTGTCACCGTGACTGGAATAAACCTGCCCAGTCACAGGGGTAAGAGCAGTTTGTTCACCATTATATCCCCAGTTCCTAATACAGAGCTTGACATACAGCGGGTACTTGATAAATGTTTATGGAATGAGTGAATGACAGATACCTGGCAGCTTATATCCAGACTATAATTTGCAGGTGGGAAAGTAAGAGTAGATCAATATTTGGTCTCAGTCATGACTTGCCAACACTGCACACTATAAAGTTGGTACAAAACATTTAAGGAACTCATTGATCAATTCCTGCCCCCTTTTGGTTGGTGATCTAATAAAGTGTTTGGGAGTTTTAAGTGCATTTCCTTCAAAAGATGTTTGAAGCACTCCTCAAATAAGTAAAGTTTTCTTACCAAATCTTATCGATGCAATGGAAATCCAGTTGTTAGGAACAAGTGGAGAATGTATGAATATATATCTCATTCTCACTTGTCTGTCTCATAAAGTGGTACTGTGCAGAGTCTCAATTTTTCATATATCAAGATCTCCCATGGACCTTCTTACAGAACCTGCTTTCCTTGAAAATCTGTATTTCTAACAAGTTCTATGGATGATGATTTTGAGGCCTAGAGAAGTTTGGGAATCACTAATATGGTGGTTTTAAACATTTTGTCTAGTGAGAAAACATTTTTACATGATCACAAATGTATTGTTCTGTGATACTTTCACAAAACAATTTTGAAACTTACTACTAAAAATGTTATTTCTTGTTCTGTTTAATTCTGTTGTATTTAATTTTTGTAAAATTCTAGTTGTGACCTACCAAATGGATTCCATAAATCATGTGTGTAACCACCTATAGTTTGAAAAATATTGGCATAAAACATATTACATATTACAACTAGAATTAAGAATTATGGCTTCTTTTTAATTGAAGTGTGGTTAGTTTCAGGTATACAGCATAGTGATTCAACAATTCTATACACTAAGCTATGCTCACCATAATTATAGTTAACATTTGTCACTATACAATGTTATTACAATATTATTGACTATATCCCCCATGCTATACTTTTCATCCTCATGACTTATTTGTTTTATAGATGGAAGTTTGTACCTCTTAAACCCCTTCACTTATTTTGCCCTTCCTCCTAACCCCCTGCCATCTGGCCACAACCAGTTTGTTCTCTATATTTATGATTCTGTTTGTGTTGTTTGTTCATTTGTTTTGTTTTTAAGATTCCATGTATAAGTGAAATGATATGGTATTTTTCTCTCTGTCTGACTTATTTCACTTACTGTCTAGGTCCATCCATGTTGTTGCAAATGGCAAGACCTCATTTTTCATGGCTGAGTAATATCCATTGTATGTATAAATGTGTGTGTGTGTGTGTGTGTGTGTGTAAATAACAGCTTTGTTATCCATCTAGTGATGGATATTGTAAATAACACTGCAATAAACATGGGGGCACATATATCTTTTTGAATTAGTGTTTTCATTTTCTTTGGGTAAATACCCAACAGTGGAATTACTGGGTCATACGGTATTTCTATTTTTAAGTTTTTGAGGAACTTCCGTACTATTTTCCACAGTGGTTGCACCAGTTTACATTCCCATCAATACTGTGTAAAAGTTCCCTTTTCTCCACATCCTCACCAATATTTTTGATCTCTTGTCTTTTTCATTTTAGGCATTCTGACAGGTATCAGGTGATGTCTCATTGTGGTTTTGATTTGCATTTCCCTGATAAACAGTGATGTTGAGCATCTTTTCATGTGTCTGTTGGCCATTTGTATGCCTTCCTTGGAAAACTATCTATTTGGGTCCCCTGCCCATTTTTAATTAGATTATATTTTGGTGTTAAGTTGTATGAGTTCTTTATATATTTCCGATATTAACCCCTTATCAGATCTATCATTCGCAAATGTCTTCTCCCATTCAGCAGGTTGACTTGTTTTATTGACGGTTTTCTTCACTGTGCAAAAGCTTTTTATTGTGGCATAGTTTTAGTAGTTTATTTTGCTTTGTTTCCCTTGCCTGAAAAATGTGCTAAGGCCATTGTCCAAGAGGTTACTGCCTATGTTTTCTTTTAGGAATTTCATGGTTTCAGGTCTCATGTTTAGATCCTTAATCTGTTTTGAGTTTATTTCTGTTCATGGTGTAAAAAAATGGTCCAGTTTCATTCTTTTGCATTCAGCTGTCAAGTTTTCTGAGCACCATTTATTGAAGAGACTGTCTTTTCCTCATTGTATATTTTTGTCTCCTTTGTTATAGATTAATTGACCATATAAGCATGGGTTTATTTCTGGCTTCTCTATCCTGTTCCTGTTTCATGATATATGTGCCTATTTTTGTGCCTATACCATACTGCTTTGAGTGCTGTAGCTTTGTAGTATATCATGAAATCTGGGATTGTGATACCCCCAGCTTTGTTCTTCCTTTTCAAGATTGCTTTGCCTATTCAAGGTCTTTTGTGCTTCCATATAAATTTTAGGATTATTTATTTCAGTTCTGTGAAAAATACTACTGGTATTTTGATAGGGATTGTATTGAATCTATAGATCGCTTTGGGTAGTGTGGATATCTTGGCAATTTTAATTCTTCCAATCCATGAGCATGGCATATCTTTCTATTTGTGTCATCTTCATTTTCTTTCAGAAGTGCCTTATAGTTTTCAAAGTACAAGTTTTTCACCCCATGGATTATATCTATTCTTAGGGATTTTAATCTTTTGGTGCAATTGTAATTGGTATTGTTTTCTTATTTTTCTTTCTGTTACTTCATTATTAGTATAGAAATGCAATGGATTTTTGTATATTAGTTTTGTATCCTGCAACATTACTGAACTCATTTATTACTTCTAACAGATTTTTGGTGGAATCTCTAGGGTTTTCTATATAGTATTGTGTCATATGCAAATAGTGACAGTTTTGCTTCTTTCTTACCAACTTGGATGTCTTTTATTTCTTTTTCTTGTCTGATTGCTGTAGCTAGGACTTCCAGTACTATGTAGCATAAAAGTGGCAAGAGTGGACATCTTTGTCTTGTTCCTTATCTTAGAAGAAAGGCTTTCAGTTTTTAGTATGATGTTAGCTGTGGGTTTTTCATATATGGCCTTTATTATGTTGAGGTTGTCTCCTCTGAACCCACTTTGTTGAGAGTTTTTATCATGAACAGATGTTAAATTTTGCCAAATGCATTTTCTGCAACTATTGAAATGATCATATTCATTTTGTTAATGTGACGTAGCATGTTGATTGACTTATGGTTATTAAACCATCCTTGTATCCTTGGAATAAATCCCACTTCATTGTGTGAATAATTCTTGTAATGTATTGTTGAATTTGGTTTGCTAATATTTTGTTGAGGATTTTTACATTAATGTTCGTTCGTCATATTGGCCTGTAGCTTTCTTTTTTTATAGTATCTTTGTGTGGTTTTGGTATCAGGGTAATGCTGGCCTCATAGAATAAACTTGGAATATTTCCTTCCTTTTCTATTTTTTGAAATAGTTTGAGGACAATATGTCTTAACTTTTCCTTAAGAACTATGGCTTCTAATAGTGTTTCTATCCTACATTTGCATAAGAAACAATATGTTACATATATATTTTACTTCGCTCAACACTAGAGTATCAACATGTATATTATAACTCCTGGTGAATGGCATCTTCATACTCCAAAATACACTGATATTTCTGTTATACATTTAGTTTTGTAGCTTTGGCACACCTTTTATCATTAATTAGCTTTAGTATTTGAGACAAGACATTTTTCTGCTCTCTACCTCAGTTGCCTCACTTATAAATAATTTGAGGGTGGGCTGAGGTGGAGGAGTAGGGAAGTGTGTGAGCATAAGATTGGGCTAGTTTGGGGACAACTGAGTGGCTCAGTCAGTTGAGCATCTGATATTCAGTTTTGGCTCAGATCATGATCTCAGGGTCGTGAGATTGAGCCCCGTGTCGCACTCTGCACTAACTGGGGAGTCTGCTGGAGATTCTCTCCCTCTCCCTTTGCCCATCCCCCCCTTGCACTTGCACTCGCACTCTCTCTCTCTCAAAGTAAATAAATAAATCCTTAAGGAAAAAAAGACTGGGCTAGTTTTCTGTCTTGATCTTGACTTAAATAATATTTACAGGCAGGACATATATTTTCAACTAATTCTTCAAATTTAAAATTTAATTCTTTCTCTCTCCATAATGACATAATAACACAAATCTGTGGTTAACATTTATTGAGCACTCATTTCAGTTTAGCCATGGTGCTTAGAGCTTTACATCCTTCACTGAATCCTCATAACAACTTAGCAAATTAAATGTCATTATTATCCCCATTTTCAGAAGTAGAAACTGCACGAAGAAATTATGTAGTTGCCCAAGGATACACAATCTTTAAGTGGGGAGCAGTGGGCTTACTCCAGAGCATTGAACCACCAAGCTACACTGTCTTTGCAAGGTAGTAGTGATTGTGACCATTGCACAATGCTGTTTGCTTCCAGGAATCACCACTGAACGTGAGCAACTGGGTAGATCTTATTATGGATACTTTCTGGAACCCAGTTGAATTTATTAAAAAGAGGATGCCTCATGAATTGCTATATTTTAATTGATATTTGTAGCAAATAACTTTTGTAGCTGATATAAGAGATGAGAGATTTTACCTAAAATTTCCAAGGCCTCTTTCTATTCTAAAAGTCTCCATTGTTTGCTAAAGTTATTTAAAAAAAGAAAAGATTATATAAATAACATGCTTCCTCAAACCTTAGCACTTTTAATCCGTTCCTGACTAGTGGGTTGTCTAATCATCTGGAGCTTCAGAGCTATTATTGAAATGATTCACATACTGACTCCAGAAGTTTTCAAAGTTGGGTGAGCATGATAATCCTTTTGGAGCAGGGAAAAAATATTAGAATTTCTGATTTTAGCTGATCCTTCATTTCATTGGTTTATATTTGTATATAATACATTAGTGTAGTCATACATGAGTTAAATCAATAAATAAGTAAGCCAACATTTATTGTGAGTGATCAAAAAAGTTTGAAGATTACCAATTTAGCCATTTTTGTACCTGAAGCTGATTTTCTCTATGGGTAGAAGTAAGGTCTGTGTTCCGCTTATCTGTTGCAATGTAACAAATCACCCCCAAAACTGGTAGTTTAAAACAATACCAATATTTAATTTTCTCACAAAGCTTTTGGGCAGGACTCAGCGGGAACTGTTTGTCTCTGCTCTATCAGAGTAGTTGAAAGCTGGGCTGGGGCCATCTGAATGCTGTTCACTTACAGGTCTGGCAGTTGATGCTGGCTGTTATCTGGGAAGACTCGAACACTTGGAGGCAAAAATAGCTGGGACTCCTTGGCACCTCTCTCTTTCTCTCTGTGGTCTTCCCACGTGATCTCTCCAGCATGGCAACTTCAGCTTAGCCAAACTCATTACAGAGTAGCTCAGGGCTCCCAAGGTGCTTGTTTCAAGGGAGATAGCCAGGTGGGAGGCCAAAGACCTTTCCTAATCTAGCTTCCAAAGTTGAATAGGGTCATTTTTGTCACATCTTAATTTTTAGAAGTAAATCACTTTGGGAATAAGACTACTTTTTGATGGGAGGAATGTAAAAGACTTTGCAAACATATATTAACACCTCCACAAGTGTCCTGATAGGGGACAATGCAAGGCCAATGATGTGGTTGGGGGCACCATCTAACTAAATTTGAGAATTAAGCTGTAGGCTGAATGTGAACTGGAGAAACTGAGCTGGTCTGCATGGATCTCCAGACTGAGTGGATTAAACCCATCTGTCTTTCTTTCATTCCTGACTCCATTTCTTGTCCCCAGCACCTTCATAGGCACTGGGAAATTCCTTCAGTCTTCTAGCCTGGCTCATGAGTATTTGAAAGGGCATTTGGAGGTGGAAATGGAAAAAAAAATTTTTTTTTAAATGGACCAGGTGGCATCCCACTGAAGGGGAGGAGGTCAGTTGGATTCCTTTTTCTATTCTGATAGGCCTGAGAGGAAGGGGTTAAGGATCCTCTTACCAAAATATCATGTATGTCAAAATGTCACCATAGGTACATGTGTTAATAAAAAAAATGTGTGCACCTTCCATCAAAAGGTCATGTCAATAAAGGTATATGTGCTAGTAGAAAATATGTATACCTCCCACCAAAATGCCATATCACTGATGATGTGTGCCTCATAAAAGTATGTACTTTTGCTATAAGCATTTTCCTACTCATAAGTTCATTGATTTTCCTAAAACAAGAGTGTAGCCAATGGATATTTAAAATCACTTTATCCTCTGCTACTCCCCAACATTTCAGATAAACAAAGTAAATTTATGATATATATTTGAGTAAAAACTCTTTCCTATAACTGATAAAACACTAATAAAATAATTCCCTCTTAGTAACATATTCCATTGAGGTGGTACAGCTAAATGCTTTTATTTATGTAGCTTTCATATAAGTCATGATTTTTAAAGTATATCTACTCCTGAAATTATGCTAAATTCTAGTCTAAAGACTAATAACAGCCTCCTTTGATATTTGATCAAGTAACCTAAAACTAAAAAGCCAGAGAAGAGTGATGAACATTTGGAAGTTGTTCAGAGGAGAGCCTTAAAGATGATTAAAAGGCAGAGAAATAAGACCCAAGAAAGTGTAACTTGTTGAGATTATTTAATTTTGACAGGGCAGAATTTGAAGAGATGACTCATTTTCATTTCTGTTGACCAGAACTCTCCCCTATGCCCCATCATACACTGTAAGACTACAAGCACTATGCCAAGAGATGTCCATGATTGGGATTTTGGAGTAATGAAAATTTCTATAATCTTGGTGTCTGTCCCTTGACACCAAGTTTAAATTTCACTAAATGTAATTTTAGTGCCTTCTAATACTTTGAAAATGGGTAACCATGGGACCCTTATTCTCAGACCAAGCCAGAAAATAGCAGTTTTGCCTTCATAACTCTTACATAGGAAGGTACCTTACTATTATTCATCTTCATCTAGCTGAGTCAAGAGCTTAAATTTTGTTAGTTTTAGTAAAGAAAATAACAGGCTGTAAAAATCATATTTAGAGTTAATAATTATAGTAGTTTCAAGGCTGGTTGTTAAATAATTTTCTGTCATGATGGACCAAATGATTTTTTTTTCCTTTCCTAGAATGACTTAAATATCATAATACCTTAAGACACTAAAGATAGAAGTGATGTACATATTTCTTTGGAGTCTAAGATCCTATGGATTTAGTGGGGTTTTTTAGTTTTTCTTTTCCATTTATGTTAAGGACTTTTCAATATTCTAAGTTAAAAAATGCTTATTTGCAAGTTTATAGAGTGGCTATAAATATGCTACAATGTATATATACATGGTTTAAGTCCATAAAAGACACATTTAGTACTATTATATTTGCAGAGAATTTGTTGCATACTTAGTTTTCTAATTGCTACAGTAAGGAATGTTCTCTTTGGGACTTTCTCCTATGATTGATTAACTTACTATTTTGATAAAGATAGCTGTCACATAAATAGTTAACCTGTGTTGTAAAATATGCATTATTGTCCCAGATAAATTTTCTTGAAAACAAATATCTCTGTGTAAATGCATTATACATAGAAAAGACCTTAGATCCTACACCTTCTTCTTATAAATCAGTTTACATTTGTGAGTTCCTAGTTGTGATCTTATTGTACAGTTGACCCTTGAACAGCATGGGGTGCTGACTCCCCACACAGTTGAAAATCCACATATAACTTTTGACTCCCCAAAAACTTAACTACCAATAGCCTACTGTTGACCAGAAGCCTTACCAGTAACATAAACATATTTTGTATGCTATATGTATTATATACTGTATTCTTACAATAAAGTAGGCTAGAGAAGAGTATTACTAAGAAAATCACATGGAAGAGAAAATCACTTACAGTACTGTAAAAAATGTGTGTAGAAGTGGACCCATGCAGTTCAAACCTGTGTTGTTCAAAGGTCGGTTGTAATTTGGCATTGGGAGAAATTTTTATTTGGTTGGATTTCAGAGTATTCCATCTAGCTGTGGTGTAAAGGCATTCACTTACAGTATCTTGAGTATATCTTGTAGGCCCAGATTTTGTAATTATTAGAGTCATCAAATCTGATAAATTTCATATCTTCACATGCCAAAGAATGTCCCACAAGTAGACATAGAACTATACTCAGCAAAAATGTTGGATGTTTGTATCTGCTTCATTGGGGTGTGTTTAAGAGGAAAAATGCCAGTATCTAAAACCCAGGCACATTAATGGTTTATTAGCCACTGGAAAAAATGTGAAGATGTCACAAACCACGAACACAAATCACATTCCTGGAATGTTTAACAAAGAGATATTTCTCTTTGATAATACTCTAGGAATTGTTGTTGTTGTTGTTGTTGTTGTTTTTAGTTCACCATTATAACTTGTTTCCTTTTGTTTCAATTACTTTTAAAATTATTTGGATTGAATTCATTAATGATAATTTTCCTTTTTTCCTACAGCATTTAGTGTCCACATGCTGGTTGACCCCCAGGCAATCATCTTGTGCACTAGTTTGATAAAAATCTAAAGACATCAAGTAAAACAACTGGGACAATCAGTTAAAACAATGGGAGAGTCCTTTGGCAGTGCTCTGTACAAGCCTTTGTGGGATCCTTCTTTCCTCCATTCCTCAGTCTTGTAAAGAGCAAGCTATAAGGATACTCAACTACCAGGAAGGGTAAAGTCGTAACACCTGCAACTGCCATGGGTTGTCTCTATGATTCGACAAAGCTTATCACTCCATTTCAGGCTCTGCTTCCACTGGGACCAGTGTAATGAACTCAGTGAAATTCTCCACCTGATCGTTTTGACTAGACTTGTAAGATGAGAGGCTACTAAGGTTTTCTCTCCTAGGGCAGAAGATTGACAATACATGTTGCTTTTAAGACCAGTCTGCCTGCAGCCTGAAGGCAGATTATTCATTAAAAATTGTTAGAATTTAATGGGATAACTTTTGCATTTTCCCCAGCTAATTATATTTTAAATTATCTGCCCTTTCTCCTTCCTGTTTCTTTTTATTTTCTCTGAGTGGTTTTTGTTTTGTTTTGTTTTTTAAATATTATACTAACCTTTTTGGGTGATTGGAATTGTCCAAAGTAGGCCCAGACCCTTTAAAAGACTGGTAGATCCTCTCAAACTGAAACAAAACAAATTTCACACACACACACACACACACACACGCACACACACACACATTCACATCCACATAAAATCAAAATGCATAGAAAGAAAAGTAAACTATTCTGTTATACAATATTTTTGGACCTCAGAATTATGTTCATAAAAGCTTATGGCAAAATGAGGGATGAAATCCAGATGAACTGATACTAATGGAACACTTGCTTTATGCCTTAAGAATTTATCTGAAATGTTTCGGGCACATTGGACTGCATTTAAATTTTGGTACTAAGAGAACTGTCATTGAATGGAAATCTGCAGTGCATTTTTTACAAAATGAAGAAGTGTTTTAGAGGGAAGGAGACCATGTTTAATAGATCTCTTTCCATCTTAACCTATCTTTCTTTTAATCTCTTTGAGCATCATGTTTATAATCTGTAAAATGGAGATATTAATTTATGCCTGATAGGGTGGTCAGGAAAATTAGAACTAGTGTAAGTCTGCTTTTTGATTAAAAAAGGTCTATATAAATATTAGTGGGCTTATGTTTCAGACTTGCCCCTGTATTATCTCAGTAAGTCTTTTTAACATACTATTGTCATTAAATTTTTGTAAGGGAGATGTCAGAAAAATTGGTGTCTACTCCTGCTTGGTCTCTAAATTCCAAGGTGTGACTTTGTGAAAATTATTATTATTATTTTTTTTTTTTTAAAGATTTTATTTATTTATTTGACAGAGAGAGAGATAGCGAGAGCAGGAACACAAGCAGGGGGAGTGGGAGAGGGAGAAGCAGGCCTCCCGCCGAGCAGGGAGCCCGATGCGGGACTCGATCCCAGGACCCTGGGATCATGACCTGAGCCAAAGGCAGACGCTTAACGACTGAGCCACCCAGGCGCCCCAAGTGAAAATTATTAACTGTTTTGAACATGAGTTGCTCATTGCTTTATTCATGCAATATGTATTGAATGCCTATCGTATGCCCGACAGTACTGTTGGCTCTGGGAATACAGCAATGAAAGATAGAAACGATGCTCATGGAGCAGGCATTCTGATGGGGAGAGGCAAGCATCAAATAAAATAAATATATAATAGGGTATGTTAGAAGGTGGTAAGTGGTCTGCAAAAAATAAAACACAAAGGGGATAGAAAATGCGCAAGTTAGATTTTTGTTTTTTGGTTTTAACTAGGACGGTCCGGGAAACCTCACTGGTAACTTTTGAAGAAAATCTATAAACATAAGGGCATGCACCATGTGGAAATGGGTGGGGGCAGGGAATTCCAGGTAGCGAGAACTGCAAATGCAAACACCTCGCAGTAGAAGTGTATCTTGGCAAGGAGGTTCATGTACTGGAAGCAAGTCAATGTGAGAAAGTAATAGAGATGAGGCCAAAGGTTGAGGTGGGGAGGACAGCTAGTGCAGGGCCTTGTAGGCCATGGTCTGAGTGAGAAAAGGGAATATTGGAGGGTTTTGTATAATTTAGGTTTTAACCCTGTATTTTGGCTGGAGAATGTAAATCCAGGGTCAGTCTTTATCCTTTAAAATCTCTTACAGTCTAGGTCCAAGATCCTGTGATGTTTGATGGTTTCTCTCCCAATTAGCCTACTATTATTCCAGGAAGAATAAAATCTTGTTCAGTCTCTTCTTGGCCCACTACTGGGACCAGCTGTTTGGCAGACCATAGGAAGTTCTCTATAAATGTGGGGTCAGTGCGGCCAGTCGGACCTTCGCTTTCCCGTGGCTTTCTAAAGATAATTTAAGGGAAGTCATAATGTTTTGAAAGTACTAAAATGATGATGGTATATATAAAAGACCATGGTGTGTGGGTCTATCATGTATTTTTGACCTCAGCACATGTGAGAAGCCAAGTGCAAAGCAACTTAAGAACCTATAGGAAGATTCTCTCCCACGTTCTTCCAGTTCTTCACCAAGCCATGAAAGCTTCCCTCTGAATGTTTACATGAGCTGACTGTCCTACTAATAGGTGAAAAATTTGTCTCAATGTGGTTAATCACATGGGAGTCCAAAGTGAGGAACGTGCTAGTTAATAAATCTCATAAGACTTATAAATTCTTCAAAAATGTTTAAAGAAGAACTTATATTCTAGAGCTAAAATTATTTGCAATGCTAGTTTTATAAATTTATTTTTACATGCTAACTCTATAAATTCCCCAATACATTGTTATTTGGGCAGAAAATATTTTATGTGTGTGCTGGACCTTCAGTACACCAAACTTTTAGAAGGATAGATAGAATCTAGTATGAAGTGAAACAACTGCTGTTCTGTACAATCAGATAACTGCTGATGATACTGATTTTTTAAAAAGAATAAGGTAATTTTGTCTTTAAAAAAATTATAATTAGACCAAAGCTTCCTTATTTAAATGTAAAATTTCTATTTTTGGCATGTATATTAAGTTGAGTAGAGAAATAGAAACTACACCTCAAATTGACTTACATTCTCTGAGAGAGAAATGGAGAGAGAACTAATGTTCTCTGCAATGAATTTTTATACTTACACAAGAAAACATTAACCAAAAGTACCAACATCATAAAAGAAGTTATGTGTGGCAATCACCAAAGGGCATCTGGATCATCTGTAAAAGGCCTTGAAATTCCCAAGAGCTAAGTTTAATAAAGGAAAGATAAGAATGTCATAGTGAAATTCATAAAATTGATCTGGCAAGATGTTCACAGTTCATCTCATGCACATGTATAAGACAGTTTCCCTGTGTCATAATGGATTGAAAAGGACATGTAAGTTAGTATTAAGGTTTAAGACAAAGTACAAACTAATTGTGAAATAGCTAAAGGAGCTGTTAAAAATAATACTGTTTATTAAACACTACGGAGTACCAGGGACTCCTGGCCAAAAGCAGTTACTGTCTTTGGGCTGCTGGTCTGAGAATACCAGGAATCCGGGACTGCTGCATATTATAAACATATCTGTAAAATTATTTATCCCAGATTTACTTCTGAATTGTTCACTTTGAGAAGTTGCTGATATCTGATTAATAGGAATAAAGATTATAACCAAGTTATTGGGAAGATTAAAAGTGATGATCAAATAGTTGGCTTTCTTGATCCTTTCCTTATATACATTTTTAATTTCCTTCCACCTAGGCAATTAGTGAGTGAATTTGAAGCTGTTTAGATAAGCATTATTCTCTGATGTAAATCACTTGTAGAGAAAGTTAGGAGACCCCAGAGATCTGAGCCTGACTGCTAGATGTCATGTTCACAGCCACTGTGCCACCATCCATCACCAGCATGCAAAGCCAACAAGAAGTCAGCTGGCTTTGATTTAGAGGTCCTTTAGCAAATTGTCTCAATTTTGAAATTCATCTCTTTTAATAAAAACAGCAAGTACATACATAGTGCTATTATATACCAGGCACTATTTAAATTTATTTAATCCTTACATCCTCACATTGACCCCATCTGAGGTGTTTCTTTCTTTTTTTTTAAAGATTTTATTTATTTATTTATTTATTTATTTATTTATTTATTTATTTATGACAGAGAGTGAACGAGTGAGAGAGAGAGAGATAAGGAGCAGAGGCAGAGGGAGAAGCAGGCTCCCTGCTGAGCAGGGAGACTAACAGGGGACTCAGTCCCAGGACCCTGGGATCATGACTTGAACCAAAGGCAGACTCTTAAGCAACTGAGCCACCCAGGCACCTTGAGGTGTTTCAGTTAACTTTTGAAGTGTTTGAAAGTGAATATTATTCACTATTTTGTGGGTTAGCTGGGCAATTCTGCTGATCTAGGCTGGGTTAGCATGTCTCTGTCAGCTGTGGTTCAGGTAGGGAGCTTTGATACTTTCTGTTGAGCTCTGCTACATCTCTGCAGTCTCAGCTGGGACCACTGGGCTGACTCACTCCTTCTGGACCATGTGATTGCTCACTATCCAGGAACATGTTTACATGGTGGTCGCATTGTTCACAAGGGCAATGCAGGGGCTTGGAAGAGAGTATTGGAGAGCAAAGTCTCTTGCAGCCTGTGGTTGGAACTTATGCAATGTCACTTCCAGTGAATTCTGTTGGCCCAAGTAGACAGAAGGCCAACTGTAGTCAAGGAGGGGAGGGAACTAGACTTTTCTTTTTGATAGGTGGAGCCATAAGAGGTGTGGTTATAGGAAGGAGTAAAAGACTGTGTCCATTTTTTCCAGGTGGACACAGGTGGACATAGCTCTTTCCACTTGACAGGTGAGAGAACTGAGATACAGAGTTTATATGACACAAGGTTGTGTAGATTCTAAGTGTCTAAGTCAGCATTCAGGAGTCTGATTCCAGAATCCATGTTCTTAACCCATGTGCTACATATTTATTTTATGTGTGTTTTTCCTAGATGTCATTGCTGCAAATATCATGGATCACGGGAAATCATGCTTACTGCCTTCTTTCACATAAAGGACCTCTGACTTCATGGCACCATCCATTCCAACCCACCGCCCTGACCCCTAACCAAAAAGTCTGCAATAAATAACACTTCTTTCCTCCTCAGTATTTTCTCCTGGTCTTTTATCCCAAAGAGAAAAATCATGAGGTCTTTTTAAAGTAGGTTTTAGCAAAGTATTGCATGTTAATGTGTTGTTGTCATTTAGAATACCTATAACTAGGGGTAGTAACTGTTTATTTCTAATTTCATTTAATACATTTTTTAGCAAATTGTAAAATGTCTTTTTAAATTCTAAAATGAGCTCTTTCTTTTACTAACAAGTACATTCCACTAAGGTAGGGACATCAACTCCACATTATAGTTGTTTCCCTATAGTTAGCAAATGGGAGGTGTCCAATAAGTATGAATTAGTGGAGGAATGAAGGAAACCAAAATATTAAGGATTATTAGTAAATATTTTTGATCATTGATTTCTTCAAGTAGATTATAATATTATACTCCATTTATCAAAGTAATTTTCTGCATTTTTGTTTATTCAGTGTCATTTCCTTTTCTCATTATGCCTGTTACACTGTACGTATGTATGTGTTTGCCTGTGATACCATAATACTATATCCAAATTTTAAAGAAATTCTTTGCTAATTTTGAATTCTTTTTCTTTATAATTTCATATTATGACTCCCTTGATCTAGACACATAGTGTTTCTAGTGCTTGTATTAAGGCTTTTGAGACTAAGGAAACTTTCAACTCACATAGTCCTTTACAAAGATGGAGCTTACTGCCCACCCCTGTTATTGCTCTGTTTCTCTTTTGAAATTGAATCCATGGGCTCAACCTAGTGCTATGCATTAATAAGAACCCATACAAATATGAGTGTTGCAAATTCCTTGAAGTTCTTTATTGAAAACTCTTCTCAGTTACCTGGTGAGTTGTTTGTGATGCTTTTCTCACTTTACCAATGGGAATTGAGATACAGACCAGGTAGGCAGCTTGTCAAATACAAAATCAAGGCCAAGGGATTGGGTAGCCAAGATAAGAACTGAAGGAACCTTATTTTATAGCCCATTGTTCAAGAGACTAAGTAATGTAGTTTGTAAGGAAAGAATAATGTGGAAAACAAATACTACCTCTCTTAATCATGAGTTGTGTGTGTGTGAAGATCTTTGATTAGAACATACTCAAAGGTTGGTATGTGGTTAGTTTGTAGAATTGACAATGGATCTGCATGATTATTAATAGGAGAAACATTTCTTGATTCATCTCATTAACATGTATAATTGGTATCTGGAGACATCTTAACTCTTAGAAGACGAAGAGCAAAATGAGGTTAAATTGATTTTTTTTTAGAGATTAGACTACAAGTCATCAGAAAGTATGAGAAGAGCCCCAAGTGAGAAAGCTGCTTAACTATGAATTCTTCCTTTGTCATAAACCTCATTTTAACCCTAGAATCTGTCTAATCCAGCAATTAGTCTCAGAATGTTTTCCCTGAATATATTTTATTATGATGATGTTTCTTGTCAGTGAAGATTCTGAGTTTTTATCAAACAAAAGTAGTGGGATTTGCTCTTGAATCTCACCAGCTTAAAAGTCTGTGGTCTTGGGGGCGGAGCAAGATGGCGGAGGAGTAGGAGACCTGGATTTCGTCTGGTCCCAGGAATTCAGCTGGATAGGGATCAAACCATTCTGAACACCTACGAACTCAACAGGAGATTGAAGAAAGGAATAGCAACAACTCTCTGAACAGAAAAGTGGCCACTTTCTGGAAGGTAGGATGTGCGGAGAAGTGAATCCGAGGCGATATTCAGGAGGATAGATGGCGGGGGAGGGGGCCTCCGTTGGCCACTTCTGGCAAGTGATAGAGCAGTGGAGCACAAAATCGGAACTTTTAGAAGTCAGCTCTGCGGAGGGACGTCGCTCCAGTGGCTAAGCGGGGGGTGGAACCCTCGCGGGACAGTGTGGTCTCAGAACCCTCAGGGTCACAGAAAGACCAGGGGTGCCTGAGTGCAGCAGAGCTCCCAGGTATCAGAGCAGGGAAGCCGGCTGCAGAGACGGAGCCGAGGCATGGGCTCTCAGCTCGGGGTTGCCATAAACCGTGATCTGCGGCAGTTGGGCCCCTGCTCTTCCAGCAGGGACCCAACAAGCAGCAGATCCGGGGAGACTCCCCTTCCTCCAGCAGGAGGAGCAGCATGGGAGTGCACCACAGGGATATGCTGGGTTTGGAGACTCCACACAGGGTTGTGAGCCAGAGATAGAAACGCTGGGTCACAGGCCGGGTGAGCACGGAGTGCGACCAGAGACCGGGGAGACGGGAATGGCTGATGGCTTTTCTCTGGGGGCTCACTGAGGAGCGGAGCCCCAAGTTCTCGGCTCCTCTGGGGCGGAGATTGGGAGGCCGCCATTTTCACTCTTGTCCTCCAAAGCCGAACAGAAAGCTTGCAGGGAACAAAAACTCCCGAGAGTAAACCCAAGCAGATTACTTAGCCCAGACCCGGCAAGGGCGGGGCAATTCCGCCTCTGGCAAAGACTTTTGGGAACCACGGCAACAGGCCCCTCCCCCAGAAGATCAGCAAGAACAGCAAGCCAAGACCAAGTTTACCCATCAATGAGAATGGGAGAACTCCAGTGCTAGGGGAATACTGCACATAGAATTCATGGCCTTTTTACCATGATTCTGTAGTCTTTCAAAGTTATTTTTTTTTTAGCTGTCTTTTTTTTTTTTTTGAATTTTTCTTTTTCCCTTTTTCAACCAACATCTTATCAATCCCTTTTTTAAAAAAACATTTTTATTTTTCATTTTTAGAGTCATATTCTATCCCTTCATAATAGTTACTGTTATTTTTGGCATATATATATAAATTGTTCTCTCTTTAAAATTTTGAGATAGAGTTTCTTCTAACAGATCAAAATATACCCTAAATCTCTAGTGTACAGCTTTGTTCTAGTACCCTGCCTGATCACATTCTCTCCCTTTTTTTCTTTTCTTTTTTTTTTTAAATCCTCTTCTTTCTTTTTTCAAACAACGTCTTATCTAATCAATTCCTTTTATAAAATCTTTTATAATTTTCATCTTTACAGTCATATTCCATCCCTTCATTGTATTAACCTTTATTTTTGTACATATATAAGTTTTTCTTTCTTTAAAATTTTGGGAGGCACTTTTTTCTGACAGACCAAAATACACCCAAAACCTAGTGTGTGGCACTGATCTATGCACCAGCCCGATCATATTTGATCATATTCTGTTTTTTTGTTTTGTTTTGTTCTGATTTTGTTTGTTTTTATCTTTTTCTTTTTCTTTTTCTTTTTCCTTTTTCTTTCTTTCCCTTTCTTTTCCCACGGCTTCAGGTCTTTTCTGATTTGTTTAGAGTATATTTTCTGGGGACGTTGTTACCCTGTTAGCATTTTGTTCTCTCATTCATCTATTCTCCTCTGGACAAAATGACAAGATGGAAAAAATCACCTGAACAAAAAGAACAAGAGGAAGTACCAACTGCCAGGGTTGTACTCAATACAGACATCAGTACAATGTCAGAACTAGAGTTCAGAATGATGATTTTAAAGATACTAGCTGGGCTTGAAAAAAGCATGGAAGTTATTAGAGAAACCCTTTCTGGAGAAATAAAAGAACTAAAATCTAATCAAGTCAAAATCAAAAAGGCTATTAATGAGGTACAATCAAAAATGGGGGCTCTAACTGCTAGGATAAATGAGGCAGAAGAAAGAATCAGTGAGATAGAAGACCAAATGATGGAAAATAAAGAAGCTGAGAAAAAGAGAGATAAACAACTACTGGATCACGAGGGAAGAATTCGAGAGATAAGCGATACCATAAGACGAAACAACATTAGAATAATTGGGATCCCAGAAGAAGAAGAAAGAGAGAGAGTGGCAGAAGGTATATTGGAGCAAATTATAGCAGAGAACTTCCCTAATTTGGGGAAGGAAACAGGCATCAAAATCCAGGAAGCACAGAGAACCCCTCTCAAAATCAATAAAAATAGGTCAACACCCCAACATCTAATAGTAAAACTTACAAGTCTCAGAGACAGAGAAAATCCTGAAAGCAGCTCGGGACAAGAGATCTGTAACCTACAATGATAGAAACATTAGATTGGCAACAGACCTATCCACAGAGACCTGGCAGGCCAGAAAGGACTGGCATGATATATTCAGAGCACTAAATGAGAAAAATATGCAGCCAAGAATACTATATCCAGCTAGGCTGTCAGTGAAAATAGAAGGAGAGTTAAAAAGCTTCCAGGACAAACAAAAACTAAAGGAATTTGCAAACACAAAACCAGCCCTACAAGAAATATTGAAAGGGGTCCTCTAAGCAAAGAGAGACCCTAAAAGTAACATAGACCAGAAAGGAACAGACACAATATACAGTAACAGTCACCTTAGAGGCAATAAAATGGCACTAAATTCCTATCTTTCAGTAGTTACCCTGAATGTAAATGGGCTAAATGCCCCAATCAAAAGACACAGGCTATGAGACTGGATAAAAAAACTAGATCCATCGATATGCTGTCTGCAAGAGACTCATTTTAGACCCAAAGACACCCCCAGATTGAACGTGAAGGGGTGGAAAACCATTGACCATGCTAATGGACACCAAAAGAAAGCTGGGGTGGCAATCCTTATATCAGACAAAATAGATTTTAAACCAAAGACTCTAATAAGAGATGAGGAAGGATACTATATCATACTTAAAGGGTCTATCCAACAAGAAGATCTAACAATTGTAAATATCTATGCCCCTAACATGGGAGCAGCCAATTATATAGGCAATTAATAACAAAAGCAAAGGAACACATCGATAACAACACAGTAATAGTGGGAGACTTTAATACCCCCCTCACTGAAATGGACAGATCATCTAAGCAAAAGATCAACAAGGAAATAAAGACTTTAAATGACACACTGGACCAAATGGACTTCACAGACATATTCAGAACATTCCATCCCAAAGCAACGGAATACACATTCTTCTCTAGTGCCCATGGAACATTCTCCAGAATAGATCACATCCTAGGTCACAAATCAGGTCTCGACCGGTACCAAAAGATTGGGATCATTCACTGCATATTTTCAGACCACAATGCTTCGAAACTAGAACTCAATCACAAGAGGAAAGTCGGAAAGAACTCAAATACATGGAGGCTAAAGAGCATCCTACTAAAGAATGAATGGGTCAACCATGAAATTAAAGAAGAATTTAAAAAATTCATGGAAACAAATGAAAATGAAAGCACAACAGTTCAAAATCTTTGGGATGCAGCAAAGGCAGTCGTAAGAGGAAAGTGTATAGCAATACAAGCCTTTCTCAAGAAACAAGAAAGGTCTCAAATACACAACCTAACCCTACACCTAAAGGAGCTGGAGAGAACAGCAAATAAAGCCTAAACCCAGCAGGAGAAGAGAAATAATAAAGATCAGAGCAGAAATCAATGAAATAGAAAGCAAAAGAACAGTAGAACAGATCAACGAAACTAGGAGCTGGTTCTTTGAAAGAATTAACAAGATTGATAAAGCCTTGGCCAGACTTATCAAAAAGAAAAGAGAAATGACCCAAATCAACAAAATCATGAATGAAAGAGGGGAGATCACAACCAACACCAAAGAAATACAATTACAAGAACATATTATGAGCAACTATATGCCAGCAAATTAGATAACCTGGAAGAAATGGATGCATTTCTAGAGATGTATCAACTACCAAAACTGAAGCAGGAAGAAATACAAAACCTGAACAGACCTATAACCACTAAGGAAATTGAAGCATTAAGCAAAAATCTCCCAAAACACAAAAGCCCAGGGCCAGATGGCTTCCCAGGGGAATTCTACCAAACATTTCAAGAAGAATTAATACCTATTCTTCTGAAACTGTTCCAAAAAATAGAAATGGAAGGAAAACTTCCAAACTCATTTTATGAGGCCACCATTACCTTGATCCCCAAACCAGACAAAGACCCCATCAAAAAGGAGAATTACAGACCAATATTCTTGATGAACACGGATGCAAAAATTCTCACCAAAATACTAGCCAGTAGGATCCAACAGTACATTAAAAGGATTATTCACCACGACCAAGTGGGATTTATCCCTGGGCTGCAAGGTTGGTTCAACATCCGCAAATCAATCAATGTGATACAATACATTAATAAAAGAAAGAACAAGAACCATATGATCCTCTCAATAGATGCAGAAAAAGCATTTGACAAAGTACAGCATCCTTTCTTGATCAAAACTCTTCAGAGTATAGCTATAGAGGGTACATACCTCAATATCATAAAAGCCATTTATGAAAAACCCACAGCTAATATCATTCTCAATGGGGAAAAACTGAGAGCTTTCCCACTAAGGTCAGGAACACGGCAGGGATGTCCACTATCACCACTGCTATTCAACATAGTATTAGAAGTCCTAGCCTCAGCAATCAGACAACAAAAAGAAATAAAAGGCATCCAAATTGGCAAAGAAGAAGTCAAACTCTCACTGTTTGCAGATGATATGATACTTTATGTGGAAAACCCAAAAGACTCCACCCCAAAACTGCTAGAACTCATACAGGAATTCAGTAAAGTGGCAGGATATAAAATCAATGCACAGAAATCAGTGGCATTCCTATACACCAACAAGACAGAAGAAAGAGAAATTAAGGAGTTGATCCCATTTACAATTGCACCCAAACCATAAGATACCTAGGAATAAATCTAACAAAAGAGGCAAAGAACCTGTACTCAGAAAACTATAAAATACTCATGAAAGAAATTGAGGAAGACACAAAGAAATGGAAAAACATTCCATGCTCATCAATTGGAAGAACAAATATTGTGAAGATGTCAATGATACCTAGAGCAATCTACACATTCAATGCAATCCCTATCAAAACACCATCCACTTTTTTCAAAGAAATGGAAGAAATAATCCTAAAATTTGTATGGAACCAGAAAAGACCTCGAATAGCCTGAGGAATGTTGAAAAAGAAAAGCAAAGCTGGCGGCATCACAATTTCGGACTTCCAGCTCTACTACAAAGCTGTCATCATCAAGACAGTGTGGTACTGGCACAAAAACAGACACATAGACCAATGGAACAGAATAGAGAGCCCAGAAATGAACCCTCAACTCTATGGTCAACTAATCTTTGACAAAGCAGGGAAGAATGTCCAATGGAAAAAAGACAGTCTCTTCAACAAATGGTGCTGGGAAAATTGGACAGCCACATGCAGAAGAATGAAACTGGACCATTTCCTTACACCACACACAAAAATAGACTCAAAATGGTTGAAAGACCTCAATGTGAGACAGAGTCCGTCAACATCCTAAAGGAAAACACAGGCAGCAACCTTTTCGACCTCAGCCGCAACAACTTCTTCCTAAAAACATCACCAAAGGCAAGGGAAGCAAGGGCAAAAATGAACTATTGGGACTTCATCAAGATAAAAAGCTTTTGCACAGCAAAAGAAGCAGTCAACAAAACCAAAAGACAACCGACAGAATGGGAGGAGATATTTGCAAATGACATATCAGATAAAGGGCTAGTGTCCAAAATCTATAAAGAACTTCTTAAACTCAACACCCAAAGAACAAATGATCCAATCAAGAAATGGGCAGAAGACATGAACAGACATTTTTCCAAAGAAGACATCCAAATGGCCAACAGACATATGAAAAAGTGCTCAACATCCCTTGCCATCAGGGAAATCCAAATCAAAACCTCAATGAGATATCACCTCACACCAGTCAGAATGGCTAAAATTAACAAGTCAGGAAATGATAGATGTTGGCGGGGATGCGGAGAAAGGGGAACCCTCCTACACTGTTGGTGCGAATGCAAGCTGGTGCAGCCACTCTGGAAAACAGTATGGAGGTTCCTCAAGAAGTTGAAAATAGAGCTACCATACGATCCAGCAATTGCACTACTGGGTATTTATCCCAAAGATACAAATGTAGGGATCCTAAGGAGTACATGCACGCCGATGTTTATAGCAGCAATGTCCACAATAGCCAAACTGTGGAAAGAGCCAAGATGTCGATCGACAGATGAATGGATAAAGAAGAGGTGGTATATATATACAATGGAATATTATGCATCCATCAAAAAGAATGAAATCTTGGCATTTGCAACAACGTGGATAGAACTGGAGGGTATTATGCTGAGTGAAATAAGTCAAACAGAGAAAGACATGTATCATATGAACTCACTGATATGAGGAATTCTTAATCTCAGGAAACAAACTGAGGGTTGCTGGAGTGGTAGGGGTGGGAGGGATGGGGTGGCTGGGTGATAGACATTGGGGAGGGTATGTGCTATGGTGAGCGCTGTGAAGTGTGCAAGACTGTTGAATCACAGATCTGTACCACTGAAGCAAACAATACATTATATGTTAAAAAAAAAGAAGAGGATAGCAGGAGGGGAAGAATGAAGGGGAGGAAATCGGAGGTGGAGACGATCCATGAGAGACTATGGACTCTGAAAAACAAACTGAGGGTTCAAGAGGGAAGGGGGTGGGAGGATGGGTTAGCCTGGTGATGGGTATTAAAGAGGGCACGTTCTGCATGGAGCACTGGGTGTTATATGCAAACAATGAATCATGGAACACTACATCAAAAACTAATGATGTAATGTATGGTGATTAACGTAACATAAAAAAAAAATGTCTGTGGTCTCTTTAACACATCAACTTGCTTTCTTCTTTGACCATTATTTTGATTGTATTTGTACACAGTTAGTACCATGTGTTCATATAGTTAATGTGTATTTTTTCAATTTCTTTATTTGTCTCCACAGTAAGGAAAGGAACTGAGTCAGTGTGAAGGCCACCGACCTTTCATCAGCCTTTGTCTGGATGCTTCATCATTTGTAGCTTGGGGCTGGGAGCTACAGCCCTACATGCATCTCACTGCCTGACGCCCAGATGAGGGAGGACAAGGTGCATACACAAAAAAGGTAAGAAAAGGCATGCCTTGTGTAAACAACTTCTGTTAAAAACTTAACTAATTTAGAATTCCTTTCTTTCTTTTCAGTTACAGTTTTGAGTATCACGTTAGTAAAGGCCTAATAGGAGGGAGTGAAATGTGCTAGAAAAACTTGTTGACTGTTGCTCACATAGAAAATAAATAAAATTTAGGGGCACCTGGGTGGCTTAGCTGTTAAGCAACTGCCTTGGGCTCAGGTCATGATCCCCGGGTCCTGGGATCAAGCCCCACATCGGGCTCCCTGCTCCGTGGGAAGCCTGCTCTCTCTCTCCCACTCCCCCTGCTTGTGCTCCCTCTCTCGCTGTGTCTCTCTCTGTCAAATAAATAAATAAAATCTTTTTTTTTTAAAAAAGTAAATAAAGTTTAAATACAACAACAAACATGCATCTGTGACAACCAGTTGTATCAGCTGACAAGGGTTTCCATCTTGATTAGCAGTGGAGAGTACAATAGGGAGCACTCTATAAATCAGCAGTTCTGTTTGTCATTTTCAATTCATAATTATCAAACTGCCTGACTGAGAGGCAGAATAATTAATGTAGTCTTACCCAGACTTATAAAAAGAATTGCCCAGAGCGCTTGTTAAAAACACAGATTACCAGCTCCACCCAGATCCTGATGAATGGCAGCCTCCAGGGATGTGCCCTGGAAATTAATATTTTTAATAAGTCTGAAGGTAATTTGTTTTCATTGGTAGTTACGAGAACTTACAGAGTTCCTCGTCTGTCATTTACTGTGTTGAGATAAAGAGTTATTTCACCTAATCTAAGCATCAGTTTCCTCTTCTGCAAAATGATAGTGATGATAGTCCTTCCCTTTTGGTGCTCTTGTGAACACCAAATGACATAATGTGTGTAAAATATGTATTTTATGCTGAATATGCATTAAGGTGTATCTACTACTGCCATCATTACTGTTATTTTATCCAGTGAGTTCTGATGCTGTGCATCCACCCAATTGGAAGATATAATGCATATAAATGATATAGGGAATTTTTAAGGGAAAAGTAGGTGAAGGGAAAGAAGCTCTGACAGTTTTGATGAGGGCTGAGGCATTCTAGCTTAGAGGCAATGGAGAGAGTGGACTGGGATAGAGTTCCCAGGGGCAATCTAGGGCATCCAATTCTGTTTTTATCCACACTCCAAGTATTTGCTTTGTCTTCTCCACTCTGGAAAGGAATCAGGTGCTAGGCTAATTTGCCTTGATAAGAAACATTTTTGGAAGCACTGAGACATGATACGGTTTAATTGGTCAATAATATTTTCATTTTGTAGTTTTATCTGGGATGTGCTGATAGGAGGGTATTATTGCTTTGTATGGCCAGGTCTATCAGATATGCAAATATGTAAAGTCCTCATAACATCAAATTGATTTTTTTATTCATTAATTTAATACTTACTGTCGAGCACCTGCTGTGTGCCAGGCACTATTTTAAGCAGAAAAGCAGAAAGCGTATGTCAGTGAATAGAACAGATAAACATTCCTGCCCCCACAGAGTTTATATTCTTGTGTATTTGGGGATGGGGGGGGAGATAGACACTAAACAGAATCAATATGAAAATTATATAATGATAAGGAGAAATAAAATCAAGGAAGGAGTATAGGGATATGGAGTGTGTTTTGTGTGTGTGTGTGTGTGTGTGTGTGTGTGTGTGTGTGTGTGTATGTATGCAAAGTGAGGCCATATGATGTAGGGCCTTGGTAAAGACTGACTTTAAGTGCTATGGGAAGTTTCTAAAGGGTTTCAAGCAAACCATATTTAAGAAGGATCCCTCTGGCTTCTGGACAATACCTTTCAGGGAGTCAGGGAACTAGAAAGGAGGTTATCATAAGAGAGAGATGATGACAGCATGGGCCAAAGTGGTGGCAGTGGAGGCAGTGAGGAGTGGTCAGATTCTGGATATGTTTGGAAAGTGGAGCCAACAAGACTTGCTTATGGATTAGATGAAAGGAATGAGAACAAGAGGGGAATTAAGGAGGATTCATCTTGACCAATTGACATGTTGGAATTGCCATTCCCTGAAATGACATAAACTGTAGAGGAGAAGATTTTAGGAGTACACCAGGGGTTAGGTTTTAGTCATGTTAAGTCAGAGATACCTATTAGCCATCCAAGTGGGGATGCTAGAAGCAGGCATTTGGATTTAAAAGATCTGGATCTCATGAGAAGGATTTGTGTCAAAGACATAAATTTGGAGTTATAAGCCTATATATGACAATTAATGCCAAAAATAAATGGTGTCACTGATGGAAGGTATGGGATTCAAAGAAAGAATCCTGGCACTTTTAAACTGTAAGAGTTTGGAGAGATGAGGAGAAACAAAATCAGAAGACTGAGAGAGCAGCTGGTGATGTGGGAGAAAACCGAGAGAGTGTGTCCTCGAAGTCAAAGGAAGGGAGAGATCAACTGTCAAATGTTACCAAGACCAAGATGAGTTTGTGAATTCACCACTGTATTTTGCAAAGTAACAATCATTGCTGACTCCCATGAGAACAGTTTAGTGGAGTAGTAACACAATAGCTGGATTAGCATGAATTCAAAAGAGAATGAGAGTAGAGGAATTAGGGAGAGAGTGTACAACAAATCTCTGGGGAAGGAGTTTGGCCATAAAGGGGAACTTAGAAATAAGCAATAGCTAGAGTGGGAAGGAAGAGTTGTTTTTTTAAGATGAGAAGAACAACATGGTGTTTGTAAATTGAGGGGAGTTATCCAGGAGCAAGAAAATTAATGACACAGGAGAGAGGTTCTCAAAAGTACTGTCCATGTCGTTCTTCTGCTTAATGTACACCCAAACATTCACATTCTTCTCCAGTCTCTGTTTCTATATCCCAGGCAAGAAAGCAAAGGCCCAAGTCCTTAGACAAACCAGACCACTTATGACTCCCTGAAAGCCTCATAATCCTCATTATATCTAGTCTCATATAGATCTTTGTTTTGATTTTTGCTTGTTTTCAATAAAGGGGGAAGGAAGGAAAGAAGAAAGAGAGGGAGGGACGGAGGGAGGAGGAAGAAAAGAAGGGAAGAAAAATCATACTATATATATTTATATAAATAAATATACTATATATATTTTTGGCAAATAGCTTTTTCTTAACCCTCTTCCTCCTTTAATTTTTATAACAACCCTCTCAGATGGGTATTATTTTCTTTTTCCAGATGAATAAAGTGAGTTCATACTAATTAGCTTCTTCAAGATCTTAGAGGTAATTAAGAAGCTTAATCAGTTCAAACTCAGATCATTCAGACCCCAAAATATCAATTTCAAAAATTTCTCAGAAGTAGGAAATTCATGATCGGTCCATGTTATGATTCAACCTTGTAAACATAGATTCTGGCACATACTCATTTGCCTACATGATCTCATCACCTATATAGCAGATCCATCTTTAATTATATGTGCTTATTAAGCACTCCATGTTTCTTTTACTGAAGACATTCCTTTTAAAGTTAAATATATTTTGCTATAAAAGTGACCATCCCAATTATTCAGTAAAAAAGATGCAATCCTATGTAGAATGCCATATGAAGTTACCCTACATTTACTGGATACATATAGAAATAAGCCATTTTTGGAGACACAGAAGGAGTCATGTAAATTTGTCGTTAAGATGAGGTTAGCAAAAGGGTCTCCTTCTGCATGGGCATTTTGAATATGCATAGGACAGAAGCTGTAACAGATAGCTGCTGATAAGGGGCTTCTGGGACCAACAAAACCTGAGTTTACTTTTGTTTGTGCTCAGATCTCCTCTTGGACAGTTCAGGCCAGGGTCTCTTGGCTTCTTCCTGTTGGGATAACTCGTTTTTTCCATACCAATCTGCAAACTGTTAGACACAAGAATTTCTCGATTGTGTTTGGTCCCCTGAAACTCTAAGCTTAGAGAAATACTGATTCTCCTTCCTCAGGAAGAATCCTCCCAACAGTATTTCTACCAGCTTCTTTGTAGATAGACAAGTCTTTTAAGATATTCCTTGCAACAAAAATGAGATGCGCCAAAATTTTTGGTCGAATAAGTTGGTGGAGTATAGGTTAAGTCTTGACAATCAAACAGATATGTCAGCGACCAGTTCTTCACAAATGGTGTGTGATAGAAAAGAATGGCTGGGAAAAATTAGGCAACTGATAAGTGCTTTGGAACACACTGATTTTTTTTATAGTCAAGTAATCAGAGCCATATTAGGTAGGAAAGTAAAGATATAAGTACTCAACAAACATTTCTTGAATACCTATCAGCTAAAGAATAAAAAGAAGTTAAATGATTTTCCTTCTGGAATTCCCAGCCTAGTGAAAGAGACTGATATTTGGGTGATGACATACAGGCCATAATTCTTACCATGAGACACTACTAAATGATTATCTCTTCCAATCCCAGCCCCAAAGTCAGGGATGCTACTATTGAACAGTTATGCTACCAACATGATGAGATATGCTTTCATGGAGAAAAGAGACAATAGGATCATATTGATGCTTTGTTTTACAAAAGTAGAAATCAGATTTAAAGAGTTCAACAAAATTAAATGTAAAACTGAAAGTTATTAGAACCAATCCATAGCTCGGTGGCTGGGAGGATAGTAGTAGAACATTAAGAGACTATGTAAAAATTGAATTAAGTAGTCTTATTTATAAAGAATTTGTGTAAAATACAAACAAATTGTTTTTATTAGAGGAAAGGAAGAAGATCCTTACAACTAAAAGTCAGCTTCATGACTCAGGTTTTGCAAGTTTTTCTTTTTTCCCAAATCAGCTTTTTCCTTCCATTGTCTCTCGGAGATTTGGTAAACAGGTTTCTTTTCCTATTTTTTTCCTCGTTTGGGAACTAGGTTTATTGGGTAGTATTCACATATTCATAAACTACTAATCTTTCCTTTGTGATGTTCTCTTATTTCAGAGAATTCAAGATATTTTTATAAAGGTTAAAAAATTACTTTTCTTGAGATTCCTAGGAGATATATAATCAAAAATAGGAGTTAAGAAAAAAAATTAATAACTTTGTCATCCAAACTTCCATAGTATATTAACCAAAATTGTATTCCACATATTTTATGCTTACACTGTCATTGGCCTGATCACTCTATCTTATGTATCAACAAGTTCTTATTGTTCAGAGACATTTACTTTCTTTTGATGCTTGCTTTAAACTGTGACTTCCATGTTGAATCACTATATTGTACACCTGAAACTAGTATTACACTGTGTGTTAACTAATTGGAATTTAAATAAAAACTTAAAAAAAATAAACTGTTGCTTCCACTTTCATATTGGAATGAATATATAAATATAAATATATACATACACAAGTGCCACCTATTTAGTAGTACTAATATTATTATTTTTATTTTTTAAGGCTTCTTTTGGATGCTTAGTTTCTAGTATTTTACAAGCCGGAGTCTGCTCTTGTGCAATTGTTTTTACCTGTTAAGTCATTATTTCCACATTAATAATAGGGCAAAGATATCAGGCTTCAGTTTAGATTATGGCAGTACCTAATGTCTTTTCCACATTTACTTCAAGAAAGAAGACTTCCTTTCTTGTTTTCCTGGGAATTTTATGAATTCAATATGTATATTTTTCCAGCTGTAGTATTTTAATTGCAATTGGAAATTACCAGTTGAGATATCACTTTTCTTATGAAAAGTTTCCTAATACTAAATCCTAGCAGTTAAAGCTGACTTCAGGTACGCAAGTGGCCTGATTTCTTTATGCTCAACTTAGAATTTTTTTTTTATCTTGTCTTTAGTTATTTGCTTTGATACTTTCTTGGTCAGTGAAACATTAAATTATGTATTTTTATATTAGGGACCTTTTCATAAATGTAATTACTTGTGTGTGTGTGTGTGTGTGTGTGTGTGTGTGTGTGTGTGTGTGATATGACCCTAAATAGGTGATTAAGATAAATAGAAAATCTTTTGGTTAATATTATTAAAGTGAAACCATTTGATCTGATACCTGTTTTTGATTGCAAGTGAGACTCCTAGAATGCAACTGTTCATGTGTCCAGAAAATTCAGTTTGGTAATCCATTATAGCAACAAGTCTTTATCTTTGTTTCCTTTCAGTTCCATTGTTTTCCTATTAGACATTTAGTAGACTAGCTCGAACAGAAGTGCGGGGCTAAATGAAATGTAATGCTCACGTGGAGTTTTGGATTTTGGAGTCATTACAAAAGACTGTTTTTTGAACAACACTTTTTTGTTGTTGTTGAGGACTCTTTCATTGCTTCCAAGAACATTAGCGGGAGGAGCATGTGTAAGTGGGAGTCAGGATATTTGTATGGGTCAACCCGGCCTCTAAAGCTAGGGGAGTCACTCAGTCACCTCACTTCAGGTTCTTCACCCATAAAATGTGAGGCAGGATGAAAGGATCATGAAGTCCTTTCTAGCTAGGATTGAAAATGACCTTATTTTCTCTACCTTTCCCTACAAATTATCCATTTATCCTTCACTGACTTTGTAGTTAATAATATCCTTTAGAGGATAGCTGTATCCACAACTCCAGGGAGCCAAACTTTTAAATCAGCCCCATTCTTTTTTTTTATTAGTATTATGTTATGTTAATCACCATACATTACATCATTAGTTTTCGACGTAGTGTTCCATGATTCATTGTTTGCATATAACACCCAGTGCTCCATGCAGTACGTGTCCTCTTTAATACCCATCACCAAGCTGAGTGTTATCTTCTTTGGTGCGACTTACTGAGTAGATGTGAGGGCAGCTATTAGATTGTAAAGTAGGTTGCAGGAGTTAATGATGGATGTTCTCACCCAAGAACCTAGAAAACAATCACCTCCATGGGTATATGGCAGTAAGAATTTAATTGATCCCCAAACGAAGTTACATTGAGCATCTCTACAAAATGATGATAAGCTGACTGAAAATGGAACTTTATTGTCTCACCACTTTTAGTTTAAATATTGTTCTTTTCCCCAGCCATGTCTGCTTATTTTAAGCTTCGAAATAAGGTGGATGGATTGTTTTATGAGCAGTTTTCAATCATGTTACAGAGGCCATCCAACTTCTTTTTAACAAAGAGAACAGTTAGTAGTAGCATGCCTATAATGGGTCACTATCCACTGTGCTTCCATTTAAATTTGAGAAATGAAGAGCCATGATGACTGTCCTGAAGGGACACAGCGAGCCAATGGCACAGATAGGAAAGGCTCCCAGTGGTCAGTTCTGAGGGTTAAAGATGTCACTGTTTCTAAAGAAAAAGTTATCCTGTATTCCGCAGGAGACATCAAATGCACTTACTCCTTTCCTTGTGTGTCATGGCAACAGTGAATTTCTCTCTTATCCATCTTCTCTCTTATCCATGATTAATGATGATGAAATTTTGCTTACTGTCCTATGATCCCTGTAAAATGCTATTTTTCTTAATGGAGATACCTAAGGTTGTAAGAGAGAAACATGGAAAATATTTAAATACTGAGACATATCAGTCCTCAGTTCTAAAACGTGATCCTAAGCAAGCAGCTTATTGCATGGAGGTAATCTTTGTGGTCTTCTATATGCAACAAAATATATTTTAAAACATAAAATGTAAACATGAAGTAATATGAACTCATTCAGAATAATCACAAGAGAAAGTTACATAGTTTGTTTATACATGGTTATTTAAGACTGATCATTTTGTGCCTCTGGTTACATATCTGAGATACTATAGAAATTAATGAACTAGATTCTCTATTATGATAATTAGAAGAAAGGCACTAACTTGTATTTAGAAATAGTATTCAAATTATACTCTAGAATACTTTCAAGAATAGTTTATCATGAATATATTAGTATATCAAAAGTTATGAAGATGACTGTAAAGGAAAATGTACTCACCTACTATTTTAATTTTGTCTTTGTTTTTTTGTATTTTATACAACCATCTCTTCTCCCTCAGATGATTCTGAAAAATGGGATAGAAAAAGCATAAGTTATTAGTTCATTATACAGAATTTTGAAAAAGACCAAAAAGCTGCTTTACCTTCCAACTTTAATTAAGGGTGGCATATGATTTTAAGCTTCTCATGTACTAATAATGAGGTTTTTTTTTAAAAATTTCATCTTGTGGGAAATCCAGTCCAAAAAGAAAATAACAGTTTTAAAACCCAATTCAATGGTGAGTGTGCATTACATTACTGCTCGTTAGTTGGAGAGTTCAAACCTTCCCTTTATGCTGTCATTGGCTTTACATCTCCATGCTAATGCACCCTCTGAAAATGTGCTTGGATCATTTCTGCTTTGAATATTATCATCAAGGACAAAAAGTTTAGAGTCTGCAATTTCAGGTGATTATGTTTATACAGTTGGGAGAATAGTAGAATGATCTAAAAAACAGCACTCTTTGTGTATATACGTTGACTCTTACTTCCTTAGTGAATGGATTTTTATGCTCCTAGGATGTCATATTACTGTCGTCAGACTCTAGTCATCCATTGATAATGACAATTGCATTGATTGCTTTAGCATCAGCTGACCTCCTATGACTAACTATCCTCGTATAGCAGACAGTTCATTCAAAAAAATCAGACATGGAATTGCTGATATTCTATTTTCTTTCAATGCCCAAAGTCCCCATAAATTTTAGATTGAAATGTTGTCTTGGGATAGAGCTTTTCTTGAGGTAGAGAAATGGAGCTTTGTTCCAGATGTTTAAATAGTCTTTATAGGCTTCATGATTCTTTCCTTAGACACTTATTTTTATAAAAGCCACATAAGCAGTTTATGATTGCAAGTATAGCTCCTTCCAGTCTAAATTTAAGACCTGTCTTCCCCCCAGGACTTTGATCTAAGAGTGATTGATATTCCTTGTTTCTCTCCCTCCAACCCACTCCCCTGCTACTCTAAGCAGTTCTCATTTCAGGAAGTTAATCATGAAATCTATTAATTATAAATCGAACCAAGCCATGTGATCTCCATGTTGCTATGAAAAAGTAAGAAAAGCCTATATAGATGACAGACCAAGTCAGTTGAAGGGGCAGAGGCAGAGGAAGAGAGAGGGAAAGAAGGAGACTCCCTGCTGAGTGGGGAGCCTACCAGAGGGCTCAGTCTCAGGACTCTGAGATCATGACCTTTGCTGAAATCAAGAGTCCGATGCTTAACCAACTTAGCCACCCAGGTGCCCCAAGTCAAGGTATTTCTTTTCTTCAGGTCCATTTTCCACATTCATAAAATGGTGTTGATAATGCTTCCTTTGTAGTAGTTCTATGATGACCCAATGAGATATTTTTAAAAGGCCCTTATAGTACCTAACACATTGTATGTATATTATTATTAAATATTATTAGTTATACCATTATGCTAAGTCAGTGAAAAAAATCAGTCAAAATAATTTGTTAGATTCTGTTTCTGAATATATTAAGAGAAAACAGACTTCTGTTATAAACAACTAAAAAACAGGGTAGAATATATGAAACAACTGTCATTAAACATTGAGCCACACAGGCAGTATAAAAATGTGATTCCTGAGAGAAAAGAAACAAATGAAATAAATCCTACACTACTTTACCCTGGCTTTCTGCCTGGAGGAACATTTTGGAAAGTGGTATAGGGACAGGTATCTCAAGCAGAACAGATTAGTCTTATTGAGTTGAGGAGACCAATATCAGAATTCAGTGAGGCTGCATTACCTGGAAGTTGTTAAGCAGAGTTCGGAAAAGGAGTAAGCCGACCAAAAAAAAAAAAAGTTTTAAATCTTCATAGGAATTCACTTGAAACTTTGCTGAATCCTAATATGTGCACATATAAGGTGAAACTCCACAAGGTGGGAAAAAGAACAACCAGAAAGCTAAAATCTGAACACTGACAGGGGATTTTTGAGCTCTGGTCAGCCAGAACAGTGTTTATTGATCACTGGGAAATCAGAGGCAACTTAGAAAGGTCATGCCTTTAGTAGTAAGGTCAAACTACATCTAGAATAAGGACTGCTCTTGACTCACCCTAACAAAGAATAAAAACAATTCTTAAAGGATCAAGTAATCCATAAATAACTAAACTGCTTGCTAGAGCAAATCTCCATCTTCTTAAAAAAAAAGAAAGAAAAGATGACAAAATGTAGATATGCATTGCTATTACTCACAATGTCCATCATCCAATCAAAAACTACCATATGTGACAAGAATCAGAATAGGGTGATCTGTAACCAGGAAAAAGAAAAAGAAAAATTACAGAGATAATGGAATTAGCAGCCAAAGACTTTTAAATGGATCTTGTAAATAGTTCAAGAATTTAATGCAAATAATAATGAGAAAAGAAATAGAAAAGATGAAAAAGACAAAAATGGAATGGAACACTTAAAATGTGAAAAAAATATAATATCAGAAGTGAGACTCACTGGCTAAGATTCATAGAACATTAGATACTACAGAAGACAGTGATATCAAACCCAAAGAAATAGAAACTATATAATTCAAAATGAAGGGCACAGAAGGAAAAAGACTGAAAAAAGTAATAAGAATATTTAGATCCCAGGAGGTGGGATCTGAAGAAAAGTGGGAAGAATCTGAAGCCAGATAAACACAAGGAAAATCATCGTAATCAAACTGCTGAAAACTAGTGATCAAGGGAAGACTTTAAAAGCCACAAAAGAAAAAACACAGGAGAAAAATAATTAAGGATGATCTCAGACTTTGTTTTCAGAAGATAATAGAAAAACATCTCTAGCATGCTGGAAGAAGAAATATCGGATGAAGATATCTTTTAAACATAGAGGGGCGGGCGCCTGGGTGGCTCAGCTGGTTGGGTGACTGCCTTCGGCTCAGGTCATGATCCTGGAGTCCTGGGATCGAGTCCCGCATCGGGCTCCCTGCTCGGCAGGGAGTCTGCTTCTCCCTCTGACCCTCCCCCGTCTCATGCTCTATCTCATTCTCTCTCTCAAATAAATAATAAAATCTTTAAAAAAAAAAACAAAAACATAGAGGGGCATCTGGTTGGCTCAGTCAGTAGAGCATGGGACTCTTAATCTCAGGGTTGTAAATTCGAGCCCCACGTTGGGTATAGTGATTACTTAGAAATAAAATTGTTAAAAAATAAATAAATATGGAGATGAAGGAGTTTTCTGACACACTGAAGCTGGTAGAGTTTATCCCCAGCACACGTGCACTACAAGAAATGTTTTAGGTAGTTCTTCAGATGGAAGGAAAAGGAGCCCATGTGGAAACTTGCATCTACATAAAGGAATAAAGAGTCCCAGAAATGTTAAATATGTGAGTAAATAGGAAAGGTATTTTTTTTTTCCAATTTAAAGCACTTCTTTAGGACATAATTGACGGTTTAATAAAGCTTATAGCAATGTACTGAGAAATTTTGAACAAAGGTAGAAGTAAAATATAAGTTACAATAGCATAAAAGACAGAAGATAAGAAAATGGAAGTATACTGTTCTATGTTTTATGGTTCTTACATATCACATTAAGTAATGTGATATGACTTGAAAATAGACTTATAAGTTAGAGGTACATATTGTAAACTATAAAGCAATTAAAAAATAAAAGAAGTGTAACTTGTAAGGCAATAGAGAAGATAACATGGAATAATTAATAAATAAATCCAAAAAAAGGAAAAAAAATGGAAAAATAATGGGGGATAGTTGAAAGAAAGGCAGGCAGGGCAAAGCCCACCCTCCTAAGAGCAAACTACCCTTAAAAGGAAAAAAAAGACCCCACCCTGTTATTCTACACCACCCTGAAAGGAGCCCTCCACCCTTTCCCATGTAAACAACTATCCAATAGGTAGATGAGCACGTGGACAAAAACCTGATTGGGTGACAAGCGCATAGAGGGTTAATCAGATTAAAACAGCCTGCCAACAATCTCATAAAACCCCCTAGATTTAGGAACTCTAATGGCAACCATTTCAGGTCCCCTCCCTCTTCAGGAGCTTTGTACTATCACTCAATAAATTTTGCTTTGCTACCCACCACTCTTCTTCTGATACCTCTTCATTCTTCAAAGTGGCATGACCAAGAACCACAGGCACTAAAGGAAAAGAAATCCTGAGAAAACAACAACAACAACAACAACAACAACAACAACAACAGCAAATAGAAACAAATAGCAAGATAGTGGATTTTTTTTCAAGATTTTATTTATTTGTGAGAGAGAGAGCGCGCGCGCTCGTGCTCTTGCACACAAGGTGGGGGAGGGGCAGAGGGAGAGGGAGAAGCAGACTCCTTGCTGAGCAGGGAGCCCAATGCAGGGCTATCTCAGGACCCTGGGATCATGACCCGAGTGGAAAGCAGACGCTTGAGTGACTGAGCCACCCAGGCTCCCCAAGACAGTGGATTTAAATTCAACCATAATAATAATTACATTAAATATAAGTGGTTTAACTGGTCTGATTAAAAGAAATTATTAGACTGGTAAACAAACATAAAACTATATTTGCTCTTAGCATTTTAATCATAGTTTTTGAAATTCATTTTCTGATCATTCTAACATTTGTATCTTATCTGAGTCTTATTCTGCTTCTTGCTTCGTCCCTCATACTGTGTTTTATCCTTCCTTAAGTATGCCTTATAATTTTTTTTTGTTGAAATAACATATGATGTATTAGAAACAGCAATTGAAGTAAATAGACCTTTATTGTGAGATTTTATGTTAACCTGGCTAGGAGTTGAGTGGTATTTAATGTTTGCTTTATCTTTTGGTGCCAGAGGCTTCAAATTCTTCTAGTGTCCTTGTTTTTGTTTCCCCTGTTGACTTTTTAAATTCTCTAACTACTCCTCAGAGAGTCAGTGACTTCTGGCTCTTTTAGCTGTAATCCAATTATACTGGAGCCCTGTTGAGGCAGTGGTGTGTGGGAGGGACGCATTCTATAATCTTCTGATTAAATTTTAAGTCTTTTAGTGGACCCATATCCCTGGGCTGTGACCCTCACAAGTGTTTCCTTCTCCCCCACACACTTCCGTGATACAAGACTTGACAGGGCTGGAGTGGGGGAAATTTTATCTTCCTCTATGTTGGATGAGTTTCTGGCAAAGTCCTTTCCCTTGGAGAATAGGTCTTTCTTAGGAAGAATGCTCTGGACTGTTTCACAATGATTACTCTTTCCCTTCTCAGCCACATCCCTTCTCAGGTCTTCACTAGGAGAACTGGTGGGATTCCTGGAGGTAAAACTCACGAAAGTCTGGAGGCCTCCCCTAAAACTACAGTCCCCGAGATTCTCCCTGTCAAGTTAATTAATCCGCATTCAGCCTCCAGCATTTCTTCAAAATTATAAGTTAAGCATTTATACTAGTTTATGATTAGTATACAGAGCTGCTCTAGGTAAGCAGATCTTAGCTGTGAATCTCTAAGCTCACCTAATTCTTGAGATTTTGGGGTGGTAGTTAGTTGGCACGCAACCTCTGTTGGGGCCAGGAAAAGTTGTAGATTTTCAATTCAGCTTTTTCTTATTTTTTAAGGACAGAAGTGATGACTTCCAAGCACTTTAAGTGTTAGATCTGAAACCAAAAGTCTATGGTTTCTTTATAAGGAATATATTTAAATATAAAGGATATATACTTAAGGCATATACTTAAATATAAAGACAGATAGGTTTAAAGTAAAAGGATTGAAAAAGATACAGCACACAAGCAGTACTCCTAAGAAAGCTGAAATAGCTATATTAATATCAAACAAATGGACCTTAGAACAAGGATATTACCAGGAAAAAAGGGGGAAATTTCATAATGATAAAGCAGTAAATTCAAGACATATAGTTCATAAATACCTATGCACCAAATAACAGAGCTTCAAAATATTCAGAGCAAAACTTGAAAGGAAAAATAAATAAAACACAATCATAGTTGGAGGTTTCAGCACTCTTTTCTTGGTTTTCGATAAAAAATAAGATAGAAAATTAATAAGGAAATGGAAGACTCATTCCTTCCCAAACTGAAGTACAAATTCAATACTCCCAATTAAAATATCATATCAATAGGCTTTCTTTTTCTGTTATAGGAATTGGCAAGCTGATTCTAAAATTTATATAAGAATGCCAACAATCTAGAGTAGCTAACACAGTTTTGAATAAGAACAAAGACTGAGGATTTAAAATACTTCATTTCAAGATTTAGTACTAAGCTACCTTATTATGAGTATTGGCAAAAGGATAGACATATAAAGCAATGGAACAGAATGGAGACTCTAGAAATAAACCTACACACAAAGGATTAATTGATTTTTGACAATATGCCAAGGTATTAGAATAGGGAAAATATAGTCTTTTCAGCAAATGGTGGAATAATTGAATAGCCATATGAAAATACATGTATTTGATATAAATATGTATTTATCATATACATAAATCAATCCAAAAGGGAATCATAGACCTAAAGGTATAATACTTCTAGAAAAAATCATAGGGGAAAATCCTCATAAAACTGGGACAGGTAAAGATCCCTACATTGAACATTTAAAAGAATGAACCAGAAAAGTAATTGATAAATTGGACTTCATCAAAATTATTCAATTCTGTTCTTATAAAGAAAATAAGAAGGCCAAGTCACAGACTAGATGAAAATATTCACAATATATATATTTGACAAAAACTTGTATCCAGGATGTATAAAGAATTATTACAACTTAGTAATAAGAAAACTAATGACCTTATCAAAGTGGCAAAATACTTGATCAGACAAGTAAAGAAAATATAGGAATTGTCAATTAGCCCTGGAAAAGTCATTCAGAAAATGCAAATTAAAATCACACTGTGATACCATTATATACCCACGAGAGTTAAAAAGACTAAAATTAAAAAGATTGACACCACCAAGTGTTGGTAAGGATGTGAACCAAGTAGAAGTTTCATACATTGTTGGTAGAAATATAAAATAGAGCAACCATTTTGGAAAATGGTTTGGCAGATTTTTAATAAGATTAAACATACATTTAGCATACAACTCAGCAATGCTACTCAATATTTACCCTTAGGAAATTGAAATTATATGTTCACACAAAACTTCAAATAAATGTTAATAGCATCCTTATTCATAATACCCCCATACTGGGAAAAATATATGTGTGTGTGTGTCTCATAAACTGGTGAAAGGATAAAGAAATTGCAGTATATACTATGGTGGAAGATTATTCATCAATTAAAAGGAAGAAATGGGGTGCCTGGGTGGCTCAGTCGGTTAATCGGCTGCCTTCGGCTCAGGTCATGATCCTGGGGTCCTGGGATTGAGGCCCGCGTCCGGCTCCCTGCTCAGCAGAAAGCCTGCTTCTCCCTCTCCTTCTGCCTGCCACTCTGCCTACTTGTGCTCTCTCTCTCTCTGTCAAATAAATAAATAAAATCTTGGAAAAAAAAAAGGAAGAAACTACTGATTGACACATCATGGCTGAATCTCAAAGGCATTATGCTAAGCAAAAGAAGCTAAACACAAAAGAGTACATATTTGGTTTATGTGAAAATCTAGAAAAAACAAATCTAATCTAGAGAGAGAGAAGCAGAGCAATGGTGGCCTGAATCTTGGATTGGTAAAACCAATTGTCTGTAATGAGGCACCAGGAAACTTTTAGAACATGGCAGAAATGTTCTGTATCTTGAGTATGGTTAATATTTACTACACAAATGTAGACATTTATCAAAACTCATCAGTCTATCTATATAAAATAAATATTTTATTATATGTAAATTATATCTTAATAAAATTGATTACCAAAAAAAAAAAAAGGCTTATGAGCAGTTGACTAAACTTTACCTCCAAACTAATTTTTTTGGATTAGTGAAAAGTAATGTGTGTTTGGAATCTTAAAACTTTACAATATGCTTTCATTTAATCTCCGTAAGCCAGAAATGTATATTTTATTTTTCTTATTTTATCAATAAAGAAATCCTTGCTTAAGATCATCAATAAATTGCCCCAACTCTCATAGTTATTAAGTTTGGAAACTTAAGTCTTCCATCTCTTCTCCTTCTTTCTACCACTGTAAGTGGCAATCTACCCCATTTCTGGAAGAGAGAAGAGATGACTGTATAGTATGAACTAACATTAAAAGTTATTCCCATTCCTCCTGGAGAGGAGCATGTAAACTTTGAGGGCCTGAACAACTTGCTGTCTCTGATTTTTGACAAGCAGACAGAGAGGTAAGGCAGAACAGGTAGATGAGGAAGTAATATAATGGGGAAAGGACACAAAGGAAGGGCCTTAGAGATTGCTCCTTAAATTGAGGTGCTATGATTTAAGAAATCATTAATTAATCACACTCACCCTTAATCCTGAATTTAATTAAGCTCTCAAGTCGCTTTTACTTGAGAAGACATACAGAGAAGAATTTCAGAAATGCCTTTTTTACTAAAGAGAATCCTCTAATTAATAGTAATTAAGAATCAATCCTCTAATTTTTATTTAATCACAAGCTTACTTTGTGCTTGATTTTTTTTTCTTGTTTAAATAAACTTGGATAAGCAGTTGGATCAAAAGAAAAAGTATTAATAAAATTCAAGAAATTATTATTGACTGATCCCCTTCCTGACTTTCACCAGATTAGCTGTGGTGGGATTCTGGGCTTTCTATATATGTCTATCTATCTATCTATCATCTATCTATCTATCTATCTATCTATCTATCTATCTATCTATCATCTATCATCTATCTATCTATCACCTATCTTATTTAATCCCAAGAACCTGGTAGTATACATATTATTATCCTGAGTTTAGAAATGAGAAAAGTGAGGTTTAGTATAAATACATTTACTGCTTATTTGTATTTTCTAGTTTTCTATAATGAAACACCTGCTGATTATATAATAAAAAATATGCTTATTTGATTTATACTAAATATTTATTTTTTAAAAATTATATGAAATTTTAAGAGAGCAATTTCTTTTTTAAAAATTTTTTTTTTAAGATTTTATTTATTTATTTGACAGAGAGATAACGAGAGCAGGAACACAAGCAGGGGGAGTGGTAGAGGGAGAAGCAGGCTTCCTGCTGAGCAGGGAGCCCGATGTGGGGCTCGATCCCAGGACCCTGGGATCATGACCTGAGCCGAAGGCAGATGCTTAATGACTGAGCCACCCAGGTGCCCAGGAGAGCAGTTTCTAATACTTAAATTTTAATGCTTCTATTTTGAGCATATTTCACTTCAGAGATGGGAGTAATTTCTATCAAGTCCATTGCAAAACAACTTTCTGTAAATAGGATTCTATTTTTACCTTCAAGTTTTAATATTAAATCAGAATTTGTTTTGTAAAATGTTTTGGGATATGAAAAAGAAACAAAATTATTCTGGAGTTCTAACTTCTAAAAACATATTTTTTCTTTTAATGGAAAAGCAGTAGAATAATAATAGTGTTAGTGGATAAAGAAACCTTCAGTACTGTGAAGGATGGTACTGGAATTTTACAAAGAGGTCAACTTTCTCAAAGTCACACAGCAGGCTACTAAGGGCTGAACCTTTCTATTCTCCACACCACATGCATGATACTAATAAGATCATCAAATTTGCAGAATGGGGATGTGACGCTCCTCGTTTTGTTTATTAGCCCGCAATAGCATAAATGTCTAAAAGTACAACCAGTGATGTTCAGGGAATAACATGCACAGAATCTAAATAGCTGGTCTGCTTATTACTAACTGCCCACGTTCCTGCCCCACCTCCAGTAATCTGTGGCAAAACAGCACACAAATCTACTTAGCTGGATCTGTTCTTATCACTCTGGACACTGCTATCTTATAGAAATAAACAGGTTGACCTGGACTGAAGTAAGAAGCAGGCACCAGCAAAGTCACCAAAAATTTAAACTGATTGAGGGAGTCGCTGACTGGCACAGTCATGAACCTATAATCAGATTCTGGGCAGGTAGGTAGGAGTGGGGGGGTTAACTTACTAAAACTCCTCCTGCATGTCTCTGAAAAATCAGGTCTATTTTCTTTAAAAATGTTTAAATTTGTTCTGTGGTACATTTTGTAACTCTTAATACCTACCTCACCCACCTGTATGAGTGAGGTAAATATTGAATCTGAAACATAATATGTAAGATTATTCAGTTTCCTTTCTAAAAATTTGTAAGATGTTCTTCATTTGAACAAGTTCCTAAAAAATATTGAAAACGTTTCTTGCACTGAGAAATATTGCTAGGAACTGACTTTAAAAGTTAGCTTCCTTGCTCTCCCCAGCTCAGCCACTTCATCTTCAGAAACATCTATTTCTGAACACTAATTTGATGAAAACCATTCTAGCAGTGTAAAATAAAATCACACTGAAGGTTTTCTCTAAACATCTGGCTCTGCTACCTCATGAGAGTGTTTTTCATGCAATTACATAAGGTGATTCAGGCAGATATTTGAGCTGGAACACAATTTTCATTAGGGTTTTCAACATTCTTGAAGGTTAGATAAATCTCAGGAAATCTGTAGTTGACACATCCAATTATCTGCTTGCCGTAGCTCCTGGTGACCAGGGCTGATGTCAGTCTTTCCTCATAGGCAAGGGGGAACTTAACAATGATTAGATATACAAATAGAATGTAAAACTTAATGTGGGATTTAGTCCTCATGAGCTTATGAGTTATACTTGAAATATTTAAGCTAAAGAAGAAATAATAGTATTCTGGAAGTTTCTCTACCACCAAAGGAAGCCCCAGGCCACAAATCCTATTAGTTTATAATTAAATTATTAATCTGATGTTATCATATGCAAAAGAACCAGAAGACTAGGCTTTCTTCAGTGTAGTAAAATCCTTAATTAAACCAGTATTCAAATAAACATAACCTTCAGTTAACTTTCTCTTTTTTTTATTTTCATGCTTACTCTCACCCTCTTTTTCTTCTTTTTTCCCCCATTTTCCTCCCTACTGTTTCCTTCTTCCCTTTCTTCCTCCCTCTCTTCCTTCCTTCCTGCCTTTCTTCTATTGTTCCTTCTTTTTTTTTTTCCTTATAAAATACCTGAATGAAGACAGAGAACGAAATGGTAATATCAGGGACTTAAATGTAAAAATAAGTATAATAATATAATTCCATGCAATGTCCTGAGGTTAGTAGATTCTGACAAAGCCTGTTTACCTGGGCTTTTTTCAATGCTGTCCAGGAAAAACAATTTTCAAATGACAACTTGAGGGCCTGTGGGCTCCAGAATCACACAAGATTTTTTGAACATCACAAGATACTTACACGACAGACCAGAGTTTCATTGCCTGAGCATTTTTTTAAAAAATAAGTTTTTAGCTGTAACTCACATCACATCACATCTCATGCTGATCTTTAGAGAGAAACATAAATTCTGGGAAGAAGAAAGCCCACTGGTTTCCAAAAAAAATAAAAAGCTTTTTTCTAGAGTGCAAATAATATTCTTTTTTGATATGAGGGAGAAATACACTTTACATTTATCTGATTTTTATCTTATATCCAACATTCTTTAAGTCAAGTTGTTTCAACACTGTTGTCAAGAATATGATGGATTCAGTGGTCATTATAATTTGATTTGTAAGGGAATTTTATAAAGAAGAGTGACCCCAGGAGTTGCTGGAAGTGTGGCATTGGGCTGAGGGTAATGGCTGGGGATGGGTGTTGGGAAGCTACTAGATTAAGAATGTCCCCAGCAAGGAGGAGGCTACAAAAGGGCTCATGATTTAAAGAAATTAAGTTAGCACAAAGTGTATTGTTGAATGTACTTTTTGGGAGGAGGATGGCCATCCACATTTAGGGGCCTGCAAAAGAAGCCAGCCCAAGTGTCTAGAAAAGCATCAGAACGATACATTTCTGATGACTGCAGTGTGACTGAAATGTAGTCAGCGATTCTCGGCTCTTTCTTAGCCTTAATTCACCTGTAATATGTTCTTAATAGTTAAGGAACTACCATGGTGGTGATTCTTGGCAGTATAGAGCAGGGTTAGGGAGCTTCAAGTGAATCAGAATCTTGGAACAGTCTCATGTTGATTCAGATATGTCCTCTTTTGGGGATGGGGGTGGCTTTGATTAAGCCTTGTTTAAATCACATGAACTATATCATCATTTTGCTTAGGAAGGGGATTACATATAAAAAAAAAAAAGGCACTTTGATTAAGTTATTTAGCTGGCAAGACAGACTTGTGTATAATACCTGGTCACTAAACTGCCTTTAAAGAGTGTGGATTATTGTTCATCAAAAAGAGTTATGCATACAGATTTAGGGGCAGAGAGGAGAGGGGAATATGTTGGGAGCCTTTATGAGGCAATGAAGAGAACCATTATTGGTGTCAAGGGGAGAACAAAACTAGAGAGAACTGGAGAGTTAACAGAGAATAATTTTTGAAATGATTTTCAAGAATTTACTGAGTTTCCCCTACAGAATCTTTAGTAAATTTTTCATTGTTCACTAATATTTTGGTGCAAATGGGGAAAATACTGGAGGATGGTGACAAACACTTAATTTCTCTGGACCCGTTTTCTCATTTTAAAAATCAGGATCACGATTCTAATCACCCAATGGAGACAACTATCCCTTAACTTCTCCAAAGGAAAGTTTGTCTATCCTATAATTCTATCAGGAATTAGAGCCAATGGGAAAAAGTTGCAACTGAAAGGCTTGAAATGACAAAGTAAATGGGAGAAAGGAGTTCTTCCTTTTTGTAAAAAATTATTTTGATGGCATAAAATTTATCATCTGTTTATCTAATTATCAATCTATTAGTGGTTTTTCTATTATCTATCAATAATCTCTGAGTTCAGTTTTCCAGCTCTCTAGAAATTTATTTACCTGAGGTCCACCTCTTAGTTCTTATTTAATGACCTTTTAACTGCTTTAGTTCTAATATAGTTTGGTCTGAAGACAGTGTTAATAAATATATTTACTGTGCATGGCCTTTAAAACCATCAGTTAAGGGTCGCCTGGGTGGCTCAGTTGGTTAAGCATCTGCTTTTGGCTCAGGTCATGATCCCAGGGTCCTTGCTCAGCGGGGAGCCTGCTTCTCCCTCTGCCTGCCACTCCCCCTGCTTGTACTCTCTCTCTCTCTCTGACAAATAAAAAACAAAAAACAAAACAAAACAAAAAACCATCAGTTAAAAATACTTTATATAAATGTGGAAGATCTTCCAAAATGTACCCACTTGCTACTCCATTGTTGAATATAAAGTTGTTTGTAAATCTTCACTATTTTATTATTTTTTATTTTTTTATTTTTATTTTTATTTTTAATTTTATTTATTTGAGAGAGAGAGAGAGAGAGACAGAGATAGTGAAAGAGAGGACGAGCAGGTAGGAGAGGGAGAAGCAGGCTTCCAGCCGAGCAGGGAGCCCAATGCGGGGCTCGATCCCAGGACCCTGGGATCATGACCTGGGCCGAAGGCAGACGCTCAACTGACTGAGCCACCCATGAGCCCCAAATCTTCACTATTTTAAATAACTTTGTAATGTACAACTTTATAAGACAACTTTTTTTATCTTTTGGATTATTTCCTTGGGAGAGATTCATAAAGATGAAATCAATTGTTGTAAATTTTTAAATGAATCTTTATAATACATAGTGTCAAATTAAGAAAGGCAAGAAGCATTCATGTTTTTATTGAACCAAGTCAAAGACATTGCTTATCTGTAATCCAGTTTTTCTGCAAATCCAAAAGTTTCTCAGTGTATTTTTTACAGCTGAAGGAATTTTCAGTCATATATTTATGATAAAGAACCGTGCTGTTGTTCATATTCTCTCCCAGAAATGCATGGAAAGTGAAGATTTATTCCAAATTAAGTACTCCAAATCTTATTTGGTCAGTAAAGGTATAAGTGAAATGACAGTTTTCTATTTAACTGAATAGTCAAACTCTAATGAGATAATACCTAATCCTGATAATGCTTGACTGGATGAATGAATAACATCATCTGCAAACATAACTGATTTTCTTTACTAAAAAGAAAAAAAAAGGAGTTGCAAAACTGATTCTCCTTGCTAGTTGGAGCCTTCTTCCCTTGCCCCCAGTAAATCCTCTTTCTGGGACTCAGGTGTCAGCTTAGAGGAACAAAGCTTCATAATGCCCAAGGGGCAAGTGGGACTGGCAGAGGGGATTGACTCAGGTGACTGTAAGTTACGTCTCATACATCTAAAGGAACCAATCAGAGAAGTTTAATCATTAGACTTGTCCTTTTTCCTTCCAGCTACTGAATAAACATGATTGTTTCATTGCATAACAAGAGGAGTTGCAATATTAAACTATTGATTTTGAGGATTTAAAAATTTCTTTTGGATGTAGTCTACTCTTTGGAAAACAAAAAATAGCACTTTCCCACTTTTTTGTTTGCCAAACAAAATAATACAAAGTGAAACAAATACTCCCCTTCCCAATTACTATCCCTAAACAGAATATACTCATGTACATAATAATTATTTTCTTTGTACTAAGAAATATCCATGTCGTAAATCTGGGCTCATTTCTCTTTTAGAATACCTATTTTATAATCAGAAAAGTAATTTTGAAACTAAATATTAGGGCACCTGGGTGGCTCAGTCGTTGAGCGTCTGCCTTCGGCTCAGGTCATGATCCCAGGGTGCTGGGATCGAGTCCCGCATCAGGCTCCCTGCTCAGCAGGAAGCCTGCTTCTCCCTCTCCCACTCCCCGTACTTGTGTTCCCTCTCTCACTGTGTCTCTCTGTCAAATAAATAAATAAAATCTTTAAAAAAATTTAAAAAATAAACTACATATTAATACTTAAAATTCACTCAAAATCTGTCATGTATAAGGCACTATAAGCAATATAAAATTAGTCATATTGATGAAAATAGATTATAATTTCAAGAGTAAATTTTAGGATAATATTAAATGATAATGCTAAAAGGAGGTAGGTGATACATATGAATATCAATAAATTAAATTATATTAATGTATTAAAGTATATTTACAAAACTTGAATAGGATGTTTTAATAGTTCATCAACTTGTGATATAGAATACGCTTCTTTTGGAATTCTTTTTTTTTTTTTTTTTTTTTTAAAGATTTTATTTATTTATTTGAGAGAGAGAATGAGATAGAGAGAGCATGAGAGGGTCAGAGGGAGGAGCAGACTCCCTGCCGAGCAGGGAGCCTGATGTGGGACTCGATCCCGGGACTCCAGGATCATGACCTGAGCCGAAGGCAGTCGCTCAACCAACTGAGCCACCCAGGCGCCCCCTCTTTTGGAATTCTTTTGGAATTGCAGGAAGATGCTTCTTCAAGTGATTTTTTATTAATAATCTTAAAAAAATAAGCTTGCTTTCACTCACAGAACTTGGATAAAGGTGGTATTTGATTCTTAGCCTTTGGAATGTGTGGCAGGAACCCTACCAAGCATTTTGCAAACTTCGCTATAGGCTGTACAGAAAGAAGACAGAAGAAGAAAGAAGACAGTAATTGGTGGCAAGAAGGTGTACTGCCTTCTAATTTGCCACTGAATTTTTACATCCTGAACAAAATATTTCAGTGTGTGTGTGTGTGTGTGTGTGTGTGTGTGAATATAATCCTTACTCATCCCATTGTCAGGTTAGAGATAATTACCTAGTTGCAAAAATCCCGATATGATTAACCATTTGGAAGATTAATATTGCCTTTTCCCTCAGTGTTTAGTCTCCATTTTACTATGGGGATAATTCCTTGGAAAATTCACACTTTTGAGACTAGTTAGACCTGTACTATGCTGTCTGATATATTCCGATATTGTAGCCACCAGTCTATTTATATTTAAATTTGAATGAATTAAAATTAAATAGAATTGAAAATCCCATTGCTTAGTCCCACTAGACACATTTCAAGTGCTATCAATAGCCACAAATGGTCAGTGACTGCTGTATCTGACAATGCAACTCTGGGGCCATAGGATATTTTCATCATGGCAGAGAGCTCTGTTGGACAGTGCTAAGCAACACTAAATATTTTTCTAAAATATCCCCTTTCTAATTAGAACCCTATATCTTGCTTGACTTCTCAAATAACAAAGAGTAAATAATAGTAAGCAAATAAAATAGTGAGTAATAAATTAAAATGAATTTGAAATTAAAAGCATGGAATTACATTTGTTTAATGTGGCATATATGGGTTCATAGTAAAATGAAGACAACTTTTATATGGATTAGTAAAGAAATCTCAAAAGGAAACTTGCTGATGTTTATAGGCTGGGCGCCTGGGGCAGCATTGTGTAGGTACAGATAACACACAGCTCCCAGGGACAGCACAATTTCAAGAAGATCCCTAAGTTATTTGTCCAGTGCATTTCTTTCTGCCATCTTAAAATTTTAATTTTCTTTTCTGCTTCATTTCTTCAAATGATATTGCAGAACTAGAAAGGAAAATAAAGTTCTCTACTTGAATAATGATGTTTTACCCAGTTTTTTGGAATTAGGTGTTAACTAATCATAGTTTGTATATTACAGAGAGACACTTTTCTAGTTGAGATACTATCAAACAATGACCTATTGAGACTTTACTTGGATGACCCCTTTTAAATTTCAGAGGGTATACAGAAGATATTTAAAAAAAAAAAATGTCAGTCTAACTCAGTTAAGAATAACAGGTCATAATATATTTTGAATATTACCTCACAGCAAAAAAAAATCAATATAATTATGAAAGAAAATACAAATATTTTGGAAGAAAACGTAAGAATATCTTTGTGAGTTGGGGTAGGCCAAAATTTCTAACTGTAAAGGGAAAAATTGGTAAATCATATTAAATTGAAATTAAGGACTTCTGTTCATCAAGGCATCAGGAAGAGAGCGAGAAGGCAGGACACAGAATGGGAAAAGGTATTTGTAATATATACAATAGACAAAGGATTTATAACCAAAATATATAACTCCTACAAGTTAATAAGAACAAGGCAGAGACCCCAATAGAAAAATGGGCAGAAGTTATAAACTTGAACTTTAAAAAGAGGATGTCCAATATATATTACCTATTTATGAAATGCTGTTTCAGCTTTATTAATCATCAGGAAATGCAGATTAAAACTATAACATGATCTTATAACATATCCATCAAAATGGAAATGATGAGAAACACTGAAAATACCAACAGTCAGACCCTACTGGCTGGAGTGTAAATTTGATCAAACCTGTTGGAAAACTATGTGGTGTTAAAACTGATCATATGCACAGCCTATCACTAGCAGTTCCACTTCTAGGTTTATACCCAACAGAACTATATACACATTTACACCCAAAGGTATGCACCCAAAGGCATGCATGAGAATGTTCATAGCAGCATTATTTACAAACACACCAAACTGGAAGAAACCCAAGTGCTCATCAAAGAGTCAAATGGTTTTATCCTGGTCTATTTCTGCAGAGGAATACTGTATAGTGGTGAGTATGAAAGAACTACAAATATGCAACAACATAGAATATATTTCATAAATATAATATTAGCTAAAAGAAATAAGACACATTAAGGCGCATAATTTATGAGTCCACTTATATCAAATTCAGAAGTCATGTAAACTCATCTATTAGTGGAATCAGGATGGTGGTTACTCTTGGAGGAATAGTGATTAAGAGGGGAGTTTGCTTACATGGTGTGTTCACTTTGTATATAATCACAATGTGCACTTTTCTATATGTGTGTAATTTTTCCATACATTCAATTCAATAAAATATCTATGTTAAAAAAATGAATAACAGGTCATCAGTTTATGACTTTGTCACAGGGAAGATATGCATTTGGACCAAGGCCTTTGACAAAGTTCCCTGTGCCACTAAGTATATCCAAAAAAGATAAAGGTGGAAAGCCTAATTATTAATATTCACTTTTCTCTTGTGAGAGGATCTATAGAAAATAAGAACATCTCACATAAATCTATAGGAAAAAAAGCTTCCTGGGGCTTTAGAAAACAATTAAGGAGCGCCTAATTGATTATATCCAGGACCCCTCAGTAGGGCTTTTGTTTTCTGAGCCCTACCAGAGGCTCATAGAAAGCCATCTCGTTGCCTCAGTCCCAGGACAAGGAACTCTGATGTCACTGAAATCAACAGCATGAGCAGGAGGAGAAAGAAGAGCCTGACTTATTAAAGAAATGTTTTCTGTTATCACATATGGACCTCAATAATCTCTGAAGGCCGTCAGAATTATGCCTGAGAAAGCATTGGTGCATCTGCTTACTCATGATACATCAATGTCAGTTCAGAAAACTCCCAGAGTGGTGGTACAAAATGTATTCAGATCACCATGGGCCCCTTTCCAGTGAAATGTCAAGCTACATGTCCCTGAGCATTTTACACTTATACATGTACGTAAATGCATACATTCGGTTTGCTAATTTATTCAAAAGATGATTAATGGGGGGGGTCTACATTGTGCAAGTCATTAATAGAGAAAGCAAAATGGAACTTAATGCTGCTGCTGGAAATTAACTCTATTTTGAATTCTCTTGGGATAAATGTCATGCTTCAATATTCTTTTCTGGTGCCAAAAATCTGCAAGTGAAAAATTGTATGCTCAATTAAGTCCAGAAAACCAGACTAGAGCTCCCAGACTGCACTCCTCAGAGTTTGTATACTTTATGCCAAGACAAGTTAAGTTCATTACCTTCTAGGACATTTCTAAGTATTAATATACACAGGAGAAAACCAACACTGCTAATATTCTCTGAAATTAGCTGGAGGGCATTTATAATAGGAAATCTTCCTAAAAGATATTAGAAAGGAAATTTTTAAAGGAGAATTTTATTTTGAAACAGTAAGTTGCAAAAGTGTTTAAGAAGAATCACTAAAATGTTATGAGGAATGTATTTGAAATAATTCCAAATATAGGAACAGAGTATTTCTTATTACTTTGCCAAAAGAAAGATTACTTTGTTGTTGTTTGAAGGACTTGACTCATTAAAATCTACTTATATAGCTGATGAATTTGTTGGGTGAGAAGCTCCCAACTTTTGGAGAGAGAAATGTGATAATTCTTTGAATGCATCTGTCCATGAGGTAGGGGTCCATGAAGAAGAAATTTAAGCCTGGAGAACATATTTCATCTGTGAATATTGAGAAGGAGCCCCACGAGGCCCACATTTAATCTACATTCACCGAAAACACTTGTACCTTTTACACTCTGCTTATTCATGCCACTGGATTAACTAAGTACATAAGCTGCTGCTTTCAGCTCTGGTTCTCCTGTTTTCTGCCGGTAAAGGTCATACTGACTCATACACGAAACCTTTTGTTTATATCTCAGAGGTAGCTGACCCCATTGCACCTGCTTTTGAATATCTGGCAAGAGACAGGCTTGCAAATGAATATGAGTCTTTCAAGAAGTTGCTTATTTTAAAATGAAATTAGCATTTCCATAGGTGCCAAACCACTGGTAGAGGAGAATGGACACCTCTATGTAAGTGAAAACAGGTATATTGTGGGATTGTGGCAGTATCTGCATGTTCACCTTACCCAACGAATGTGCCTCTAAACGATTGCTGTATGGATGAACGAAGAGGTGAACAAAATCGTTTCCTTTGCCCTTTCTTACCTACTTGCCAACATTTTATCTTGTTTATAGAGACCTATCCTATGACTGTGTCAAGGAGAAAATATGACTGAAACACATCTTTTTTTTCACAATACTACCTGCCCTTCCCCAAATATCAACTATATGTATTATGTGGACTAAAATCCTTACTATCACAGTGACTGATATTTGACCATTAGAATGATCTTCCTTTTAGACTGACCATTGCTTAAACCTTTCAAAGGATATGTGAAGAGCCAAAAGTAATAAACCTGGAGGGTACTGAGGATTGAATGTGGTGTGGGGGAAATCAATGATTGTAATACCAAGAGGTTAGATTTCATTCTATGACCTGGTGGAGAACCAGTGGAGGCTTGGGACAGGGGAACACCATTGGCAGATATGTGTCTTAGAAAGAAGTTCTAGTGGTCATGTGTAGATTGATTTAGGAGAGAATCTAGAGACAGGAGGTTCAGTTCAGAGGTCAAAAGGTGTTGGTTAATACAGCAAAAGGTAATCCTAGGCTATTAGCCATCAGGATAGTGATTAACACTGCGGGGTTAGTGCCTGGGAGAGAGCACTAAGGGAGTTCCAGAGTATTGGTGAGATTCTGCTTCTTGATCTTGGTCCTGGATATTTGCAGAAATGCAAAAATGCACTGAGCTGTACATTTTGTGCATCTTTCTACATATGTGTTACAGTTCAATAAAAAGTATAAGAGAAAGATAATGATGCCTGAATTAACTCAGTGGGAGTGAATAAGAGGAAGTAGTTTCTAGAGATAGACACAAAGATTTGCACAATGACTGGAAGAAGAGAACAAAAGAGAGAATAAAAGATGACTTTACGATATTTAGCCTTAGAAATGGAAGATAGTCATTCTCTCAATAGAGTTGGAAACCTCAGGAGGAGCAACTTCCTTTTCAAGGGGAAATGATGAGTTCGGTATTGGATATTTGAGATGTCAATGAGATATTGAGGTGGGACTGTGCAATAAGCAAATATGAATACTGTTGGGAGCTCAGATGAGAATTAAAAATAGGAGCTTATTGGAAGCTATACAGAGAGGGGAAAAAAAAAGGCAAATGGTTGAAATAGTTAGAAGTATAGGAGATCCCTAAGGAAGTAAGGGAAGAAGACAAATGAGTACTAAAGCTGAAAAAAATTTTATCTACTTTAAAAATTTTTCTTAAGTCAGCTTAGTCTATAACATAGTTTTGGCATAAAATATGTAAGATTTACCATTCTGTTTTAATTTTATGTGGTAAGATTTTGTATTTTCTGAATGGACTTCCAATGAAAATACATACTTTTGCAATTATATAAGAAAGTTATACAATGAAATAAAAATTTTACGTGGAATGACCAAACACTGTAGCACAGTTGTTTAGATAATATCTGGGAACACAATTACTTCCCTGGTTTTATGATTGTACATTTTTTTGTTTATAGAATTCTGTATTTCTGAACATTTATTTTACATTTTTTCTTCAAAAATGCCCAACCACATGAGGTTGGTGATCATTGAACATGCCAGATTAACCTTACCATTCTTACCTTCTTCATGTTCATTTTATCAATTTGCATACTTTTATGTAATGGAAAAAAAGATATATCCTTAGTGTATATTTTGTAAAGAGTATAAATACTGAGAAAGTATTATTACAGTAAAATAATTTAATTGGAAATTATAAGCGTTTTTCTTTTTTTTTTTTAAGTAGGCTCCACATATAACATGGAGCTGAACTCACAACTCTGAGATCAAGAGTTGCATGCTCTACTGACTGAGCCAGCCAGGTGCCTCTAAAAGTATAAATTTTATTTAAAAATTTAAGTGTTGGTCTTTTATTTTTGGATTTAGTCCTGTTCAAAATGGTTTAATCAGCTCATTAATTGAAAGAGGCCTTATAGAGGATTAATATAAAAGTCATAAGGGGAAAATTCATTCTAAAAATATATTCTAAATAACCCTAAACTGTCCTTAAAGTTTCCATCATCAATATGAATTTTCTAGAAATCCTTGCTATTGTGCAATATGCATAAATCTTCTCTGTTGACACTATAAATTAAATCTTCTAATCATGATTTCTTTTGGACTGAGGTAGATACTGTGCTGACCCCATTTGAAGCCATGTGACACTTATGCTGACAAGAGTTTGCTCTAGCTGTCACATGCTAAAGACCAGTGTCAAGGACCTACCTGGACAGAGAGTGTCCCTGAGACACTACCTCTCCCATCCCCATTAAAAAACCCAGGTAGGAGGGCTGGTTTTCCCTAGCAATTTAGTCCTAGTAGGGAAGGCTGGTTCATAGGATTTGGTATGTTTGAGGTATGGAGAATATTTTCTTTGACAGTGCCAGGTAGCTCATGAGATTTTTTTTTTAAAGATTTTATTTATTTATTTGAGAGAGAGACAGAGATAGCAAGAGAGAGCACAAGTGGGGAGGAGAGGGAGAAGCAGGCTCCTGCTAAGCAGGGATCCTGACGTGGGGCTCGGATCCCAGGACCCTGGGATCATGACCTGAGCTGAAGGCAGACGCTTAACGACTGAGCCACCCAGGTACCCCTAGCTCATGAGATTTGTAATAAAAAGATTTGTTTGGGTTGTAGGTTTCTGGAGAGCAAGATTTCTTTTATATTCCTTAATGTCACCCAATACAACATTCTGTGTGTTTCATGAAAGACATGCTCACTGATTGTCATAAAGGGAAAAGTAATCGATATTTTCAGAATTTCATTTATTTATGGAAAATATCCTTATATCGTTAATTCCCCCAAATACATACATTTTACCTTTAAACTAGGGAACTACAAAGTTTTATCAGATGTATCAAAAAATATTAACAATCAATCTAGGATCAATCCATATGATGGCTATAAAAGACAAATTGAAATTTTTCCTCCTTATTAGGTAAAATGATTTTTATATTCTTATAAGGATAAGATAATATGCACTTCTTTCATGGTTAGTCCCTTTCAATACCTAATACTCTACTAAGGTACTTAAATATATCACCAATATGAAATGTCCAGTGCACAATTGCCACATAAGAATAGAATATCCTAATTTCATTCCCCATCTATTCCCAAACTTGTCCCTATTTTTCTAAAACCCTTCGGTACAATGAACACATTCATTACCGCCCCTCTTTGTTTCTGAGGCAATGGACTCTCCTCTTGGCAATGATGATTCAAGATGTTGGAGGAAACAAGGCCAGGACTATCACTAGCCTTGCCTTTCAAAATATTCCAATCGCATATTAATCCTTTTCCAAATAGATTCCGGACAAATCCATTTTGACCCAGAACCAGAATTAATGAAGCCAAATCTAGAATCATCTGTTTTGGCTAAGGTCGCATCACTGGCAAATACATTTTTCAAAATTTCGTTTTGTAAGGAATTAAATCCAATTCCTTTCCACATGGGAAAAAGCCAATAACGAAAGCTGATGATTGTAAAAGTGAGACCAAAGAGCTACAGGACATATTTATTTTGGAAAGAAAGTTAAAAGACTAAGAAGTTAAGCCATAAAACATTTTACACCAGTTTAGATTAAACCAACAGTTTAAAAGATAAATATTTTGCACTTTTTATGCAGATGTCCAAGATAAAAATAGCTGTTGTGCTAAGAAAGCTTAAGATACCATAGAAAAGCCTCCATAAATGAGGTATATGCAAAATGGGAAGCAGGTCATTTAATAGGTTTTTTTAAAAAGCATTTTTCAAAGATAATTAATTCTCAAAATAATATATATAGCTCAAGGAGAACTTGCAGAGTGGGGGTCAAGGAAATAAATACCCTGACCTTGCTTTACCCTCTCCCTCTGATCTTATACTGAGGCTCTATCTTGGGTCAGCTGAAATCTAACTGGAATCCAGAGGGCACCATGGGGGTTAGAGAAGTGGTGAGGGAATAGGGAGGAAAAGCATGTTGACATCATTCATTGCAGATCCATATCCAAGGTAGTGAGCAGGTTGGAGAGTGGACCTTGAGGAGGGAATTAAAGACACCTGGGCCAGACCACTAGCCAATGACCAGATGAAACTAAAAGATCCTGCTTCCCACTGTCAGAGATCCACTTTCCACCTCAAAGGCTAAGAAGTTTTTCTTTTCCTCTTGTTCTTTACTTAAACTGGCTTATTTCTACTTATTCTCATGGTTTAATTCATAAAAATAACACATTATGAATTTGAAGATAATAATGATTTCTCCTAGCCTTATTTTTTATAGCTTGAGCTTAAGTTATACCCATAACAACTCTTATCTTTCTCTCTGACTGCCCTCTGGACCTTCTTTCAAAAAAAACTCCATCTTTTAAGAATATCGTTTGGTATTGCCACATACTTGAATGGTTCTTGTGTTTACACACACAGATGTGTATGTGTGTGTGTGCACATGCATGCACATTATCCAAATTCTAACGTGTAATACATGTAAATGTATTTTCTTATTGAGGCCATTTTGAATTGTAATTCTAGTATTAACAATATGACCTAGTTTAGCAACAGTTGTAAATTTGAGAGCATATTCCCCATTCATTCTCTGGGTTATCAAATAGATATATTGAGAAAGGTCAGCCTAAGGGATGACTCTTATGAGCCTTTAGGTGATAGTATATAATATTTAACTTTTTCTTAGATGTGATCTCAAAGCTAGACATTGACTATACAAAGATTAGAATGGTCAAGATTATCCCATCCTAGTTGGAGATGAAAATGTCTTTAGAGCTGAGACAAAAATATGTTTCTTGGAATAACACTTATCATTTCTCATTACCACTCATTCTTGGCTACCTACTTTTTAAAAAAAATTTTTTTTAAGGTTTTTATTTATTTGACAGAGAGATAGAGAGAGAGCACAAGTAGGTCAAGTGGCAGGCAGAGGGATAGGGAGAAGCAGACTCCCTGCTGAGCAGGGAGCCTGATGCAGGGCTCAATCCCAGGACCCTGGGATCATGACCTGAGCTGAAGGCAGCTGCTTAACCGACTGAGCCACCCAGGTGCCCCTTGGCTACCTACTTTGTGACTACCATAGAGTGAAAGAAAAGAGTTTTGATATGATTTTCTCTTCATAATGTTAGTGTTATTTAATAGAATTCTCTAGGATGGACCCAGTCCTAGACATTTATCAACCCTTTGGTTAAAGTACACATTGAACTCTTATCAATTCTCACATGACTCAGAAGTTATATAATAGATACTTTAGTGCCCCCTTGGATCCCTTTCACCAGCTCTGTCTCCCAGCTTTTCTGTGTGTTGTTGCTAACTGCTTGTACCTGTGATCTTCAAAGGCTTGCTTTTGGACACTGGAGGCTTCTTGCACATAAGGAGAGCCAGAAGGCTGGGGAGTGTAATTGAATACAATCATTATATAACTCAAACATGTTTAAGTAAGCTGATGTAATATTTTCTGTGTAATAGAGGTGAAGAGTCTGTGTTCTGGTGCATAAGAGTCATTTTATTTAGGATTTATGACAAACAGGTTTTAGTGCAGGAAACAAAAAGTATGATGCATTTTAAGCAAAAAATGATTTAAATACACTGAGTTATAATGGTAATTGTTGGAAGGGCTAGTAAGCAGATGCTAGGCTGGTGTCCCAAGAATGATTCACAGAATACCACAAGATTCACCTGCTGGAGAAAAGATGGGGAATCAGAGGTCACCATTGAAAAGAGTGAGTTCAAGAACATGCCCCTAGAGTTGCAATCGTAGGATCAGGAAGGAACAATTGCTACAACTGCCTGAACACTGTATGTGGAACACACCTGTCTCTGTGACGAATGTCTCAGCATCCATGAGGTTGGTGATTGGATGCTGGAATCTCTATAAATATTCCTGGCAGCAGAAAACAGCCAAAAAGCAGTATAAAGATAAGATGGCCCTCATCTCATTTGTGCATTCCAAATATCTCATGATTGCTTCTGACTGGTAGACCAAAATCCTAGCTGCAAAAAGTCTGAGAAGTAGAGGTTTAAGATTTCCAGTCACTGGAGTACTAGACAACATACTTGAAGAAGGTGGGAATAATTGCTGAGTGCTAATCTGGGCCATTGTATTACATAACTCCAAGGAGCATTATTCACCATGCAAATGGTGGCCTGGCACTGTCAACTGATTATATTGCTTACACTACCAATTAAAGATTGTCTAGAATCAAGTATTTAATTTCAAGCATCACATTTTAAAATACACATGAAAAAAAAGTGTGTGTTCATGGTAGCCATTAAAATGGTAAGATATTTTAAAAGTACATCAAAGGAAGGAAGGAATGGAAATGGGAGTTAACATAATAATCTATAAACATCTGAGGAGGGGTGCCTGGGTGGCTCAGTCGTTAAGGGTCTGCCTTCAGCTCAGGTCACGATCCCAGGTTCCTGGGATCGAGCCCCACATCGGGCTCCCTGCTCCGCGGGAGGCCTGCTTCTCCCTCTCACACTCCCCCTGCTTGTGTTCCCTCTCTCGCTGTGTCTCTCTCTGTCAAATAAATAAATAAAAAATCTTGAAATATCTGAGGAAGCAAGTACAGACTTGTTAGGAGATTCAGTTTATGGCAGAAGAAAGATCAATAAGGATAAGTAAACAAGGAAGCAGCATTCAGGCTGGGTTTTTCATTTGAAATTTTATCTAATATTCCTTTCAATCTAAGATTCTATAATCTTCTAGATATTTACAGATAGATCTAGGTTCCTTAGTACTTTCTGGAAGATTCAAAGTAAAGTATGATTTTAACAGCTCCTTCATTTTCATTATTTTTTTAACATGATTTCTACATGTTTTAAAAACAAGGAGGATGTGTAACATTTTCATTTGTTTTGCTACCTCTGTTATTTTTATTTCATTCAAAAATTGACTTTTCCTTTTATGTACATATGTAACGGCTTTATATCTTACAAAATTTCAAGAGAAACATGCTCTGAAATTTAAAAGGCATTATTTATTAATATTTTTGTGTTATTTTTGAAAATACTTAATTGTTAAGAAACAAATATTATAGGCAAATTTGGAAAAAAGAAGTGAGGGCATAGATTAGTAGTTTGGGCAATTGCAAATCAAAATGAATTTTAACAGGAAAAAATGCAAAGTATATTAATAATTTGAAAAATAATAATCCAAAACTCAAGTATTTTATGGGCAGAAGAAACCTAGACTACTGAATTGCCAAAAAGACATAGATGAAACCAGAGAGCAAATGATTTTGCCATATGTGGTGTCAATAAATTAAGACTGATGTAACTTTGGCCTGTTAAGAAGGGATCCTCATGGACCAGGGTGGAGATGGTTTATAGTTTCAGCAGTGCAGTAGTCAGCTTGGGGCAACTGAATTCTAGAAATAAATGACAGAGAAGTGTGGAGATTTAAAGAAACAGACAGGTGAAAATTATTGAGACCTGAATATGTATACACAGGAATGATAGAGAAATTGTATGCTAAGTTTAAGAAAGTAATGCTTTAACGGATATAGACAAATACCATAAATAAAATACCTAAAATTAAAATCCATTTCATGTAACTAATCAATCTGGGAACTGCAGTGGAATATATATAAAAGAACACTTTATGAAAACTCTTGGATTGAACAATAACTAAAAAATAATCCCCATCCTTTTAGGGAGAAATAAGAAAAATACTCATTCCAAGTCAGTAATTGCTTAAGTCAGCAACAAATTACAAATCTCATACTTTCCAATGTACATTATTTGCTAACAGAAGAAAAGTATATGTAAATCATATCTTGACAATATGCATGCAAAATAGAACAAAATTTAAATCAAAACAATTAGCACATAGGCAAAGGTGATATTTAAATACTGCAGCTCTAATTTTGGTATATATGCAATGTAAATAAAAGAAATAATTTTTTTTCTTGAAAATCAAGGGTACTTTACTTTTCATAGTATACTTTAGTTATGTTTCCTTAATTAACAGCATTCATCCACCTTACTATAAATTGGGCAGTGGTTTTCCTAAGTAGCTACAAAGATTTTCACGTATTAAGCTGAGCCTGCTTGTCTATTCTTGTGTGATCCTGAAAGTAATTAGCTTAACTACTTGCCCTTAGGCTGTGTTCCTTTTTGATGGTAAAACATTAGAAAAACGGTGAATGTTTTGATCAGTCAACCAATTTGTCCCCCCCCTACCCCCGCACAACAGTTGCTCAGACAACATTGATGGGCACCAGTGAGAAAAAGAGAGATTTGCAGATCCCCATCAGGCCAAAGATAATCAGCTTGTCGGTGTGACTTTGGGAGATGAGACTTTCCTTGTGGGGAAAGGAGAGGAGACCTGTCAGTGAGGTTGGCTAGTGCACTGCAAGATCAATTAACCATGTGGAGGTGTACCCCTGCACCCATTACCTACTATGTACCAAGCACTGTATTCATTTATATATACTCTACATTTATCCTCATCAATTTTCTTGGCCTTCTAAGGTAGATAATATTATTATATCATCTCTATTATACAGAGAATGAAATTGAGATGCAGAGAGGCTAAACAACTTGCACTTGCACTAGACAAACATGGTATTCAAACCCAGGCTCTTAACCATCAGTTAAGTTCTACTGCCTCCATTGCTTGGCATGAGAAAGAGATCAAGTAACATTATTACTTTATTATTCTGAATATAAAAAATTTGCTTACACTTAAAATGGAAAAGGAATTAGCATTAAGCTATTTTTCCCATTTACGATCTCTTCTGGAACTTCATGTTTAACAGGTGAATCATTCTTTCAGATTTTAGTCGATATGATCTAAAGGTTTTCTCTATCAATGAATTGATACGAGGAGACATAAGATGAATTGGGGTTAGTGGCTCTTTCTCCTTGTTTGAAAATGTGGCTAGAGCATAAAATTGAAGGGAGCCCATCATTTTCCTTCTGGCAGAGCCATATTTGTCATTCAGCTTCATCTGAGTTCATCTGGTAATATCAGTGGAGGAAATAGTTTGATCAATCAAAAAAACCCTCTTTGGGGAAAAAAAACTAAAAAACCAAAAAACCCTCTTTGGTGGTTTAACTAGGTCCTTAAGCCAGACTTTGGTTTTACTGATTTGACCATGTTATGGAAAATTTAAAAAAAATGTAAATATATTTATTTTTATGGCATGTATATATATGTATACATGCCATAAAGGTTGGTATTCTGTGAGTTTGTTTATGTACTTATATATATATATATGTACATATATATAAGATTTTATTTATTTGAGAGAGAGAGTGAGAGAGAGAGAGCATGAGCAGGGGGAGGGGTAGAGGGAGAAGCAGACTTTCCACTGAGCAGGGAGCCCGATGTGGGATTTGATCCCAGGCCCTGGGATCATGACCTGAGCTGAAGGCAGATGCTTAACCGACTGAGCCACCCAGGCGCCTATATATATGTATATGTATATGTATATGTATATATGTGTATGTATATGTATATGTATATATATATATAAATGGCATGTAGACCCAACTGGCATAAGAGAATATCATTTGTAATAGTAGCAAGTCCTAGAGTTCTTTACTGTTCCAAGTGCTAGGAGAGGTACCATGGCAAAAAATAAATTCATTTTAATGTTTGACTCTATGTTCTTGCAGACATTAAAAAGGGATAGTTTTCTATACATTGGTTTAAAAATGATTTTATAGTAAATTCTGAAATTTTATTTATTTATTTATTTTTAAAGATTTTATTTATTTGACAGAGAGAGACACAGTGACAGAGGGAACACAAGCAGGGGGAGTGGGAGAGGGAGAAACAGGCTTCCCGCTGAGCAGGGAGCCCAGTGTGGGGCTCGATCCCAGGACCCTGGGACCATGACCTGAGCTGAAGGCAGACACTTAATGACTGAGCTACCCAGGCGCCCCTAAATTCTGAAATTTTAAAAATACCTATCACATCTTCACAAACCATGATGGCAACTATGTTAATTGTTCACCATAATCTTGCTGGAATTTATTACATCAGTGCTCTCTACAGTGTTAAGTGTGAAGTTTCCAATTATCTAAATTCCTTAGCCAGAAATAATGGCTGTTAAAGCTGTTTTTGTCAGAACTTTTGTATGTTTCTGTTTCTAGCATATTCTCTGCAAAAGTAATAGTATATGAGGCAACTAATTTGTAATGTAACCCATATCCCATTTGGAGCAATACTTTTTAATTCTGGAAGCATACAAGAATCCCCCAGAGAGACTGTAAAACATAAGAATTCTTGGGCTCCACCTCAAGAGATTCTGATTTAATTTATTTGAAGTAGAGTCCTAGTATCAGAATTTTTAAAAAGTACTTCAGGTGAAGATTAGAAGTAATGGTTTAGAGTTGTTCTTCATTTCACAAGATTCTGAGATGTCTATTCTCAAACATTTTTTAAAAGAATGATGACTTCTCTGAACCGTTAATAAGGTATTATTGTCAAACTTGTAATCAATGGTTGACTTTATGTTTTCTTCTTAAAAAAGAATTTTCCAATTAAGAAAATGCCACTAATAAGATCAAAGGGGAAAAAAAGCATATTGGAAGTTTATTCACATATTTAATTGAATTCTGTGTAGCATACCTCAACTGAGGCAGAGGACACATAAGAGACAGAAGGCATTATCTTGGCTTTGATTGTATTAAATATACAATTTAATGAGGAACTAGAGGAAAAGGCCAGGGTGGATCATCTGAGGAAGGAAGGAAGGAAGGGAGGTAAATGGAGTGTTATTCTCATGATTAAGAGTATTTCACCTCACCTGCTCTTAGTCTTGATTATTTCCTAGGCTGAATCATTTGCTTTCTTTCTCCTATTATTTTCTTTTTCTCTTGACCATTCCTTATCAATCTCTAAATCATGAAAAGACTTTTATTATCAACATAGATTTTTAGAGATCATGACCAAAAATTTCATGTCAGAGCAGTTGGATGAATGGATCCAAGTCTTCTGGAATATTTTTTCATTTGGATCTTGAAGTCCTTTATACCTGTGTCATAGCTTTGAGCTCACTGAATTCTGTTTCATTTTCTCTTTTGTCGACGCCCTCTAGCCAAAGACCACCAGGAAGACACTTGTAGTTGAACAAGTAGGGTTTATTATTCATTGCAGTGAGAAAGAATACGGGGAACTATGAAGTCTCTCAGTGGGTGGAGCAGTGGCCCCCACAATGATACATTCACGTCCTAATTCTCAGAACCTGTAAATGTTAATTTTATTTGGAAAGAGTCTTTGTAGATGGAATTAAGTTAAAGCTCTTGAGATGAAGAGATCCTGGATTATCTGGGTAGGCACTAAATCCCATGACAGATGTCCTTATATGAGACAAAGCAGAGGAGTGAATGATGTGATCATGGAGACAAAGATTGGAAAGACAGTACCACAAGGCCACGAACTAAGGAATGCCAACAGCTGTCAGAGTACAACCCTACTGACTCCTTGATTTCAGATTTCTGGCCTCTAGAATGTAAAAGAATAAATTTCTGTTGCTTTATGCTACTTGGTTTGTGGTAATTTGTTATGGCAGCCACAGAACACTAATACACTCAGTGAAAGGGTGTTAGAAAAAAACTACTATAGGATATGGGCTTTGGTTGGGGGTTTTGGGAATGGACTAAAGAAGCAAGTCTAGATTAGATGCTTAGGGATGATAGGATGTGAGGAAGCAGGTCTATATTGGATATTTAGGGATGATAGGAATGTCAGAAAGCAGGGCTAATTATATGATTGGGTACCCCTATAGAAAAGGAAAACTAGGACAAGGATAAAACTGAAATTTGTGAAGTAACAGTCATTCATTTTGCCAAGAGAAGAGGTGTTTGGTATTTTGTGGGTGCATGATGAGCTTGTTTTTGTCTTTGTTAGATAAAATTATGAAATAGCCTTACCTTTTTTCATTTTACTATGGCTTCAGAGTAAACTTTTCTGAGGTTGGTATTCTGTGAGTTTGTTTATGTCCAATAGGAAAATAACATGGCCTATGTGTGAGTGTCAGGACAATGTCAGAATATCAGTAGTTGCTCTATTATTCTATCTTGATTTCTTCAATTTGAGACCCCTCTATCTCTTCCTGCTGAAGGACCCAACCAGTCCTTGGTTGAGAGGTAAGTTTGTGCAGAACTGGCATTTCATTCAAACCCTTCAGCATTGTTATTGCTGTTGTTGTTTTGTCTTGTTTCCTATTTGGAGGAGAGAAGAGCCATATTTTATAAAATAATAATAATATTTTACAGTTCAAATTGAGCTTCAGTACATTTATTTATTTATTTTCCAATTTATTTATTTTCTTAAAGGCCCTTCACACCGAGTTTATTTTGTGTTCCTAGGAATAAATCCTTCTAAATCTTTTGGTTTTCTGACCAGATTAGCATTGTCCTTTAGTGAAGTTGTTTTTTAGCATCCATTACCTGCTTGTCCAGTGCATTGCTTTGTCTGCCTGTCTGTCTTGAATGTTGTTTGTCTATAAAAGTCTATAGGAAGAGGATGGGATTGTAACTCTCTTCTCAAGCCAACCTAGAGGTTGACAGGTTCGGGAGATTTTTTTTCAGCATCCTTTGGACAAATTTGGTCCCAGGTCACCATTTCAAAATCTTGTAAGGACTTTTTCTTCAGTCTTATTTCTGTGTTCCTGAGAATTGCTTTTGTTTTAATTTCATTTGCCCTGAATCAGGGGGTTTTATGGTCCCTGATGGGTGACAATTGGTCTTTGACCAAGTTCCAGTGACTAAAGTTCACATAAGTACAAGTCTCACCAGCACTTTGCTGTTTTCATGGGGTCTTTTCATTCTGAAACTGTGCTTCTTCCAGGCCAAACATCTGATTTCTTTATGATTCTCACTGTAACACTAACTCGTATGCATTCTTTTCTCTCACAATTTTACCAAAGACAATTTGGAATTATGGTGCTCACCCTGGGGATCTTTTGATATAGACGAAGTGTTCATTTGAGAGGCAGCTTAGACAAAAAAGAAACAAAATTGTGACTGTCCAATGGTATACTTTCTTTAATTGGTATAAGGAGGCTTCTCAACACAATTTGAACTAAAAAAATTGCCTCCCTAGAGATTCTTTAGCCAAAGCTGATGCTAAATGTGAGAAACATAACTCCTCTTGTGGAACCATTACAATGCTTCCCTTCTATGTCTGACTCTTCTGCTTATAGCCTTTGCTTTAACCCTCAGAATATTGTTCAAGAGTTTTAGAGTTGATGACCCAAAATTTCTTGTCAGAATAGTTGGATGAGTGGCTTAATTTTTTCTGGAATATTCTTCTACTTGGACATTGAGGTCCTGTTTGATTTTCTCTTTGTGGGAACACAATAAAGCTCGAGTAGTTTGGTTGACTGTATTTTGGCCAGTGTGAAAGTGATATATGCCACTTCTAGGCATGGCTATAAAATCCCCTGCATAATCATCCCACACTCACTTTCCCTTTCCTTGGTAACTTTGCCTAGCCATATGTTTAAGATGGCAATGTCACAAAATGGAAGAAGCCTAGATCCTGAGTCATCATTTAGAAGGAAAGCTATTAGACCATAGCATAGGTAAGAAATACATCATTACTGTGTTAAGGCAAAGAGATTGGGGGTTGATTGTTTCAGCAGCCAATGTTATTATTCCTCACTGATTCAGTGCCCAAAGAGTAATAACTCCCTGGCCCCTATTTTTTTTTTTTTTTTGGCCTGAATAGAAAATAAATATGAAGATAGAAAAGCATATTTAAGAAAATAGGACATTATTTAGAAAAATAAAACAGATTTATAGATATCTAATCAGATATTTCACTTGAGAAATTTTAAAGTGTGATACGTTGATTCAGTTTTGTTAAGTAGATGAAAATTACATAAATTGGTATTTAAGTATGAATAAAGGACACTTTTGGAAAAAAAGGGCTAATTCAGCTTCCTAAGATTTTTTTAAGTGGCCTCATTCCTTTAACAAACATTTATTTGATACCTACTATGTGACATGCACTTTCCTGAGTACTGGGAATACATCAGTGTAAGCAAGAGATAGGAGACTGATTATATCCTAATAGGTAAGGAAAAACAATAAACAAAATAAACAATTACAGTACTTATATTTTAGGAGGTGGTAAGAATTAGGAAAAAAATTAAATTGGGGAAGAGGCTGGGAGGACTAGTCGAAACTTGCACTTTTAGATAAGGTGGTCAGGGAAATACTCACCAAGGAGGCAGTTTGTGAGCAAAGACTTAAAAGAAGGGAGGGAGCAAACCCCAGGAGAGCTAGTATTCCAGACAGATGGACCAGGCCAGGGCCCTGAGATGGGAGTATGCCACACCAAATAGAAGAATAGTAGAAGGGTGCTGTGGCTGGAATGGAGTAAAGAAGGGAGGAGCTATAGGAAGTGAGGTCAGGTGAATGATAGAACTCAGATCCTGACCAACCATGTAGACCATTATACAACATTAGGTTTTACTTTGATGGGTCAGAAAGCCCCTGGAGGGTTTTTAGCATGTGGCATCATCTATTTTTCATTTTAACATAATCACTCTGACTACTGAGTTGGATTAAATTTAGAGTGGGCAAGAAGGAAGAGGAGATACTGGTTAGGAGATTATAACCGTAATCTGGATGAGAAATGGTGGTGGCTCGGGCCAGGGTGGTAGCGGTGAGGGTGATCAAAAGTGGCTAAATCCTGGATATATCCTGTCAGGACATCTAGCAAGATTTGCTTTTGGGCTGGATGTAATGTGTGAAAAAAGGAGAGCAATCAAGATTGACTCCAAATGGAAGGATGGATTTGCCATTAATTTAGAAGGGGAAGACTATGGGAGAATAGGTTTGGGGGACTAAGAACAGGATTTCAGCTTTGGTCTTGTTAGGTCTGAGATACCCCTTAGGTATCCCATATTAAAGAGAGAACTCACAATTTAGCTTTACTAATATAATATCTTTAACAGTTTGTGCTGCTTATTGTGTGATTCTTTCTTTCAAAGAGATTATGATTTTCTTGCAAACAGGGATGATATTTTAGATTCATTCTGTATCTTCCACATTGTCAAGTAAAATTGTTAAGCCTGAAGTTTCTCTGTAAGTCTGTTGATTTATTATGTGAAGAATCAGATGAATGTATAATAAATCAGATATATGAATTCTGTTTCATATAGACTGTTTTTCAAAATCCAGTTTAGTATTGTTTATGTGTTAGCAGGCTCGTGTGCCTTTTTATTCAAAGAGCATAAGAAAAAAAAGAGGTTTGGCAGATAGAAGAGAAAAGCTCTCCAACAATTAAATCCTACACGGAAAATGTTACCAGAAATGATTCCTGTACAATACACACATTTACAGGAAGAATCTAATTTGTATTTTGTCTGCATTTCAGCTCATTCACAGTGAGAACTCATGTCCTAGGAGCTATAGCCAGGAAATGTGCCAGTGGTGCAGGGACTGAGCCCAGTTAGGTGGGACGCTGACAGGGCCGGCCATGTGAGAGCAGTCTCTTCTGCATCTTGCAAAGTTGATGATGGGATTTTACTACGAAGCCAAGAGTTCAAAACCAAATTATGATGAAATGAAATAACTGAGGTAAATGGTGATTTCTTAAAAAGCTTCACATATGTGTTATAGGAGGAAGGGGTTTATTTTCTTGTTTCTGTTGTTGTTGTTATGTTTCAATAAAGCATTCAGCAAAGTAACGTGATTCAGGAATAACATAATCTCTGACTTTGTGAACCTAAATGTAAATATTACCAGGAGATGCCAAATTACACTCCTTTCTAACTGCCTGTCTCTCTGGTATTAATTCCGTGACACATAGGCTGCTTAATTTATGCTTAATTGGCTGCATATTAATGTACTAATAGACTTGAATTAACTTGGTACAAAAGGAAAAAAAATGTAGGTTGATGAGACTGACTTTTCACCTGTCCATGAATCAAGATAACAGATGAAGAGCACTTAGGGAAACTTAAAAAAAAAATGATACAAAGGAAAGATTCTACTTATGAAAATTTGGAAAGCAAAATACATATGGTATCATTAAACTCAAAATATAGCTAATTTTAGCTAGAAGATGCTAGTTATGTTCAAATCTAGCACTTCATGGTTAACCCATTAATTCAATTCTGGGCATTAGGTTTATGCTGAGAACACAGTTGAATCCAAGGACGTGATCTGGTCTTAGATATACTGGGATATTCCCCATGTTTTTTTTTTTTTTTTTTTTTTTTTTTTAAAGATTTTATTTTATTTATTTATTCATGAGAGACAGAGAGAGAGAGAGAGGCAGAGGGAGAAGCAGGCTCCCCGCTGAGCAGGGAGCCCGATGCGGGACTCGATCCCAGGACCCTGGGATCATGACCTGAGCCGAAGGCAGACGTTTAACCATCTGAGCCACCCAGGCGCCCGGATATTCCCCATGTTGATATATGTCTCTCCAAACATAACATATGACTAAGGACTGATATAAAAGTATATGTTCATTCTTTCCTTCATTAATAACATTATGGAAAGTTCTCACGCATTTGGATAGAATGAAATTTTCTCTCACTCTGTATATTATTCCCTTAGTTGTACAGTTTGATTTATTTTAAGATTAGTTGGCTTTGCCAGGTTAGGATTAATTATAAAATGGTAATTAATAGCAAACATTTTGTTGTTGCTTAGCTTTCTGTTTTCTATGAGGAAAGATTATTACATGGCATGACTGTTTTAAACTGGAATGAATTCATGTAGGGTGCTGGGTTTGTAAGTGGGGGCAGGGTGGGGCCCATCAGAGGACACAATTCTACATTTTCTGATACTCTGCAGTCTACAGCCACTTATATTCTAAGGCAGAACCTCCCCAAGAAGTTAATGTTAACAGAGCTACCTTTTTCTGCTATCTTCTGCTGAATTTTGTTGTCTTTGTGCTAATAAAATAAAGGTTGGGGAAAGGGTAGAAGTCCTGCAAAAGCAATTACAATCAAAATGAGTCATAGTGCTAAAAGGCAAGTTGCTTGTCTACTTTTACAGTACATACGTCATTCCAATGATTCTTAACTAATTAACAATCTCACCATGATCTTTTCTTACCGTCACAAATCTATTAGACTTATGTAAGAGAATATTTTTATTTTGAGTTTATATATATGTAAGCTGATAAAAAGAGGCCAGAACTTTTTTTTAGAGACTTCACATTATAGTATCATTTATTTTTATTATAGAACTTGAAATGTCTCTAAAATGTGCTTGCATAGAATTGTGCCCAGTTGTATCTCACAATTCCTGCATATGCAGAATTGTGCCTGTTCTCTTGGCTGAGGTCAAATATACTTGCCTTTTGTGATCTATATTCCAGTCATGAAGATCAACCAAATTTCCTAAAAAGAAGGCTTTTTTCAGAAGACAAATGTCCCATTAGCTAATAAATGTTATATCTTTCCATATTGACTTAGCAATAAACAAGCATGGAATAAATAGGATTTCCACATAAATCCTTCACTGAAACAATTATTATTTTGAGCTAATCATATTAGAAATGCAGCTATGAAACTTTAAAAGAGCAAATCACTATTAGGAATGCAAAATAAACAAAAGTAAATCACTCCTGACAAGTATAATTATAATTCTCCTAAATCTACCCCCCCCCCCATTATTAGCCACTTAGATGAAAACTCTTTAGCATTTGTTTGATAATCAGTTGAGATCCTGTTAGTAGCTATTTGTCAGAGAGGGAAGATGTCTCCCTTTCCATTGGAACTCATGAGATCTAGACCCAGATGACTTTGGGGAAGTTTAATCCAATGAGTTTACTCTTTCATCTGCATAGGAAAGGTAACCTCACATTTTGACTACACTGCCCTTCTGCTTCCTGGAACTTAAAGGCACAGGCCTCTAGATCTCAATTACTGTGGTAGGAAATCATACTGGTCCAGGTGCCTAGTTTCTACAGAAACAGTATGAAGAGAATTTGCACTCCTTTTTTTTTTTAAAGTAGATGAAGTAGAATTTTTTTTATTATTATGCTCAGTTAGCCACTGTGTAGTAAGTACATCATTAGTCTTTGATGTAGTGTTCAGTGATTCATTAGTTACGTATAACACCCAGTGCTCATCACACAACACATGCCCTCCTTAATCTGCACTCCTGCAAAATAGTACTTGTCCGAGAAAGTCTGTTAGGTTTGGAGTAACTGTTTTGTTATGCTGAATGGAGTGAGTGGTACCACACCATGGGGACGCCTGATTGAAACTAGTGCTGTTGTTTTCCTAGGAGTCTTGACAGAGCTACCGTTCTCTGCTACCTTCTGCTGGATTTTGTTGCCTTTATGTATGAATTGTTATCGTTCCCTCCTTCCTTCCTTCCTTCCTTCCTTCCTTCCTTCCTTCCTTCCTTCCTTCCTTCCTTCCTTCCTTCCTTCCCTGCATGGGGGTGAGTGGAATATGAGGGTGTGGGGGCAGAATTGAATTGTATGGCAAAGTTGAGGAGAGGGCAGACAGAGAGGTTGAGTGCAGCTGCTGTTAAAGCAATGGAGTCTTTGGAGAAGAGAGAGACTTAAGAGTTTTTGCCATGAAATGTGCTGTGTATAAATCCCCTCTTTCATCTACTCTGATATCTTTAGCAAACTTAAAATTGCTCAGTAATACTGCCTGTGAGTGGGCTTCTCTGGATAGAAGTTGAGAGTATAAGAGAACTGACTTCATATGCCAGAGAGGAAAATCTTTTGGCAAAATGAAATGAGAAGTAAAACAGATTGACCAGCAACTAGAATCTATTTTTGTTTGCCATGTAATTACAATTGGAGATGCAAGCCAAAGATATATTGCCTCCCTAGTTCATCAGCAGGAATGACTCCCAACAGTGAACATGGAATACCATTTTAGGAAATGATAAACCTGGCAAATTCTGTCTGCCTGGACATATCCAGAATATTCTATTTTATTCTTTCAGTATGAGCATTTTCCTGGGGCCGATGAGGCATGGTGATGGCAGGAGACACATGTGGCCAGATTCCAACCTGAAAGAAGTAAATCTAGACCTGCTGTCAGAAAAAAAAAAAAAAAAATACTGGAACTAGGAACACTTCAAGATGGTTTGGGGAAAAAAAAAGTCTATGGCATTTGTAAAGTTATTCCCCTGAAATGGACTTACAGTATCAATGTAGATTCTTGACCAATACCCTATATTTTCATTTTTAAACACAAAGCGATACATGTAAAGTACTACTCAATTTTGAAATCTTGATTATTAAACCAATTTCAGGCCATCAGAATAACCTTCTGGCCACTAAAGTTTCTCAAATGCTTTGTTCACAACCACATGTAGACTCCATGAAGCCTTAACTTTGATTAGAATTTAACCCTGACACAACTTGTCTAGTTCACTCTATATGTGCAAATAGTCAAATGATGCTGTGATTAAACACTTTAGTGCCTTTTCAGGTTTTTTTCCCTCAATGCAAAGGTAACTGTCTAGATTTCGGTTGAATAAGTCTAATAGCTGGATTGATACTGGCCCTCAAAGAGACTTCAATTCAACAAACTAGTAATTACCAATGCCTTATGTATTACAAGCTAGGTACTGAAATAATTTAGGAAATCTAAAAATAATGTCCATTGTTCAGCTATGATGGACTTGATTCAAATTAGTACAAACCTTGTCTTATTCAATAGGCTTTTGTAGCATTTAACTTGAAATCTTCTCCATGAAGGGTCCCTATGGTACATTCACTATACAGACTTTAGCCTCTATCAACTATTGTGGTCCAACAACTATAGTAAAGGATCATATTTTATTTTTAATTTTAAAATTTTTATTGAGCATGTTTTTTACTTTTTTTCATACTCATGGTCATTTATGTGGATGTTGCAGAATGGTAAAGCAATTTATCTTGGCCCTTCTGACATATCTTAGCTCCTTTATGTGATGAACCAAAGTTACCTGTTACCAAGTGGTACTGCAATAGTTTCTGATCTTTAACAGAAGGTATTTTAAATGGTACCTGCTCTCAAGGAAGCACTTCCTTTTAAAGATTGATTGATTGATTTATATAGAAAGAGCTTGAGCAAGCAGAGGAGGGAGGGACAGAGGGAGAGAAAGAATCTCAAGCAGACTCCCTGTGCTGAGCATGGAGCCTAATGTGGGGCTTGATCTCACAACCCTGAGATCATGACCTGAGCCGAAATCAAGTCGGATACTCAACCGAGGCACCCAGGCACCCCAGCACTATCTTTTAGAAACACTGAACTCCATGTCCAGTGATTTGATGCATCTCAGCCTGTGCAGGACTTGTTTTGTCAGAATTGAGCCTGCTTCAGCAGTATTCTGTTGACCTCTATGGCCAGAGATTTCTATTTGCATATTTTGGCAGCCTTTCTATTAGAGATTTTGCCTTTAACTCCCATGGTACAAATGACAATACAGTCCTAGTGACTAGGTAACTTTCATCAGTGAAATGTTAAAATTGACTTCAATCAAGATTACCTTTATTCAATAAAGAATACCTTTGAAAGACATCACTGAGAATTCTACATAGAACTGCACATTATATTGCCCAAGAAATTTCCAAAGTTGTGTGTATTCATTGCCTTCACCAGATTTTTATTCTAAGCCATTAAATTCTCTAAAATGTCCAGTGATACCAGTAGAATATTCCTTTTTAATACCATCATAGGGGCGCCTGGGTGGCTCAGTCGTTAAGCGTCTGCCTTCGGCTCAGGTCATGATCCCAGGGTCCTGAGATTGAGCCCCGCATCGGGCTCCCTGCTCAGCGGGAAGCCTGCTTCTCTCTCTCCCACTCCCCCTGCTTGTGTTCCCTCTCTCGCTCTCTCTCGCTCTCTCAAATAAATAAATAAAATCTTAAAAAAAAAAAAAACCATCATAAATTTATCCAAATGTGTGTGTTCTTGGAGAGTTCCTATCATGAAATATCTTAAAGACACTGATTAGGTTTTTAAAAAATTTTTTTATTTAAATTCAAGTTAGTTGACATATAGTGTATTATTAGTTTTGGGGTGTGGGGGAATTTAGTGATTCATTGGTTGCATATAACACCCAGTGCTCATCACATCAAGTGCCCTCCTTAATGCCCATTACCCAATTACCCCATTCCGTCCCCCGCCCCACACCTCTCCTCCAGCAACCCTCAGTTTGTTTCTTATAGTTAAGAGTCTCTTAACCTCTTGATTGTTTTTAACATGGAATAGTCTTTTCAGCATGTGAGTTCTGGTGTTTCATCTTGCTGAATACTTCATTGCTCTCCTCCAGGGTATTATTTTAAGCGGAGTCAGCTCAATTTTCATGTAGAGGATCCAAGTCTGCTTATCAGGGCACACCTGTTTGCCAGTTTAGGTTTAGCTTGCAATTATATTACTTGCAATTTATTACCTCTATCCCAGTTTATTTTTCAGTAGGATGCCATGCTGACCACCAAAAGGTATTGAGATAGCAGAAAATAGGGGATAAACAAAAGTTTAACAATACTTATTAACTGAAGCTAGAACTATTCTGAAGCAATTCTGTCCTCATCCTTTAATCCCAAATTCATAATTATGAAATCAAAGGGACTACAATAGAATACAAATAATATATAATGTTAATATTGAACTGTATGTTAGCCCTAGTTATCAATCGCTTGAGTTTATCTGGCAGAAACATCTTTTCGTGTAAAGTATTGGCACTGAGAGGAAATATTGAGGAAATAGAATATGCAATTTTCTCATCATACAACTGAGAATATAAGGTCTCATCTGATAGTAATATATTTAATGAGAGGACATAAGTGTAAATATACATTATTAGGCATCAGTTTATCAGAATAACTCCCGGGTATGCAAGAGAAGCTTTTTACACTATTACTATGTGGATGGAAGAAATTCAGCTCAAAACCATTAAGCACTAATTAATTATATGGTAGATGCTTAGAATACAACATTGAATAAGACAGAGACTTTGTTCAAGGAACTCACAACTGCATGGGAGAATTGATCTCATTCTGACTAAATAGATTGAAAGGTGAGGCAGCCTTAGCCATCCATTGCTTCAACTCCTTGGAATAAAATCTGGCATTGCAGCCCTTAAAAAAAATACCTACGATCATATTTTCTTTTTGGAGTTGGTTAGAAAAACATATAAACCAGACACCTGAAGTATGCACACAGAATTCTTGAAGCATAAAAAAGGGGATTTTCCTTAGTTTGCATCTAATAAAATAGAAGAGCAACCCACATGACAGGAAATGGGCTTCCTGGAGGCTCTGGCAAGCAGAGCTCTGCTGTACACAGTGCTGTACATTCAGAGTAACAGGCCTGTGTTGACACGTTGCAGTAAGTGGGACTCTGCTGTTGCTGCTGCCGCTACCAACTCAAGGAAGAATTTCAAAGATACATTTCCAAGGCTAAGATTTTAATGACTTTTCTTAGTTCTGGTGGTTCACTTTAGCAAAGTAACAGATAGCTCCTGGCAGCGCCTCTGGAAGGATCATCCATGGACATCTGAATGCTGTGGTGGGGCTTCCAGGGATGAGTGCAAAGCATTTTCACAATCTCAAAACTGCCACATTGGTCATAAGGTGGATATTTTTAATCATTTTCTTTGAGGAAGACAATTCTTGATCTTCTTGTATTTTTGCCGCCCTACTTCACCCTCTTTAAGGAAGTCACTCTTGGTACTCAGGAACCCCCCTATTAATAATAATAAGCATTTGGCTTCAAGATATGTGTGAAGAGAGATAGAGATAAGGAGCACATATTAGTCATCTTAATTTTACCCCATTTTATGAGGTGGCCCCCTCCAACCACCATTTTTCTTTCAGGGATTGAACTGTGCTTCTGCTTTATTGATAGAGCACACTTGTTAAGAAACAAAATGGAAAGAATGTTAGAGAAAAACATTAAGGATTTAATCCTCATATAAACAATCAGAAAATGTGTGGAACACTTTGACAACAATGGAACAGAAATTACGAATATATGCCTATTTCCAGCATTTTATTCCCCCTTCACCCACCACCTGGTTCTACTTAACCTCTGAGGGTATGTGGTAGAGAAATTTCTATGCTTTAGTTATATACAATCAGGAAGAAATGAGGAGGACAAGAGAGGCCACTGGTGATAGAATTGAAGTAGAAGGAACTAGGGAATCTTTAAAGAGAGAGGTTAGAAAGCAATTTTGGTGTCAGGAGGGTGGATTGAAGGGAGGAGGACTTTCTGAAGGGTTACTGTGGTCTGCATAGTTTCTGTTCGACATTCAGAAGATTTCACATTAATGACTTGAGTAATTTAAAAATAGTTCTTTTGTGTTCTGGGCTGGGTTTCCTGACTAATGGTGCCATGCCAAGATGCTGCATTACATGAATAACTGCTTGCTGAGTCATCTATCCAAAGATAACTTTACTTGGTTTAATATCATTTATATGCATTTCACCTCATAAAGTTTTTTTTTTTTTTTTTTTTTTTTTTCATTTTTGTGGCATGCCTTAGGCTTACAAACAGCCTGAACAGGGATTCAGTTGTACTCGATTTATGGAAAGCGTGCTCTTCAGGAAAACCTTTACAGAGGGAGTAAAGCAGAGTAAGAAAGGAGAAAGAGACAAGGGAAGGTATGGTTCAAGGTCAAGTCTAGGCTTGGTCTGATGCATGGGGGAGGCTTTGGACCTTTACCTGCACTGAAGAGTTGACCCTTCAGTCATGGGTTTGTTAAAGAAAGAAATGATCCATGACACTTGTTAAAGATGACAAGGCAGACTTTATTCAAGGGAAGCTGCTACATTGGGGTTTTGTGATAGGGTGGAGAAATAGGGCTCAACTCCAACAAGGACAATTAAGAATTTATAACCAAGGAGCAGGGAAGCAGTCAGTGGGTGAAAAATTACTAAGGGATAAGGAGGATTCTTGCTGAACTGACTCAACAGAATTCTTGATGATGGCAGGCCAAGACAGAAAAATGTCAAGGGTGGGGAATGAGAATTTGGTCAAATAGAGAGTGGTCAGATACCAAGTGTGGGGGATTCTCACCATACTGACTGAGCAGAATTCTTACTCAAACTGGATTCTGCAAGAACAGAGGGAAACCCAAGGTCCAGTCTAATGGAGCAGAGGGTTCAGAGGAGTCTGATGAAAGCTTGGTCAAAGGAGAGAGCCTTTGTTAGGTGGCACATAGCCTTCCTGGGTGAAGTGGCTTCCACCAGCCCAGAACGACTTTCTGGTGGAGGGGAGCATCTGTGAACTGTCAACCACCAACTCTCATAACAGCTTGGGGTTGACTGAATGCATCCGATTGGTAAAGGCAATCAGGTATTATGCAGCAGCCAGATTTGGATTTATAAGAGCTAATGCAGGGCTGGCTCTGCACAAGACAGATGAGATTTGCATCTCTATGGGGCAATTTGAAGAGGTATAATATTTCTCTCTTATGCCAGTCAGGCCACATATCTGGATTCCTTAACAGGGTCCGTTAAGGCTTGTGCCTCAAGACTCCAGCCTCATTTTAGGACCCTACCCCTCACATTCTACCTTTACCATACACTAAACTCCTTCAATTTCCCTAATCCACCATCCCTTCTCTCATCCATATCATACTCATTTCTCATTGGTACCTTCATTTGACGGTTTCCTACCATTCTTCTTGCCATAACTTAGACATAACTCCATCCTGGAGGCTTTTCTTGGTACCTTGAATTAGATACTTTCTTCTAGCCTCTTAAGGGAACTTTTCTGCCTTTCAGACTTTTCTAAAATGTATTTTAATTCATGGTTGGCTTCTTTATCCACTTGGGTCTATAGACTACAGTGTCTATGAGGGCAGACATTAAAATTGCACTCATTGTTGTATATGAGAATACTGTCATGCCTAATAACATGCATATTTATGTGAAAGTATATCTGCAAACAAGGTAACATTATGCATTGTCCCAAAGGAAATTAACAGCACAAGTATCACTGGGGAGGGTTATAATAGAGGTCTACATAGTTTTTATCTTTAAAGAGAAGCTATTCAGGGAAAGGCTGGGAGCTGCTTGTCTAGACCAGAAGAGAACCACTCCATCAAGGATGGATCTGGATACAAGTAGTAGTACTGTGTGATGGAGAACTGTATGATGCTTAGAGTCAGAAAGGCTTCTAGTTAGTGCTAGCTCTGATGCCAGGATGAGCTTGGACAGTGCCGTTACCATCTTCATTTCCCAGGTTTATCATTTGTTACAGTTTCAACCTAGCAGGTTGTTGTGGGGAGTCGGTGAGCTAATGCATGTGATAGGCTGAACGCATTACCTAGCACACGGTCAGTGCTCAATGACTTTCAACTATTTCACCATAACATACCATACTGGCAGAGCCGGGGGTGGGGCTGGTGGTCATGAGAATGTTGGACATCTGTATGTGGAGGTGTTTTTATGCAGAATGGTGTGGGAGCAGAACTGACCACAGAATCCGCCATTGTCCATTGTGCCTAGTTCATACCTGCTTAAAGGGTTTAAGTCTAATGATCGTCACGACCTCTTTACTGTGCTGGGCGCTTTAACTTACTATTTCTAATCTTTACACTATGTTCGAATTATGTTACTATCATCTTAATTTTACATATAAGAGAAATAGGCTCAGAGACATCAAAGGATTTGCCCAAACTAATAAAGCTATGAAGTGACCAGAGCCGGGACTGGACTCAGATTTATCTAGCTGAAGGCAAATTTTAAGGTTAATTTTAGAAAAAAGAAATATTTGAGGACAAAATGAACCCCAGGATCTCGGCACTGCACTTTCTTTTCCTCCAGCCCTGTTAGCAAGCCATTAGCTAGCCCTCAAACAAGTGCGTGTCCTCAGTGACATCAAGATGGGATAGAGGCTAATTGGAATGTAACTGAAAAGTAATTTTACTATGATTTCCTTTGACCCTGGTCTCTAAGGTGCCTCCACACCATTTCTCATTTCAGCTTCTCTAAGTGCTGGGGAATGGATGTGCTTTAGGTTCCTTTTGATTTGTTCTATTTTCTCTGTAATTTACTCTGCACTGTCCACCCATCTACTAAATATACATCAACCTTACAACCACAGGTGTCTAAAAATTGGAAGCCTCAATTTAAAGATATTTTTTCTGGCTCTTACTTTTACGTATTATACAAATGATAAAGATGTTCTATGCATAGGAAGAAAAGGATGCCATTGTATAAATACTCCTTATTTTGGATATGAAGGCAATCTTCAGTGCTTAATAATATTATATCTATTCCATTTTTCACTTTCCTTTATGTTGCTATTAGACAACTCTTTTTGGTGTAAAATATAGGAAAAATGGGTATTTGGCATTAATCATTTTCAGTAGGGACTTTTATCAGTCTTTTGTTTTTCACCATATTGTAAATTTTCGAACATAACTCACATTGTGAAATTTTCTGATGTAATGGTCTTATAATTAGGGTGCATCTTACTACTTTTTCATAGACCAACATGGCATCAGAAAATTCCAGTGCTAGAAAGGATGAGAAAAATTATAAAACCTGGTTTCTCAAAGTGTGTTCCAGCATTTTGGATTTCTTACCATCTCCACCTTCCCCCTAAAACAACAAAGTGTTTGCATGCTTTTATTTTTTTTCCCAAAGTGTTTGCATGCTTAAGTGAACTATGGAAACAGTGATTTAGGATGAATTACAAAGGTTTCTTCTAAATGCCTACTTGGCCAGTCCACACTGTGACTCTCTCTACCAGCGAGTACAGGATATATAGCATTTCTCAAGTTCACCATATTAACATTCCCCTCATCCCACTATACCCTCACCCATCTTTTGTGGAGCATCTTGTGGGACCCATGTGTTCCAGAATACACTGTGGGAAAACTGATCTATTCAGATATTTCTATCTGCAGATGAGGAAACTAAGCCCCAGAGAAGTTAATTAATCACCACAGTGAGACCCTGGATATATCCATGTAATCTCTACTTCCCCTGTTGAAATCTGCTCACTTGGGATGTGGACCTGGGGATAGCAGAGAGACCAGAGGGCTTACTCTCCAGGCCACAGAACCTTTGATAATATCAAGTTATAGTCTGTAATATCAAGGTGGTGTCTTTTCTACAAAACAAATGCACTACAGAAGCCAAATTAAAATGGGCTTTTAAGTTATAATTGAAAATAAATGATGGCTTTTGATAATGGGATGTGACCCAGCTTCTTAATACAGGAAAGTATTTTTAATCACTGGCTAAACTAGTGGGGTTTTGGTGTCCAGTATAAAATCTGATTTTTGAGGTATCAATATACCTCAACACATTTAAATGTGTGAAGTGATCTACGTGAGATTGCTTAATGAAAAAAAAAAAGTAATTCATGTTTCCAGATTGTATTTGTGCAACATTAATTTTTATAAGTTTTGTTTTTATTTGTACAACAGGTATTCTGTCAGGACAGTCAAATGACTTTTAAAAATCTATGTATTTTGAGGTAGAATAGATTATACCATTGCCAACATGTAACTGATTTTGATGAAGTACTTATTTTGGTATAGTATAATAAAGCAATATAGGAAATAATGATAAGGCTAAATTAGGAGACTACTTAACAATTGTCTTTTTTCATCATATAATGAGGTAAGAGGAACATCTGGTGATCTGGGGTACTCTTAGCATCTGATCATAATGGCCCCAGGGGTGTATGACACAGCAGTGAGGGAATTTTACTTTTGATTTCAGTGATAATTATGAAAGGTCTGTAAGCAGTTTTTTTCTTTAATTTCTGTAATTCCTCCTTCCCCACTTGAACACCCATTCTTTTGTCCCTCTTTTTCAACGTTCTTTAAGTGTAGCTTGGTAAGTTATACTGGGTAGCTGCTAAGGAGTGAAAGGAACTAGTTATCTTTCCTCCCATCTCTTTATCTAGCCCTCTAGTTATATCACTGATCAAATGATATCATGTATTTATAGGGAATAGTGAGATTTATATAGTACTTCCATAGGCATTGTTATTCAGTTCTTACAAAAATGCATCAGGTAAGCAGAACAGACATTAATTGTCTTTACAGATGATACTAATGAGGATTAAGGAGATCAAATGATTTGTCCAGTTCACAGCTAGAGAGCAAACAGACAGGAATCAAAGCCATGCATGCTTCTTTATTTTAATAAAGTATAGAATATGTTTTTCTCCATTACAAAACTAATTCATGTGGATTATAAAATATTAGAAAAAGTAAAAAAGAAGAACATGAGGAAGTATTACCCATATCTCAAACATTGGAAGATGATCATTATTCAGATTTTGATATACTTCTATTTTATTTCTATTTTAAAAAACTTATAGGAATTTTTAAAATATAATTTTATTCAACCTGTGTATATGCTTACATCCCATTTTTTCTGGTTGATCTTTTTATGTACACATGTTTAAATGCTATTACAAAATTTTTTACTTCACCCTGTTCAAAATTCAAAATTCAAAAATTAAACTTGCTAATTTTAGTAAGTTACATAAAAATCAATCATCTCCCAGATGTAAAGGCTGACACCCTTACAAATCAGCATATGTAAGTTTAACTCTATTTTCTCCCCCCTTATTTATAGAATAGAATAGAATGTAATATAAACATTTATATATAAAAATATTATATTATATATTACAATATATAAATGAGATCTTAATATACATATCATACATTACATGCTGGGATTATTTTTAATGTAGTATTTGTTCTTTTTTAAGAATTGCTCCTTTCTCTGACTCTTTTCTCCTCCATTTACATCACAAAGATGTCGATAGAAGGTTCATGTGTATTAGAAACATTTATTAAAGACATAAATGTTCTGAAGTAGAGGAGTGGAAAAGTAAACTGTGGTAACTTCAACATGTTAAACATGCTTTGCAGTCTTTTTTTTTTTTTTTAAAGATTTTATTTATTTGTCAGAGAGAGAGAGAACACAAGCAGGGGGAGTGGCAGGCAGAGGGAGAAGCAGACTCCCCGCTGAGCAAGGAGCCTGATGTGGGACTCCAGCCCAGGACCCTGGGATCATGACCCGAGCTGAAAGCAGATGCTTAACCGACTGAACCACCCAGGCATCCCAGCTTTGCAGTCTTTAAAGATGTTTATAAGTGTGCTGTACTATCAGGAAACACTAATTAAATATGTAAAAAATTCACAGAACTGAATTAAGAAGGAAATACACCAGAATGTTAATGGCTGTTTTCTTCAGGTGACACTTAAAAATTGAGTAAGTGTTTATTATTTATATTAATTTACCCAAATAATTAATAATCAAGAGACAAAGTTTAAGGTAGAGACAAGACTCTCACTTGCATATTTGCCATTAATCTTTTCCTCGACTGCCCTACTCAGTGAAGTTTCTTTTCACTTCAATGACCTTTTCCTAGTCTGTGATAATATGTGAATTATGAACCAATTGATTCTTTCTCATATAGGATTTTCAAAGTTTACTTTTTTTCTTTAGTAAGCTGTTTATCAATACGTTAAGAAGGGTACATTTTAGAAGATTGGCCTTCAAAACCTCCTTTTTGATTAAAAGGACTCTGATAAAGTATGAAAGGAAAAACATTTACTTTCTTCGTATTCTAGATTAGTGTTTTTATCAGATATATGAAGCGGCAATAATAGACATGTTGACAATACTTAGCTAGTTCCTTATTAGTAAGTCATTTGGGCAAATAGGAACACAACTCTGGGGCATTGAATTAAGAAAAAAATACACATACCTTCAGTCACTGAAATTATAAAACTTTCCTTAAAATCTTTGTGGTTGACAGTAAATTGTGAGACACTTCACGAAGGCCTTTAGAAACTCAATAAATATAAAGTAGCATAAGGGATCCTTTGTTGAAGTTAGGGTATGTCTTTAAATAGTACAGATATAGATGTTTGGTCCAGTTTATTTTTAATTTCTTCATTTTTCTATGATGCACATAGTATATTGAAAGCATTTTATATCTCCTTTTCCTGAGATGTGCATCATCTGTAACAACAATTTGTCACCAAGGCAACCAAACCTTTGCTTAATGTCCTGTACTTCAGTAAAATAAAATGCATGTCATTTTAAGTACAGTTTTTTTAAAAGCAGAAATGGTTTGAAATTTTACTTTAAATGAAAATGAAACTGTTTATTAATCTATTTCCCACAAAAACACATCTTTCTAAATGTTTCGAGTGATCATTCTCACAAATATGATTGTTTCGGGTCTGAGAAGCCATTCTTCTCTCCCTCTACCTCCTAAGCTTGACAGAATAACAATCATTATCAGATTTAGCTTTTGGTCTCCATCCATCTATGCAGTTTGAGCTTCCTTAATCCTACTGGAAACACAAATGAGTATAAAAAAGTAATATATTCTAATTGAATAGGAAAGTGAAGCTATTCACAAAATTCAGCCTGTAGAGACAATCAGCTGTACAGATCCAGACTGAATTTTAATTTTTTTCAGTGGTTTTGGTGGCCTTATGGGTTATCAAAGTTAATATTTATGCTTTCTGCTTCAGATTTGAAGATGATGTTCGATATATGAAGCTTCCTAACATTCAGCTCTTTCAGGGTTCTGTGGCCTGCTTTTTTTTATTTGTAACATATCTATTTTGTTAGGAGCAGTTATTGCCTCTATTTGTCCATGGAGGATATTTGTGAAGGAGAATAACTTTTCTGAGACTCATTCAAAGCCTTCTGTATGAGTGTACTTCCATCTCAGATAGAGTTGGTTTGTACTGTTTTTTACCACCAAGAATATAGTCTGTTTGTTGGTTGGTTCATTCATTTAAAAGAATATGTCTAGCAGGGGCACCTGGGTGGTTCAGTCGGTTAAGTGGCTGCCTTCGCCTCAGGTCATGATCCCAGGGTCCTGGGATCAAGCCCCATATGGAGTTCCTTGCTCGGTGGGGAGCCTGCTTCTCCCTCTCCCTCTGCCTGCCTGCCACTCCCCCTGCTTGTGCTCTCTCTCTCTCTGTGTCAAATAAATAAATAAATAAAATCTTTTTTTTTTAAAAAAAGAATATGTCTAGCAAAGTGAGGGAGCAGAGGTTTGATCAACTCCCTTCTGTGGGTCCGAAGAAGGGAATCAAACACTGAAGACCTCCTCATTAACTTCACAAAAAGAAGTCAACAAATATCAATCAGGGACCATGATTTACAGGAACATCCTAAGATTCTCGGATTTGTTTACTTACTCTTGTTCATTCTTTGTTATTCCCTATAATCCTAAACTGAGTGGCATTTAACAGCTGAAAGACATAGGATCTATGAGCTGGCATCAAGGAGCTGTGAGGGCTGGGGGTGATTGGGAGGGAATGGTAGGGAGACCCCATCCCACTCCTCAGCAATTTGAGGGACATGGAGACAGTTCTCAAAGAATTGAGTGAGTGATGGTGGCATTAAAAGGAGAGCACACAGGGTCTCTCAAGTTTGGACTATGAATACAAGAGGATGACTATGGAGCATGAACCTGAGCTTGAGGCGAGCTAGCATTAACAAAATGGAAAGGCCTGTGTGATCCTAGTGTATGACCTCCTTGAGTCAGCTTCCCCAGGCTCTTCCTGTTTGCTCAGCCACTTCCTGTCCTCAATAAGATCTCCAAGATTTTCATACTTGCTCTTTCAACTTCAGGGGATTTTGGGACTGAAGAAACTGACTTCACAGTCCTTTGTAATCAGGAGGGATACTTAAAGAGCAGGGGAGACCTCTTTGGGCCTCAGGCTTTTCATTTGTGAATAATAATATCTTATCTAGTATTATATGTATGCAATCAAGGCACTTAGCACAGTAGCTGGCCCTACTTCTATTGTTATTTATCTTTTTTTTTTTTTTTAACTTACCTCTTTTGTCTTCTTAACTGGTTTATAATAGTCTTAAATATTAGGATCCTGTCTTGAACCTGTTGTAGCTCTGCTGCCTAATACTAAGCACTGTGGATTGTGGGGCTGAGTAAATGGCTTTTTATGAATGCTGTATGCCCTTGACTGGAGAACAATGGTAGCTAAAACTAATGGAGCATGTATTATACACTAGATTTTGTCCATATTAATTCAGGTAATTGCACAACAGCTTGGGGGAATCGATCATTGCTGTTTTATAGCTGAGGAAACTAAGGCTCCAAGATGAAGTAACTTGACCAAGTGGTCCAGCTGGGATTTGAACTCTGGTCATCTGGCTCCAGAAACCACTCCCTTAATCATTGTGCTTTGCTGGGAGCCACGTGGACTCCCTCAGTAGATGCATCACTTCCCCAAATTTGGGAAAAGAGAGAAAACATTTGTGCCTGTGCAGAATGAGTGAGCGGCCACCACTGCTTCTGAGACTGGGGTGATTTTTCTGTGTGTTCCATGCCAGATAGCAGAGCATGTCTTTCCTTTTCCAGGAAAGTGCGAGAAGTAACCTGAGAGTGCAGAGAACAATTCAAGAGCAAAGTGTGTGGGTCTGCAGTTGCTGCTCTAGCAGTTAACTCTCCAGAATTCTCTTTTGTCTTCGCTGAGCTACTTCCACAGAGAAACTCCTGTTCTACACAACTAACCAATAAGAACAACAAGAGCTATCACAGCAGCAACACAATCATACTAAAAATGTAGATTCGTGGAGGGGGGGAAAGATGGCAGAGGAGTAGGGGACCCTATTTCAACTGGTCCCTGGAATTGAGCTGGATATCTACCAGACCACTCTGAGCACCCACGAAACCAGCCTGAGATGTAAGAAGATCTGGATCTCTACAAACAGAATATCGCAGGCGATTGATTTTGAGGTACGAAGCGGAGAGCCGTGATTCTGCGGGCAGATATCGGAGGATAAATGGCAGCAGGAGGGTGCCTGGCCGTGGGGATCCTACACCGCTGGTGAGTGACAGCCTCGCGCGCTGCAGACAGGGCACAGACTCGCAGACTGGTAGTGTCAGGAAAGAACTTTAGGGCAGCCCCCGGGTGGAAAACCAGACCGGCGGGGTTGCGCGCACGCGAACCGCAGCCACCTGGACAGAAACCGGAGCGACGGTCGTGTGCACGCCAACTGCAGCCTACGAGATGGAAACCCGGTATGCCGGGGTCGTGCCGGTGAACTGCAACCCCCGGGGTGGAAACCCCGAGCGGCGAGCGGCGGAGTCCCGCACACGCGAACTGCAGTCTCCGGACGGAACCCGAAGCGGCGGAGTCCTGCGCGCGGGAACTGGGAGCGGCTGGTGGTTTTAGAAGCACAAAGTGCAGAGACGTGCCCCGACCTGGAGGCAGGACTGGGAGCGCTGCGGAGGGGCGCACAACCCAGGACGCTGCAGTTTATAGCAGCACGGACAGAAACGGAGATGGTGTGGCCTGGAGAGCTCACTGAAGAACAGACTGAGGGCTCTCTGCTCTGAGGCAGAGGGTTGGAAACGGTCTCTTCTGCTCTGACTTGCGGAAGAGACGCGGAAAGCCGCCAGGGAAAGGCGCCAGGGAACAAAAGCCCCAAAGACTGATTCCCACTGAGCCCATCCCCCGCCACAGGGGCGCAGGGCAACTCCGCCCAAACAGGGTTGCCTGAGTAACAGCGCGGCAGGCCCCTGCCCCAGAAGACAGACTGGGAAAACAAGAGGCCAGCAACCCTAAGGTCCCAAGAAAACAGGTGCATCTTGCTTGGGTTCTGGTCAATAATTTGGACTCTATACATTCCCTCAAACACCCATCAACAGAATGAATAGGAGGAGGAGCCCCCAAAACAGAAAACACTCAGAGATTATGACTTATGCTGCAGATTTACAAATGGATGCAGATATAACCAAGATGTCGGAGATGGAATTCAGGCTAGCAATTGTGAAGACAATGGCTAGAATGGAGAAATCAATTAATGGCAACATAGAGTCTCTAAGGGCAGAAATAAAAGGTGAATTGGCAGAACTTAAAAATGCTATCAATGAGATCCAATCCAATCTAGATAATCTAACAGCTAGGGTAACTGAGACAGAAGAGAGAATAAGCGATCTGGAAGACAGTATAATAGATAAAAAGGTAAAATAGGAGGCCAGGGAAAAACAACTCAGAATCCATGAAAATAGAATCAGAGAAATAAGTGACACCATGAGGCGTTCCAATGTCAGAATCATTGGAATCGCGGAGGGAGTGGAGAGAGAGAGAGGGCTAGAAGATGTATTTGAGCAAATCGTAGCTGAGAACTTCCCTAATCTGGGGAATGAAACAAACATTCGAGTCCTAGAGGCAGAGAGGACCCCTCCTAAGATGAAAGAAAACAGGCCAACACCCCGGCATGTAATAGTAAAACTTGCAAATCTTAGAACCAAGGAAACCATCTTAAGGGCAGTTAGGGGGAAGAGATTCCTTACGTACAGAGGGAGGAACATCAGAATAATGTCAGACCTATCCACAGAGACCTGGCAAGCCAGAAAGGCCTGGCAAGACATATTCAGGGTACTAAATGAGAAGAACATGCAGCCAAGAATACTTTATCCGGCAAGGCTTTCATTTAGAATTGATGGAGAGATGCAGAGCTTCCACGACCGGCAGAAACTGAAAGAATATGTGACCGCTAAGCCGGCCCTGCAAGAAATATTAAGGGGGGTTCTATAAAAGGAGAAAGACCCCAAGAGTGATCTACAACAGAAATTTACAGGGACAATCTATAAAAACAACGTCTTCACAGGCAACATGATGACAATTAATTCATATCTTTCAATAATCACTCTCAATGTGAATGGCCTAAACGCTCCCATAAAATGGCACAGGGTTGCAGATTGGATAAAAAGACAGGACCCATCCATATGCTGTCTACAAGAGACTCATTTTGAACCTAAAGATACATCCAGACTGAAAGTGAAGGGATGGAGATCCATCTTCCATGCCAGCGGACCTCAAAAGAAAGCTGGGGTAGCAATTCTTATATCAGACAAATTAGATTTTAAACTAAAGTCTGTAATAAGAGACACAGAAGGACACTATATCATTCTTAAAGGGTCTATCCAACAAGAAGATCTAACAATTGTAAATATCTGTGCCCCCAACATGGGAGCAGCCATCTACATAAGCCAACTGTTAACCAAAATAAAGAGTCATATTGATAACAATACGTTAATTGTAGGAGACCTCAATACTCCACTCTCAGCAATGGACAGATCATCTAAGCAGAAAATCAACAAGGAAACAAGAGCTTTGAATGATACATTGGACCAGATGGACCTCATAGATATTTACAGAACATTCCACCCTAAAACAACAGAATACTCATTCTTCTCAAGCGCACATGGAACTTTCTCCAGAAGAGACCACATACTGGGTCACAAATCAGGTCTCAACCGATACCAAAAGATTGAGATTATTCCCTGCATATTCTCAGACCACAATGCTCTAAAACTGGAACTCAATCACAAGAAAAAATTTGTCAGAAATTCAAACACTTGGAAGCTAAAGACCACTCTGCTCAAGAATGTTTGGGTCAACCAAGAAATCAAAGAAGAACTTAAACAATTCATGGAAATCAATGAGAACGAAAACACATTGGTCCAAAACCTATGGGACACTGCAAAGGCGGTCCTAAGGGGGAAATACATAGCCATCCAAGCCTCACTCAAAAAAACAGAAAAATCCCGAATTCACCAACTAACTCTACACCTTAAAGAACTAGAGAAAAAGCAACAAACGACGCCTAAGCCACCCATTAGAAGAGAAATAATTAAAATTAGAGCAGAAATCAATGAATTAGAAACCAGAAACACAGTAGATCAGATCAACGGAACTAGAAGTTGGTTCTTTGAAAGAATTAATAAGATTGATAAACCACTGGCCAGACTTATCCAAAAGAAGAGAGAAAGGACCCAAATTAATAAAATTATGAATGAAAGGGGAGAGATCACGACTAACACCAAGGAAATAGAAACAATTATTAGAAATTATTATCAACAACTATATGCCAATAAACTGAGCAATCTGGATGAAATGGAGGCCTTCCTGGAAACTTATAAGCTGCCAAGACTGAAACAGGAAGAAATTGACAACCTGAATAGGCCAATAACCAGTAACGAGATTGAAGCAGTGATCAAAAACCTCCCAAAAAACAAGAGTCCAGGGCCTGATGGATTCGCTGGGGAATTCTACCAAACATTCAAAGAAGAAATAATACCTATTCTACTGAAGCTGTTTCAAAAAATAGAAACAGAAGGAAAACTTCCAAACTCATTCTATGAGGCCAGCATTACCTTAATCCCCAAACCAGGCAAAGACCCCATCAAAAAGGAGAATTTCAGACTGATATCCCTGATGAATATGGATTCCAAAATCCTCAACAAAATCCTGGCTAATAGGATCCAACAATACATTAAAAGGATCATCCACCACGACCAAGTGGGATTTATCCCCGGGATGCAAGGGTGTTTCAACATTCACAAATCAATCAATGTGATAGAACACATTAATAAGAGGAGGGAGAAGAACCATATGGTCCTCTCAATTGATGCAGAAAAAGCATTTGACAAAATACAACATCCTTTCCTGATTAAAACTCTCCAGAGTATAGGGATAGAGGGAACATTCCTCAAGTTCATAAAATCCATCTATGAAAAACCCACAGCGAATATCATCCTCAATGGGGAAAAGCTGAGAGCCTTTCCCTTAAGATCAGGAACACGTCAAGGGTGCCCACTCTCACCACTGTTGTTCAACATAGTACTAGAAGTCCTAGCAACAGCAATCAGACAACAAAAAGAAATAAAAGGTATTCAAATTGGCAAAGAAGAAGTCAAACTCTCTCTTTTCACAGATGACATGATACTTTATGTGGAAAACCCAAAAGACTCCACCCCCAAATTACTAGAACTCATCCAGCAATTCAGTAATGTGGCAGGATACAAAATCAATGCACAGAAATCAGTTGCTTTCTTATATACTAACAACACAACTGTAGAAAGAGAAATTAAAGAAACTATTCCATTTACAATAGCACCAAAACCCATAAGATACCTCGGAATAAACCTAACCAAAGAGGTAAAAGATCTATACTCTAGGAACTACAAAACACTCATGAAAGAAATTGAAGAAGACACAAAAAGATGGAAAAATATTCCATGCTCATGGATCGGAAGAATAAACATTGTGAAAATGTCTATGCTACCCAGAGCAATCTATACCTTCAATGCCATCCCGATCAAAATTCCAATGACATTTTTCAAAGTGCTGGAACAAACAATCCTAAAATTTGTATGGAATCAGAAAAGACCCCGAATCGCCAAGGAGATGTTGAAAAAGAAAAACAAAGCTGGGGGCATCACGTTGCCCGATTTCAAGCTATATTACAAAGCAGTGATCACCAAGACAGCATGGTACTGGCACAAAAACAGACATACAGACCAATGGAACAGAATAGAGAACCCAGATATGGACCCTCAACTCTATGGTCAAATAATCTTTGACAAAGCAGAAAAAATATGCAATGGAAAAAAGATAGTCTCTTCAATAAATGTGCTGGGAAAATTGGACAGCCACATGCAGAAGAATGAAACTCGATCATTCTCTAACACCATTCACAAAGATAAACTCAAAGTGGATGAAAGACCTCAATGTGAGACAGGAATCCATCAAAATCCTAGAGGAGAACATAGGCAGTAACCTCTTTGACATCGGCCACAGCAACTTCTTTCAAGATACATCTCCAAAAGCTAGTGAAACAAAAGCAAAAATGAACTTTTGGGACTTCATCAAGATAAAAAGCTTCTGCACAGCAAAGGAAACAGTCAACAAAACAAAGAGGCAACCCACAGAATGGAAGAAGATATTTGCAAATGATACTACAGATAAAGGGCTGGTATCCAAAATCTATAAAGAACTTCTCAAACTCAACACCCAAAAAACAAATAATCAAGTCAAAAAGTGGGCAGAAGAGATGAACAGACACTTCTCTGAAGAAGACATACAAATGGCTAACAGACACATGAAAAAATGTTCATCATCATTAGCCATCAGGGAAATCCAAATCAAAACCACACTGAGATACCACCTTACACCAGTTAGAATGGCCAAAATAGACAGGGAAAGAAACAACAAGTGTTGGAGAGGTTGTGGAGAAAGGGGAACCCTCTTACACTGTTGGTGGGAATGCAAGTTGGTACAGCCACTTTGGAAAACAGTGTGGAGGTTCCTCAAAAATTTAAAAATAGAGCTACCCTATGACCCAGCAATTGCACTCCTGGATATTTACCCCAAAGACACAGATGTAGTGAAAAGAAGGGCCATATGCACCCCAATGTTCATAGCAGCAATGTCCGCAATAGCCCAACTGTGGGAAGAGCCAAGATGCCCTTCAACAGATGAATGGATAAAGAAGATGTGGTCCATATATACAATGGAATATTACTCAGCCATCAGAAAAGATGAATACCCAACTTTTACATCAACATGGATGGGACTGGAGGAGATTATGCTAAGTGAAATAAGTCAAGCAGAGAAAGTCAATTATCATATGGTTTCACTTATATGTGGAACATAAGGAATAACATGGAGGACATTAGGAGAAGGAAGGGAAAAATGGGGGGGGGATTGGAGGGAGAGATGAACCATGAGAGACTATGGACCTGAGAAACAAACAGGGTTTTAGAGGGGACGGGGGAGGGGGCATTGGTTAGCCTGGTGATGGGTATTAAGGAGGGCACGTACTGCATGGAGTACTGGGTGTTATACGAAAACAGTGGATCGTGGATCACTACATCAAAAACTAATGATGTATTGTATGGTGACTAACATAACAGAATAAAATTAAAAACTACAAAAAAAAATGTAGATTCGTCCATACGCCATCACTGTTCAGCTAATGAGTTTTTATACAGAAGGAGCTGATTGCCATAGTGTTTGTACATAGATTATAGATTTGTATTATATACGTTAAATGGTGCTTTTTCCTCAGATGACCCTTCTGTGCTCGACAGAAAGACTGTCGAGCTAGACAGAAAGGCTGTCGGGACAGACAGATCTGTGTGCAAGCCTAGTTGTACTGTGTATTAGCTGTATGAATTTAGCCAAGTTACTTAACTTCACTGAGCCTCAGGGGATAAAAATGCATGACTTGCAGGACTCTTAATGAAGATTATGTTTCAAATTCCAAGCAGTTTGTATGGGCAATGAGACTCCTTCAGCTACCACAAAGTAAGCTCTGCTTGCTTTACCAGTATGGCTGCCCATGGTTACCCAGATTCACTAGACCATTACACGATGATATTTTTCCTCTTGGCTTCACAAATCTGAGCATAAGTTTCTTTCAGCATTCTTAGAAAATTCAAATGGCAACAATAGTTTTCTTGTCTTGGGTACTAAAACAGAGCACCTTAGCTCCAGGTACTCTAAGAAATCTATGTACATGGTATTCTGTGAATCATCATAATTTTCTTATATGTAACAGAATAGAAAAATATGATTATGTTGATTCAGTGGCTTAATAAGAACTTGTTGGGTTCTAATATGAAAAATATGAATTGGAATATTCCCTGTATTATCCAACATGCTGACACAGATGTTACCTAGATGGATTAGTATCTAATCAATGAAGTTATAGCAATCTTTTGGTTTCCTAGTATTGACGTATGCCGTAGAGGTGGTGTGACCAACTGAGTGATTTCCTGGGATGTAGGACTATCCATGTTAAAACTGGGAAAGTCCCTGGAAAACCTAGACACATTGAGGACCTGTGTTAAAATCAGTTACACAAATTTATCTTCTGATAAATTTATTAAAATTTCAAATAATTAGTTTAACGTAGTTGCTCCTAAATGAAGTGACTGGGCATTTTATTTTCAACTTAAATTTCTAGGTTTTATGTTATTTTGAAGCTTACATCAGGGTAGGGATAAGATAACATTTAGAGTCAGGGATTATTAGTCTCTCATCAAAATTAACTAAAGAGAAAATTGTAGGTTTGAGTGATCTAAGACCTAACCAGAAGATAATTTTTAGACTTTATAATTGGACTCCTTTCCAAACCCTTTCGTGAGCTGAAAATGGCCACCTCAATGCCTTACCTTATTATATTATATTATTAATGTGTAATTTACAGGTAGAGTCTGATTTTTGACAGGTTTGGAGCCATACCTAAATTCTAGAGCAGTTTTAGGAAAATTCATGCAAAAAAAAAAAAAAAAGGCAGGGATGCTCTTCAAAAACTTTTACTATTATCAGAATCAAGAGAAAACAGACAAACCCAAAAGAACAAAAGTAATTTTCTTTTTCTAGGCTAGAATGGATACTACAGTTCTCATTTTCTAATAAAAATGTGCAAAGACTCAAAGACTGATAGTATGAAGTTGGTTTTTTGTTCTTGTGGCGTGGGCGTTTGATGCCTCTAATGTGCGTCTCCTGCCCCCTGCCAATTCCCTTCCAACTTGTCACCTCCTGACCTTCATCATAGAACCTCTCTCTTCTATTTACCAAAATTAGTTCTCAGGAGAAAGCTCAAAATTAATTCATACTGCTGTATAATAATGTAGAGTTTAAATAATTATCCATCCCCCAACACTTAGATTTTAACATGAGTGACAATCTTGGTCTAAGAAACAAACTTCTAAAGGTACAAGTCCAGATACTAAGAAGTCCACACTTACTGTTGCCTCTGAAATCATACCATGGAATAATCATTTTCATAAGTAAAAATCTAAAAGGTCTGTCTAGTCATGACAATAGACCTATGTCTTTGGCCAAGTATAACTTGTAATTACTTATCAACTATTTATTAACTGTACTTTCTTCAGCTGTGATCTGAAAGCATCTAAAATACATTGCCACCTTTGAATGTCTAGAGACCAGACTAATTTTTACAATTTTTTTCATTCTTCTAGGTTGATTAAAAATGCACAGACCTATGGCTGAAGCAAGGATCTATCATTGATATAGCAGGGAATGATGGCACCCAGGAATGTGCTGGTGAGGAGCTTTGGTTTTTACATGTTTCTTGTCTGTTGATGACATCACAACTGTGTTTAGGTAACAAATGGCAATCCTGATTCTAGGTAAGGTAAGCCCTTCAGCCACCCCAGGGCATGATTCGCCATCAGTTCAAGCCAGTCTTGGCAGTTCTATTCTACTTTGCTTCTGATTGATCTAAGGGTAGATATGACCCAGATCTGGTCAATGGGATACAAAGAGGAAGATGGCCAGGGGTTCCTGGGACAGATTTTCTTATGAGTTAAAAAAAGAAAAAAATCAGAGCCTTAAAAATTCCTTTCCTTCCTGGCTTAAATGTTGTTGTGTGAGGATGTGATGCTTGAGCTTCAGGAGATATCTTGAGATCATGGGGTAACATACCCAAAGACAAAAATACAATACTCTGAGGATAGTAGAACAGATGATACTGTTGAGTTGTTGTACCAAATTTAGAATTGCTTGTCTCCTGATTTCTTATTTTTTAAGATAAAGTCTTTACTCTGTAAAGTCTTACTTTACTTTGTAAGATAAAGTCTTTACTCTGCATTTTAAGCAAAATGTTCTATAACTTGCAGCTAAAAGCATTTTCAAGTGCTGCAATCTCATAATAAAATATTTTAATATAATCTGTATTTTTAAATATTATATAAAATGAATAAAGCCTCTTTAGTAAAGTTTGTTATATTTATTTTTCCATAACTTACATTTAAGGTAAAATAATGCCACTTATATAAAAACATATCTTTATGATAAATCCTTTGGTTTTCTCTTCCAACCAAATTGCTACCCCCAACCTTTTCCTATAGATAAGATCTGAAACCACCACTGATAAGAGAATCTAGATAACTTGGGGTTTTGAATATTTCAGATATATCATAGGCTAGATTGGGTTGTTTGGAGTATACACAGCCACCTGGATTCACACCTCATCATAGACGTAACACCATGAACATCTCCATCCACTCACTTCCTGCACAAACACGCTGCAATTGAACTGTTGACCTTTTCTGTTTATCCTGTTCATTTCTCCTGCAGCTTTAGTTTTATGTTTTTTATTCTTCCTTTTTTCCCCCCGATTGCCAGATGTCTTTGCTACTGAAGATTTAACTTAATTTGATTCTCACCTTGCCCTTTCCCCTGATTTTGCTTCTCCATCCTCTACTTCTGGCTTCATATTTGCAGCCAGTCCCAATCTGGTCACCAAACCATCCATCTCTCTTTTGTACAACCCCATGAATTAGGGATCCAAACAGAGCAGGCCCTAATAACTGGAGTTCCCATGTAACTTAGTTGCTGGAGTGCCTGTACTTTTATAGTTTTTGCTTAGTTGCCTTTAAGCACCTGACAAGAATGTCAGATAACAGGCATTTGTAGAAAGCTCAAGAGTAGTAGAATAAGACTGTAGTAGAGGTTTTCTTATGTATGTTTCCATATGTTGCATAATCTGTGAATGAAAAGATTCACAGGGTTAAATAATGTAGCACTTTGAATTTAAATAAGAATGTATCTATATAAAATCCTAAATTCTGAAACCTCAGTTATCAATGACTACAAAATAAAGTTCAATCATTTATTATGTCCAAATTAGTGAGCCCTGTTTGGTCTGATTGCTAGAAATCACCTGTCTTCTGAATGTGTTCCTTATTTTTTGAGAAACTTTTACATTCCAGCACTTGCAAAGAGATGCAGTTTAGGTGATACTGAAGTTTTAAAACTGCTATTATGATGCTCCACAGAAAAGTATCTAAAGGTTAAAACTCAATTAAGAAGTGAGGATGGGGTAGGAATGTTTTTAGAAAGACTATGTGCATGGAATGCTTCTCTGGCCCTTACCTGCATTACGAATTCTGTGCTTGTCTTTGCTCAACATTTTGCTGAATGAATCACTAGATACTTGTCAGGTTTAAGTAACCAACAGTATAGAAACATCATGGAATAAAGGTGGAGAAGGAAGAAAGAACTAAAGAATAAGTGGGGAGATTGCATTATATAGAACCATGTCATTCAAGAACATTTAAATTAAACGACACTCAAAGCAAAGCCCAAGAGAATTTTATAGCACAATGATAATAAGAAGGCAAGAGTAGATTTCAACAAATCAGTTATATTTTTAAAAGCCCCTACATTTCTCACAGTGTGAAAAGTATTGATAAATCCTTCTAGGCAAAATTTGTTTTGTGAAGGAAGCATGGAGAATTGTAGCATATGCCAAATCTCTTGAAGTAGACTCCTAGCAAATGACAATATAATGAGAAAAAAATTAGTGTCTGAATCTCAAGAAATAAAGCTTCCCCCCCCATTTATTTTCCACTTTAACAAGGAGTCCCTCAGAATGATTCTTTTAGGCCTTTATTCTTTCCCCCTATTGAATGAATAAAGAGCAAACTGTTCTCTCAAGGAACAGAGATGATTTAACAATCTAGGTGAGACTAATTTATTTAGACATTAGTGCCATGGGCACACGTCTCCCTTAGGACTATAGTGAGTTTGCCTTCTTGGGCAAAGTGTCTATTGCCTAATGAAATAGACACTACTACATAAACATGTAGAGGTCAGGAAGTACCATATGTAGCAACGGAGCTGTTTACAAGGGTTCTTCAAATCTATCTCATTTGAGAAGCTCTGAAGTACAATGGAATATTATTCAGCACTAAATGGAAATGAGCTATCAAGCCATGAAGACGTGGAGGCACCTTAAATGCATATTACTAAGTGACAGAAGCCAATCTGAAAAGGCTGCATACTGTATAATACCAACTATATGACATTCTGGAAAAGGCAAAACTGAAGACAGTAGAAAAGATCAGTGATGGCTAGGGGTTTTTGCAGGTAGGGAGGGATGAATATGAGGACTTTAGGGGATTTTTAGGGAGGTACAAAATACCCTGTGTGATACTGTCATGGTGGATATATGTCATATTTGTCAAAATCCATAGAATATACAATACCAAGAGTGAACCCTAATGTAAATTATATCATTAATAATAATTTATCAGTGTGAATACTGGCTCATCAGTGGTAACAAATGGACCACACTAATGCAAGATGTTAATAATAGGGAGAACTGGTTAGGGTGTGAGGGGACGTATGGGAACTTTCTGTACCCTCTGATAATTTTTATGTAAATCTAAAAGTGCTCTAAAATAAATTAATTTAAAATTAATTAATTTATTCTATTAATTAAAGAATATAATAATCTTTACTATAAAATAAAAAACTATGAAGAAGCTGAACTATTCAAATGCATGGATCAGGACAAGCTGCATGCACTCTTTCTAGCAATAAACCCTTGATTTTGATAGGATATGCCCAAACCTTATTAAAATGATTTTAACAGTGTATTTATAAGGAATACCTTGGGAGGAGATGAACAAAAGGAGGCTCAAGAAGAAGTATGGGGATGAATTAAGAAACACATTTTAGGGGCACCTGGGTGGCTCAGTTGGTTAAACAGCTGCTTTTGGCTCAGGTCCTATTTCCAGGGTCCTGGGATCAAGCCCCCCATTTGGACTTCCTGCTTAGTCAGAACCCTGCTTTTCCCTCTCCCTCTGCTGCTCCCCCTGCTTGTGCTCTCTCACTCGCACACTTTCTGTCTCTCAAGTAAATAAATAAAAATCTAAAAAAAAAAAAAAATTTAAAAAAAGAAAACAAAACAAAAAAAAAAAAAAAAAAAAAAAAAAAAAAAAAAAAAAAAAAAAAAAATAAAAAAAGAAAACATACAGAAGTCAGTCTTTCCAAAGTTTTATATTAGAGAAATTTTGAGGAATGTTTCTTCTTTGCATTGGACTGACAATAAATACCTTATTTAATTATAAAGACAAAGTTTAGAAGAGAACATGAAGAAAAAGCATAGTGAAACATTAGTAATAGGATTATAGAACAATGTTCTTTTTAAAAATTACCTCAGTGTTGGGGCGCCTGGGTGGCTTAATCAGTTAAGCGTCTGTCTCAGGTCATGGTCTCAGGGTTCTGAGATCGAGCCCTGCGCTTGGCTCTGTACTCAGCAGGAGTCTGCTGGAGATTCTGTTCTCTCTCTCCCTCTGCACCCGCCCCCCACCTCAGTGTTATGTTTTATACCACTTATTATTTTTTCCTGATTATTAAAGTTATTTATGCTCATTGCAAATTGGGAAAATATGGAAAAGAACATTCCAGAAATAATATATAGAAATCTCCTATGATCGTTTCACCCAAATATAATCAGTATCAGCATTTTGATATATTTTCTTTCAGTCTCCTTTTTCACATTTTCATTTTTTTAAATTTCTTCATCTATGTTTTATCACTGTCTTTTAGAAAAATTACTATTCCCTTCTATTAGTTTCCTAGGGCTGCAGTAACAACTTACGGCAAACTTGGTGGCTTAAAACAACAGAAGTTTATTCTCCCACAGTTCTGGCAGCCAGAAGTCCGAAATCAAGGTGCTGGCAGGACTGCACTTCCTATGGGAAGCATTCCTCATGTTGCGGCAAGCTCTGCCTGCATCTTCACATGGCCTTCTCCTCTTCTCTCCTGTGCCTCTCCTCTGTGTGCCTCTCATAAGGACACTTGTCCTTGCATTCAGGGTGACCTCAGCAATCCAGGATTATCTCATCTAAAGATCTTTAACATAATTACATCTGCAAAAATCCTTTTTCCAAAAAAAAGTCATATTCACAGGTTCTGGGGGTTAGGATGTGGGCATATTTTTTAGGGGGTTGACAATACAATGAACTATTATTGGAAATTACTGAGGTGAATGAGGTTTTTTTTTACATAAAGATTTTTGCTATAACATATCTCATCGATTTTAAGTTGCCCACTTTTTCTTTCTGTCGTCCCTGCAATTCAAGTGCATTTTACAAGTGATGGCATATCATGTTGCTAGCTTGCTTTTTTGTTTTGGTGTGCTCTTTTTTTTTTTTTTTTTTTAGTGGTACTTAAAATTGTGCTGTACTTTACAATCAGATTAGATGAAATACAGTATACTGCTTTTTTTAAAAAAACACATGATTGAGGTATGATTGACATGCAAAAAGCTATATATATTTATTACATACAACTCAGTGAGTTGGGGATAAGAATACACCTGTGAAATCCCTGTCAGTCAATAAAACATATCCATCACCTCCCAAAGCTTCCTCCTACCCTCTCTTTCTTCTTCTTCTTCTTATTATTATCATTATTATTTGCACATGTGTGTGTGGTTGGGTGTAAGAACGCTTAATATAAGCTCTACCCTTTTAGCAAATTTTAAGTATTAATACAGTACTGTAGGTTAAAGCACTATGCTGTATAGTGTATTTGTAGAACTTATTTATCTTGCATTACTGAAACTTTGTATCTTTTCACAATCACCTTCCCATTTCCCTTCCACCCAGTCCCTGGCAACCACCATTCTCTTCTCTGCTTGTATGAGTTGGACTATTTGGGATTGCACATATAAAGGAGACCATACAGTATTTATTTTTCTATGCCTAGCTTATTTCACATGGTCTAATATCTTCCAGGTCCATTTACGTTATTGCAAATGGAAGGATTTCCTTCTTTTTTAAAGCTGAATAATATTACATGATACGTATGTACCATATTTTTCTTTATCCATTCATTTGTCAATGGACATTTTGGTTGTTTCCGTATCTTGCCTATTGTGAATAATACTTCAGGGAACATGGGAGTATAGGTATGTTGGCCATTTATATGTCTTCTTTGGAAAAATGTCTATTCAGTTTCTTTGCCCATTTTTAAATCAGATTTCTTGTTTGCTTGCTTGTTGTTTTGTTTTGTTTTATTTTTACTGTTGATTTCTAGGAGTTTCTTATATATTTTGTACATTAGCTCCTTATCAGGTATATGGTTTGCAAGTATTTTCTCCCATTTCCTAGGTTGCCTTTTCATTTTGTTGATTATTTTCTTTGCTGGGCAGAGCTTTTTAATTTGATGTAGTCCCATTTGTTTATTTTTGCTTTTGTTGCCTGTGCTTTGGTGTCATAAATATCTAAAAAATTGTTGCCAAGACCAATGTAAAGGAGCTTTTTCCCTATATTTTCCTCTTGGAATTTTATGATTTCAGGTCATTTAAATCTTTAATCCATTTTGAGTTGATTTTTGTGTATGGTGTAGGGTAAAGGTCCAATTTCACTCTTTCGCATGTGAATATCCAGTTTTGCCAACACCATTTATTAAACAGACTATCCTTTTTCCTCGGTGGGTTCTTGTCAAAGATTTAGTTGATTGTATATGGGTGGGCTGGTATCTGGGCTCTCTTGTGTTGCATTGATCTGTATGTCTGTTTTTATGCTAGTACTGATTACTATAGTTTTGTAATATAATTTGACATCATGAAATGTAATGCCTCCAGTTTTGTTCTTCTTGTGTTTCTTCTTTAGCTATTCTGGATCTTTTGTGGTCCCATATGAATCTCAGGATGATTTCTTCTGTGAAAAATGCCATTGGAATTTTGATAAGGCCTGTATTGAATCTGTAGATTGCTTTGAGTAGTATGGACCAAAGGGCTTTGAGAAAAGTACTGATTTACACTATTATCAATAATTTGAAAACAGTTTTTGATTATTGAGTACTTTTTTAGTTGCCAGTGAAAATGGTAAGCCCTAGTTTTAATGTGCATTTATTTGTTTAATATGACTCGATAACATCTTGTTTTTGTCATGTTCCCTTTTCTGTTAAAAGATTAGTGTTTTACTTTAAATTTATTATTAATAATAATTATGATTTATGGAATGTCTACCAACTATTTGTCAGGCACTATCCCCTGCAAAGCGAATACTATTTTCTTGATTTTATCCATGCGATAACTGATTTGTAGGAGTGATTTTTGTATTTTCTAAAAATCTTAACTTCGTTAGTCTGTGAGAAATATTTTCTAGATTATTTCTAGTTTGAGAATCGCCTTTTTTATTTGCTCATATTTCTTAACATTCAAAAATGTTCTTTGTTTTTGTTTGCTTGTTTAATGTGGCCACTATTATTGTTTCTTTTTTAAAATAAATATGCTTTAGAAGGCCTTCCTTACCTCCAAGATACATGAAATATTTAATCCTCTTTTTATAATTTACTTCCAATATCTCTTTGGTTGCTTCAGAATTTTGTTGCCATTATTGTTGTACTGTGCTGGGTTAAGTCCTAATTGAAGTTTTCCTGATTTGCCCCAAACCATTTAAAAATATATTTGTCCTTTATTTAATGACTTGTGATAATTACTTCATAGTGTATTATATTTTTTACATGCCAGGGCTTCCTTCATAGATATTGCAGCTGTTTTGTTTATCTCTGTGATGTGATGTTGGTGGTACCACATTATTAATTACTATAGCTTTAAATTATATTTAGCATTTGTAAGGCAAGTCTCTTCAGAGCATTTTCTCCCCTTTGTACATTTCCACACAACCCCTCATTATTCTTTTTCAAATTTATTTGATATTCTTATTTGATCACCCAAATTTATTTGATATTCTTATTTGATATTCTTATTTTAAAATATGTTGTTTTCAAGTTCTGCCTTCATTCAAAATCTTTTCAGAGTATGGTAAGAAAAACATTTAATCACTAATTATCCTAGCCAAATTTATTCTTTATTATTTCATGTAAAATATTATTTATTGAATGTTACGTGTCAGTCACTGTTATGGTCACTAGGGATCCAAACTTGAGTAAGACAATTATGTTCCTGTTCTGTAGAATTACATTCAGTTGGGAAGAATTAGAATAAATATGTTAATAAATACACATATATGATAATATCAGGTAGTGATACGTGCTGTGAAGAAAAATAAAGCAGAGTAAAGGGCTAGGCAGCGAGTGAGGGTGAGCATGATTTTATAAAGGATGGCTGGAAGGTTGTTTTTGAGGAGGTAGTATCTGAGGTGAGAGAGCCAGTGAGGATCATGGGAGATTCGGCAGGAAGCACTTTCCAGGAAGAGAGGATGGCAGAGGCAAGGACCCTGAGAGGGACTGAATGTGCTTTGCTCAAGGAATGGCATTGCTGCCTGAGTGGCTGGAGTGGAGGGGACAGGGACAGAGTGGTTTGTGTGAGAGGGCTAGAGAGAGAAACGGAGTCAGGTCTTTTAGGACCTTGTATGTTAACAAAAGGGAGTTTAGACTTTATTTCAACTGTAATGGACAGAAAGCCATTGGAAGGTGTCAAGCAGGGAATTAACACAATGCAATTCGTGTTTTTTTCTCCCCTATTTTTTTAATTTTTATTATGTTATGTTAATCACCATACATTACATCATTAGTTTTTGATGTAGTGTTCCATGATTCATTGTTTGCGTATAACACCCAGTGCTCCATGCAGAACGTGCCCTCTTTAATACCCATCACCAGGTTAACCCCTCCTCCCACCCCCCTCCCCTCTAGAACCCTCAGCTTGTTTTTCAGAGTCCATCGTCTCTCATGGTTCGTCTCCCCCTCCGATTTCCCCCCCTTCATCCTTCCCCTCCTGCTATCTTCTTCTTCGTCTTCTTTTTTTTTTTTAACATATAATGTACTATTTGTTTCAGAGGTACAGATATGTGATTCAACAGTCTTGCACAATTCACAGTGCTCACCATAGCACATACCCTCCCCAGTGTCCATCACCCAGCCGCCCCATCCCTCCCACCCCCCACCATTCCAGCAACCTTCAGTTTGTTTCCTGAGATTAATAATTCGTGTTTTTGAAGATTCCTTTGGCTTCTGGGTAGAGAAGAGAAACCAGCTAGGGGTTTCTAACTCAAATCCAGATACAGATGAGGGCAGCCTGCGCCAAGCTGCAGCCATGGAGTGGTGAAAAATGATCAAATCCCAAATAGAACAGCAGGAATTCCTGCTAGAATGAATGTATATGGAGGGGAGATGGAGAGGCAGTAGGAGAGACTCCTAGGTGTAGGGCTGGGGAGCTGTGTGGTGACGCCTTTACTGAGATGAAGAGCACTGAGCAGAGTTCAGCTGGCCATCCAAGTAGTGAGGTCAAGTATCTCCTACATGGGTCAGGAACTCAGCATATATTGGAACTAGAGATAAGCATTTGGATGTCATCAGCATATAAATAGTATTTAAAACCAAGGGACTGAGTCCTGGTGAAGGGAAGGAAGGAAAAGGGAGTAGGAAGATCATCAAGATCAGCCAGTGAAGAGGGAGGAAAATCAGATAGGGTAATACAGTGAGAAGTGAGCAAGACAGTGTTGCAAGGACAATTGTCTAAATGTGGTTAGGAGCACCAGTAAGGAGAGGACCAGGAGTGGAGCATTATTGGATATATGATGCATGCCATCTACATGTAACCAGATTGCTTTCACTGGGGCCAGGATGTGAGAAGAAAAGCCTGCTTACGAGTGGGTTCAGGAGAGAATGGTGGGAAACAGTAGAAAGAGAGAATACAGGCAACTTCTCAGAGGGTTTTGCTATGAGGAGGAGCAGAGGCGTGAGGCTGGAGATGGACTGTGGATCGAGAAGGGACTTTTCAATACGTGGCATTTTATAGCTCCTATAGGAATTTGAGTGCTGATGGTGATGATCCAGGAGAGAGAAAGAAGTTAATATTTTAGGAGAGAAAGGGGAAACCTACAGGAGCCAAATCCTTAACAGACAAGAGAGAATGCAATCTCTAGAACAAGCAGAGGGTTAGGTTTTGGTTAGGAGAAAGGGGTGTTTATTAAACTTTCATTTAGGTGAAGTAATCTCTATTTTAAAGAGATCTGATACATAGCTGATAATATAAAGCATACTGTCTCTTACTGCTGCTCATCCAGGTACTTACAATGGTATGCAAATAGTCTGTGATTATTGACAAACTTTCCAACCTCCTATGATAGACTTGTTTAAATCACCTTATCTGCAAGAGTAAAAATGAAAAAAAAAAAAAATCCTTCAAACCAATCTCTTAAATGCAATTTGTTCTGTCCAACTGAACCCTCTAGTTATCTGCTTCCTATTCAGTATACATTTCCCTATATTCAGTGCACATTTCCATTTTACAATTATACTCTGCTTGAATGTGCTACCGAACTGTAGGGGGAACGTGCAGGGAAACCAAACAACAGATTGTTGCATTTCATGGGAAGCCTCAGGCTTGAAGCTACTAACCTGTGAAGGCGTTATTAGCTCTGCATCCCTGGAAACCAAGGGCCTGGGGAGCTTTGCCCTTCAGCATAGGCAGCGCTGCTTCAGAAGCCTGGAGTTTTCAAACTTTTGTTTGTTTGTTTGTTTGTTTGTTTCTTTCTTTCTTTCTTTCTTTCTTCCTTCCTTCCTTCCTTCCTTCCTTTTTCCCTCCCTCCCTCCCCCTCCTCCTTCCTTCTTTCTTTCTTTCTTTCTTTCTTTCTTTCTTTCTTTCTTTCTTTCTTTCTTTCTTTCTTTCTTTCTTTCTTTCCTTCTTTCTTTCTTTATGAGCGCATTCTTTAAAAATAAAGGTTACCAGGGATTTTATATGTATATTAGCACTTCCAACTTTTGGTGGACTTTGGCCAACCAAAATTAAATGTTGTCTGTGTGTGTGTGTGTGTGTGTGTGTTTGTGTGTGTGTGTTAGGGGGTCAGGTGGGTAGGTGGGTGGGGGAGGACCAGAGTAGAATTAATAATAGAATAGAGTTTTCATCATTAAAATAGATTGTCATGGAATGCAACATGAGGTAATGTATGTTGGAATCAGATAATGTGGGTCCTCTAGAATGAAAATGGTAATTGTTTTCAGAAATTTTACATTATGTGGGACAGAAAGATCTAGGTTCAAATTTTTTTTTTAGATTTTTTTAATTTATTTGACAGAGAGAGAGGGACAGCTAGAGAGGGAACACAAGCAGGGGGAGTGGGAGAGGGAGAAGCAGGCTTCCTGCTGAGCAGGGAGCCCGATGCAGGGCTCGATCCCAGGACTGTGTTCCCTGCTTGTGTTCCCTCTCTAGCTGTCCCTCTCCCTCTGTCAAATAAATAAAAACACATTAATTTATGCATTTGCTGTATCTCTTTTAAGTTCCCCAACACATTTTTCTCATTATTAAAAGAAAGATGAGTTAAAATGATACGTGACTCACTTTTTATTTTATTCTCTGTGGCTCTCTTCTTGAAGCTGCTGGGTGCATTGTCACTCAGGTTTGGGGTGAGCCACCAGGTGTCGGCATGGAGATTGATAGCAAGCGTTAGAGGGGATATTTAGCAAACACCAACCTCTCAACCACTTCTCTGTATAAACGGCCAGAATTGCTTTCTGATATGATGGCTATGGCTATCTCAACAGGCACTTGGTGAGAGATGCATCCATTCTGCCACTCACTGCACACGGTCTCTTGGATGATGCTGTTCACGTAGCCCAGAGGAGTCAAAAAGCCTTATAAGGCTTCTCTGCTCCCAGTGCAACCAGTCACTTAAAAGCTGAAATCTGGGGTGCCTGGGTGGCTCAGATGGTTAAGCGTCTGCCTTCAGCTCAGGTCATGATCCCAGGGTCCTGGGATCAAGTCCCACATCGGGCTCCCTGCTCCTTGGGAGCCTGTTTCTCCCTCTGCTTCTCTCTCTCTCTCTCTCTCTCTCTGTCTCTCATGAATAGATAAATAAAATCTTTAAAAAAAAAAAAAAGCTGAAATCTGGGCTTATGAAAGAGTCAGATATCGGCAGAAAGTCAGAGAAATGCTTATTTATTACAGGAAAATAAAAGCATCTTAAGATTTTAGGACTTCAAAGTGACTAATAGCATTTGTTTGTAGCTATTTTCCCCTGAGGACAACTCTGAGATCGTGGGTCTAGATGGGGCTACATTTTGTCTTGGATACACCAATCCTCCTTCTTTTTATTTATCTTTATTGGAGATAGTGCTCCTGCCTCTAGCAGTGGATCATGCCCAATCTGTTGCCAAAAGGTGTAGATTGGACAACTATTAGCCATTAAGTGTAGTATTGAGCCTGGTTGACAATACCAAATGACATTCAAAGGTATTCAAATATATTCCAAATAAAATCCTTTGGTTAAAAGGGGTTGTCCTATTGACATGGTGGTAGGTAAAGAGAGCTAACATTTACTGAGAAACTCCTGGCCCTGAACTTCATACATGTTTTTTCATTTCATTCTCTCAATAATTTCTTTATATGTAAGAATCATCTATTATACACCAGGCATTGGGTAAAGCTCTAGAATGTATCAGCGAGCAAGATGGACGTACTGCCTGTATACTCAGAGCTTATAATGTAGTGAAAAAGACAATGATGATAGAATTAATACTATTGATTGATTATTGATTGATAATTATTTTACGGTCATTGCAGTAAGCATCTAATATAGCACCACTGTACAAATGAGGGAATTAAGGCACATGAAGGTGATGTAACTTGTATTAAGATTTGAACCTCTGGGGCACCTGGGTGGCTCAGTCATTAAGTGTCTGCCTTCAGCTCAGGTCATGATCCCTGGGATCAAGCCCTGCATCGGGCTCCCTGCTCAGCAGGAAGCCTGCTTCTCCCTCTCCCACTCCCCCTGCTTGTGTTCCCTCTCTAGCTGTCCCTCTCTCTGTGTCAAATAAATAAAAAAAAATCTTAAAAAAAAAAGATTTGAACCTAGATCTTTCTGTCCCATGTGGGGACAGTCTGAATCCCAGTTTTGCTAGTTAACAACTGTGTGATCCTGAGATCTTCTGACTTCATCTTTCTGACTGAGTTTCTGGGGATGATGAATGGGAACAGTAAGATCCTTCACTGCCCCTCTTGTCAGTCTCCATTTAGTTACCACTCCTCAAGAAAGGCCTCCCTGACTGCCCTTCTCAGCCCCCAAAAATCTTTTGAGGGGATGTGTTTTGTAGTGCCTTTGCGGCATTCCCTGGTCATAGCACTAGCTCCCTGCAAAGTAACACCTGTTTACTTTTCTCAAGGCAAGAGAGATGAAGAGCACAGACTGAGGAGTCAACGTGTTTCATCCAGTTTTGCTGTATCTAGGCAATAAGTTCAACACACCCTCTCCTATACTCCCAAACCATGCCACATCTTACTTGATTCTCCCACATTTGGGAGGATAAGAGAGTGGGTCTGTTTTATTCTGGTACTGGGTAAAGTGTCCTTGCAGTGAAAGCTTAGCAAAGAAATTAGCACGAAACCAGAGCAGGGGCTGGAGAGGAAAGGCAAAGGCAAGGCCAGGTTGCCAGTGGCAGGCAGGACTTTACAGGGAAGTGCAAAGAGCTCTCCACTGCTGCCCAGCGCTTCACACCTACTGGCACATTCATTTAACACCTCAGTCCACAGACTGATATATTTTTGATGAGGGAAAAGTTAGGGAAATCCTGGAGAGTCAAAACAGACAGAAGACACAGTTCTTCTATCCTGAATCAATGGGACTATTTGGGCCACAGCTTTGCCTTCCTGCAACAGCGTCCAATCTGGTGCAAATCAATATTTGTTGATGCATAATTTCATGGAGCAAGTTTGTGTTTTCTATAGCAAGGTTGTCTTTTAATAAGATGACCAAGCACGACTTTATAAGGCAAACAAATGAAATAAAACCTTCCAGACGACTACTGGAAATGGTCCTCTCTTTCTTTTTCTTTTTTTTTTTAACTCCAATACAGACCTTTCAGTGAAATGGCCTGACAGTTTTATGTGTTCCTTCCTGTTTAGCATGGCAATGAGGGATGGAATTTGGGCCTGTTCTGTCTGAATTCAGGCCCACCATGACCTGTTGAAGTCACTTTCTCAAAATAAAGACAGATTTAAAAAACTTCTAAAAATGATTCTAAACTAGGGCTTTATATCATTTTTCTCTTCATCTGTGATTTTTTAGATGTAGAGATTACAAAAATGTAAAACCAATGACTTATAACCACTGTGCTATTCAGAACATGGGTTATCCTAGAAGTATGCAAGAATGTGTTTAACCAATTTGAGCTGGGACTGTGTGGGGTAGGGGGAGGCATAGAGCCTGTAGGAGAATTAGGAATCACCAAAGAATAAAGTTTAAAGGTTCTTTCTATTACTCAGCTAAAGAGAGAATCAAATAAGATGCTTTAGAATGGCCATGACAAACTTTATATGTGAGAGAAACACAAGAGTTTTCAGCTAATCTAATAAATACTTACTGAAAGCGTAGCTTTCCATCCAATTTTTTAAATAGACTCTTTTAGAGCAGTTTTAAGGTCACAGAAAAGTTGAGTAGAAATTACAGATTTCTCATACTTCTACCCCCACACATGCACAGACTCCCCCACCATCAACATCTCCCATTAGAGTGGTACATTTGTTGCAATCAGTGAACCTACAGTGATACATCATAATCACCTAAAGTCTACAGTTTACATTAGGATTCACTCTTGGTGTTGTACAGTCTATGGGTTTTGACAAATGTACCCAACATTATAGTATTATACAGAATAGTTTCATTGCTCTAAAAATCCTCTGTACTCCTCCTATTAATCCCTCCCCTACCTCCCCAAACTCTGGCAACCAATGATCTTTGTTTACTGTCTTCATTAGTTTTGCCTTTTCCAGAATATCATATAATTGGAATCATATAGGATATAGTCTTTTCAGATTAGCTTCTTTTACTTAGTAATATGCATTTAATATTCCCCCATTTATTTTCATGGTGTCATAGCTCATTTCTTTTTAGCTCAGAATTCCATTGTCTGGATATACCAGTTAATTTATCTGTTCACCTACTGAAGAATATCTTAGTTGCTTCTAAGTTTTGGCAATTATGAATAAACCTGCTGTAAACATCCATGTGAAGGTTTTTATGTGAACAAAAATATTCAATTCATTTGGGCAAATACCAAAGAGCATGGTTACTGGCTCATGTAATGAGTATATTTAATTTTGTAAAAACTGCAAAACTATCTTCCAAAGTGGCTTTACCATTTTGTATTCCCACTAACAATGAATGGGAGTTCCTGTTGCTCCACATTCATGCCAGCATTCGGTGCTGTCAGTGTTTTGGATTTTCTCCATTCTAGTAGGTATGTAATGGTATCTCATTGTTTTTTCCAATCAATTTTGCGAGATATCTCTCTACTTTGTGAGAGGAGCACAGGATCCAGGCACCAGATGTAACTGAGACTAGACAAAGGGGAACTGGCTGTGATGTTGGAGGAAGAGCAGTGGCAATTACAGTTTAGAAGGTGTCCCTGGGCTTGATGAGATGTTCTTACAACTCACTTTAGAACCCAAGGAACTAAAAGGAAGGTCAATTCCAAGTTATGGGAAACCTAGAAGAAACTATGAATGCTTTATAAATACACTAATTCTTCAGTGTAGTAAAGTTATGCATGACTTTGTTTAGTTTGTGAAACCTAAGGTCTGTATTAGTTTAGAATTGGCATTTACAAAGGACACATCAGCTCTTCACAGTTTTATGGTTGCATCACCAGTGGTCCTTTGCTCACCAGGATCTCCAACATTTTGGAGGTGGATTTTATCTACATGTATCTCAGCTGAACTCTTGCTACATCATCCAGTCACCATGTGTGATCAGATTAAGAAACTAAGGTCAGAGTCAGTCTGTAAAATCAAACAATGTGCCCCTCTCCATCTCTGCTAATTACCCTGAGGTGCAGAGTCCCTGGGTTGTCCTTTTACTGTGAGTGTGATAATGACCTCCAGCAAAGTAAAGTTACAGTGGAAAGAAAGGGGAATGAGGAAGGAAAGCTCTCAGGTATTCCCTGTCAACACTCCCTTTTTCCTCTGGGCCACTGGCCCCTTTTAGAAAGGCTGCCCTCAAAGCAGCTGACCGTCCATTTTGTTCAGTCAAGTACTTAGTAGGCTCAGCTTTGGAGAAAGGTCGTTGTTCTTCACTACAACGGATTTTGAAATTTTACAGTCTTTGTTGACACCGTGCCCCTTTATATGTTTATACAGATAGTTCTCACTTTGAAGGGACTTGAGCATATTGAAACATTGCTCTTGTTTTGTGTGATTCCATGTATCTGAGATTTGATGTGATTTAAGAGCTTCATACTTCACTGGAAAAACTGTCACCATCAGACATAAATTCTCTCATTTTCTTATCTCCAAACCAACCCACACTCGCACCTTTGTACCATGGAGGAAGTGTCCCTTTCCTCCCCTGGGCCACACCATCACCTGCACTCTGCTTCCTACCCTAGGGGAGGAGAGTTAATATTTCAAATATCTTCTAACACTTTCAATGAGTCACTACTTTTTAATCCCCTGTCCCCATCACTTAGTAGGGCTTCACTCTCTTAGTTTTGAAATACTCTTCCCGCTTTCCTTTCTTTCTCACTTCATCCTTTTTTTTGTTTGTTTTCCTTGAGGGCTCCTTCTCCAACCACCTCATTTGAAGTAACTCAGGGTTTGATCTCAGACTGTCATCTTTTTCATCTCTAACCTTTGTCCCTAAGTGATCTCATCAGATCTGGAGGATATGAGCTTTTTGGTGCTAATGATTTCCACATTTCCATTGGAATTCACATCTCTCCCTTGAGCTCCTTACTCCTGTGTCCAAATGTCTCCTGACATCTCTCCTTGATGTACCTCACATTCTCCATCTTAACAAATTCAAAATGGAATTTCTGGATTTTTCCCCTTCTATGTCCATCTTCTCAAACCCCTGTTCTTCTTTCATGTAAGAGTTCTTTATCAAGTTACTCAAGACAAAAATCCAGGAACCCTTCCTTTCTGATAAACTAGATATCACACATTTTAGTAACCTTATTGATTCTACCTTGAAAATATATCTAAAACTCCTTTCTTCACTTCATGTCTACTGCCACCCTCTTAGTCCAGACCTTCAGATCTCTTGCCTCAGTGAACACATCAGCTTCTAACTAGTTTCTCTACTTTCACCTTTGTCCATCACCCTGTTCCCCCATGGCTGCCCCCTTCCATTCTTCAAGTAGCAGTAAAGGGGATTTTCTCAATGATAATATGGTAACACTCTTCCCTTGCTTTAAAAATCTTGCAGTGGCTCTCCTTATATATAACGTAAAGTTGAACTTTCTTCCCATGGCCTAGAATGCCCTCCATTATCCTTCTTTGCCCCTCAAACTTACTTCTTTTCCTTCTTCCCTTCGCTTGGTTTGCTCAAATATCACCAATATTATGTGGAAGGAAGGAAGGAAGGAAGGAAGGAAGGAAGGAAGCCGGGATGGAGGGAAGGAAGGAAAGAAGGAAAGGAGAGAGGGAGAGAGAGGGGGAGATTTCCATTTTATGATGAGGAACTAAGGCCCAAGGTAACACAGTAAGTAAATAACAGAAATAGCTCAGCTGTACTTTATTCTCTAGAGCTATCCTCTTGTACTACTGCATTTGGCATAATATATGACAAACAAACAAACAAACAAAAAACCACACCTCTGGAATGCCAACTGGGTGCAGCCACTCTGAAAAACAGTATGTTTTTATAAAAGTCATTATAAAAGTCAGCATTTCCACACAATATAGGAGAAAAAAAAGAATATCTGAGAGAAAGAAAGAGAGAGAGACAGAGAGAGAGAGAGAGTGAGAGAGAGGGAAATTACCTGTGTAGAAAACTTTGGGAAACAATGACTTTTAGTGTAAGCTATTATGTTAAATTAAATAAATTTATTTTTGTAAGAATTTTAAGCTATTGCACAAGTGTGAACATAACAACTATAGAGTATTAATATTTTGTTTAAAACTCCTTTTTTCTTCTGATATAATTTTAAAAAGAATTTAAATTTGTTTTATTTTATATAATCTGATTATGTCTCAAGGCAGGAATTTCTAGGGTTAAAATGAAAGGGAATGACAAAATAGTGTAATTTTTTAAGAGCTGCTTAGGAGAGGGATTTTGTTCTATTTTTATTTGAATAAAGGAGAGTCAAGACAGTGTCTGGCACAGAGTAGGTATTCAATAAATATTTAATAAATAAACAGCTGACACATAAACCTACTGCCTAAATCTTCCTAGTAGGTACTCTAACGCCCATTTCTTGTCTTTTTTAGAATGGGTTTGGGTTCTTTTAAGTTCAGTTGTTACTATTAAGAGTGTCCAAAGGTAGTCATTTAAATTATTGTGCTTTTTATCTTTTTTTAAAAAGGGTCAAAATTTTGTTCTGGCAATTTTTGGAAGAATGCCTGTCATTAGGAATATTTAAATTACTATTGCATTTGTACAGATATCAAGGTATTGTAAAATAGACTTGCCTTACTTAGTCTGTTTGGGCTGCTATGACAAAAATACCATAGACTGGATGTCTTAAACAACAAACATTGGTTACTTACAGTTCTGGAAGCTCTGAAGTCTAAGATCAAGGGCACCAGCAGATTCGGTGTCTAGTGAGCAGCTTCCTGGTTCCCAGAAAGTTGTCTTTTCACCACAACCTCACATGGTAGAAAGGGAGTGGGAAAGCTCTCTAAAGTTCCTCTTATAAGTGCATTAATCTCATACATGAGGGCACCACCTTTATGACCAAATCCTCTCCTTCCTCTACCATCTCATTTTGGATAAGCCTCAACATAAGAATGGGGGGAGGGGGCACCTACAAATACCTAGTCCATAGCAATGTTTTTTTGTTTTTGTTTTTGTTATCAAGGACAGAACTCTTCTGTATTTCCTTCATGTTTTCTTTTTAGGGTTCTTTACCTAGTTCCTTCCTTCTTGGGGTTTCTTTACCTAGTCTCATGATTACATAGGATGCTAAGATTTTTTTTTTGTCTATACTTCCCATAAGCTATCAAAGAGAAAGACTGAATTAAGAAATTACTAGACAATATGTTCAAAGAAGATAATTTAATTCCTTGGAAAAACATGAGAGTTGAGTTACTTTTATAACTGTGAGAATTAATAGGTTTTTGGGAACTGTGGTAAGCCTAGACAGAGGTATTACTCAGCCACAGCTGGGTAGTGCCTTTGCTTTCTTGCCAAGGTGAGGTTATACCTTTCTGGTGCTAAATTTAGTTGAAGAATGGGGGTGGGGGCTGGTTGCAATAAACAAAATAATATCACTGTTAATGCCAAAGTTCTTCTAAGATGGAAGTATAAGTACAAATTTAAAAGGGATAGCTATGGCACTATCTTGCTAGAAAATCTAAATAACAATTGCATGCCTCTGTCAGGAGCAAAAGGAGCAAAGGAAAGTGTGTTCAGATATGCTATATCTGCCTTTGCTGGTGAGGCCACCAGCAAAGACATCTTCGTTTGAATAATTGGACTTGACATCTTCAGCTGAATAAATTGGAAACTTAATCTAATGTGTGTATATGGTGGAGGTAGAGGTTGCCTGTGTGTGTCCATATGTATCGTTTCTTCTTACTAATTTGTGACTCATGAAACAGAACAAAGTGCAATATGAAAACTAAGTTTAAGAAGGGAACATTGCAGGGCAGTTTGTTACTGCACACATAAGTAATATTAACAAAATGCTAACAGTTCATTATAAGAGATCTATATCATGCTAATAATTCAAAAATTTTGACTAAGCTGAAGAGTTACAGAGTGCTGGGGCGCTTAAGTTGTCTCCTTTCAAGCATGAGCTTGCTCACTCCAGCATTTGAGTGGAAACTTGACCAGTTCTAGCAGCAGCTCTATTCACTGTTAAGAGTTTGCACATGTTGAAAGTCTTCTTTATGTCAGGCCACCATCTATATCTCTATCTCTACAACTTCCATCACCCTCTGCCCTTTATGGACACAAAGAACAAATTTAAATTCTGTTCTGTATGACAGCTGGCCATTCAATTATTCATTCATTCATTCAACAGACCTTTGTTGAGCCAGCAACCATATGCAGGCACTGAGAACTCAAAGGTCAAAAATACCAAACCATGTTCTCAAGAATGTCACAGTCTAATACACTGGCCCCTTGCACTTTCTAGTCTATAGGGTAATCACTCCCATTCCTTGTGTCACTCCTCATGTGTCACAGTTCCAGGCTTCCTTGCTCTTCCTCTCTTTTGAATGAGTTGGCGTTTATCAGTGTTCCTCAAGTGTGGGGTGCCCAGGTGATAATAACTCTAGAGGTATTGCTTGAGCAGAGCAGAAAGCACAGAGTCTTACATCTCATGTTCCGGATGCTCTGATGAGATTATGTCACCAAAGGCATTTGTTTATCCATCACATCACACATGACAGCAATGATTTTTTTCAATTCATTGAATTAAATCCAAAATCATTATCCTGCCTTCAACTCTTGCCCAACCTACTTATATTAATTTACCCACCCCTACTTCCTGGTATAAATTCATTGTGTATTACCTTTCCTATATATCTTTGCCATTTTGTTCCCTCTTTCTAGAATACCCCCATGGTGGCCTATTTTAAAACTAAATGTCTGAAAAGAGGATCATTTTTGATGCTTTGGTTGTTGTTTCTAAAGTATTTTCAAACCCTCCCTGCCCTGTGATATGTCTAGAAGAGTGCTTACCAAATTAGTTGAAGGCTTGCTAAGGACCAGGCAAGGCTAGGTATCCCAGAGTAAATGTTTCATTAGAACATAACTCAGAGTTCAGGGACGCCTGGGTGGCTCAGTTGGTTGAGCGACTGCCTTCGGCTCAGGTCATGATCCTGGAGTCCCTGGATCAAGTCCCGCATCGGGCTCCCTGCTCGGCAGGGAGCCCGCTTCTCCCTCTGACCCTCCCCCCTCTCATGTGCTCTCTCTCTCTCTCATTCTCTCTGTCTCAAATAAATAAATAAAATCTTTAAAAAAAAAAAAAGAACATAACTCAGAGTTCACATTCATAATCAGTTAATCCTCACAGTAACTGTGTGAGAAAATAGATAAACTGATAGCTTTTATCAATAAGATAATAAAACTGGGGCCTCCGTTGCCTTTGCACTCTGCAACTGCCATTGTTTGTACTGCCTGTTTTATAGGAGCCATCGTACCATATCATGTATGTTGCCAGGGAGACCTCTGTTACTTAAACATCTTCATCTGGGAGTTCCTCTTAGGAAGACAGCTGTCTCTATTTAGGAAATCATCCTAACAGACTGCTTTAGGGGAAGTGATGGGGATATGAAGACATACTCTGGAAGAAACCAGTGAAGTAAAGAAAAAAAAAAAAAGAAAAGAAAAACTACTTAAAGAGGTTAAGGAGAATTGAGGATTGAAGGGTAGGCAGGAGTCAGAATAGAAGGAAGGGGAGACAGAGTATCATAGGAAAGTAGGAAACTGGGAAAAATTGACCAAAGAAAACTGGCCAAAGGGCTCTTGAGCACAGGGATCTCTCCAATTCCATGATCGAGTCTTTTGCCATTTGATTTTGTGATGTAACACTCCTTCCCTCATTGCCACAAACCTTCAGTAAAGCCTGTCACTTACAAATGCCCTGTGTGACCCATGTTTCAATTGAAATAAAAGATGAGTGACTCTCGCACATCTAGACAGTGCAGGCAGAAGGATGGCGGTGACATAACACTTGTAGCAAGGACAAGATATCAGAAAGAGAAATTAGCCTCAGAACACACACCCCATGGAATTAGTCCCATTTTACAGGAACTCTCAGAGGACAGAATAAGCCCCGCCAACATGTGGGTTACATTGACATTTCTGCCTGCCAACTAGACATGAGGCAACTTGAGTGCAAAGACTGTGGTTTCGATTTTGGTGTCCCTCATGCCCAGCCCTCAGAGTTCCTCATTGCCTGCTTTGTTTTCAGTTTCAAGTTCCATACTCAGCAGCTTTTGAGCTGTTATTCAAATGTTTATCATTTCCAGGGAAATTTCTCATTTGCTACATGTCTCAAGTTTAAGGCCGCTTTTCTGAACGTATTGTTTACACAAATACAGTATGTTTTTCGTTAGTAACTGTGAAAAACACCCAGATATGCTATTTCCAGTCAATTCTAATTTTCTTGTTATTTTATGTCACTTAAGTTAACATCAATATATCACTTCCCTTTTTTCAGCTGCAGAATTCAGACTCCTATTTTTTATGGAGGCTAACCTAAAATTTTTCCCATTTAGATCTTCTTAGAAGTGATGTTCATTTAGGAAAAATAGTAGCAATGAAAACCTATTTCACAAGTCGGGTGTTTGTTTAGGAATATATACTGTAGGGTCACAACTCATAATTTTATGCCCTGTGATTTATTTCATTGTCAACAAAAATTTAAGATTAACTTGGAGAATTGGTTTACTATCTACCTTTCCTAGTAGTTAGGATGGCTGTAGTACTCCTGCTGACAAAGTAGAAATGGAATTAATTACTTTATGTATTTACTGTGGTCAGAGATTTTGACTTTAAAGTTTGAATAGAAAAAAATAAAATATAGTAAAGGCACTGAATTGGTAAAATCTGTTTAAGGTAAGCCAAACTTATCAATACTTCCCACTGAGAAAGGATGACAAAATTTTCCATTCATGAATTTATACCTAGTATCCTTATAGAAATAATTTAGAAATTGTATCTGCATGAATTATTACTATATTTATATCCCACTAAGCAGAATACTGGGTGGTGATTAGGTGGTCAGAACAGTGAGTATAAATCATGGACACTTATGTTCTGGCTATGACCCTGCCTCTAATCAGCTGAGTAGACTTGAACACTTTTCTAGATCTTTGTTTTCTTGTTTGTAAAATGAGAAGGGATTTTGCAGTCTCTCTTAGTGCTAATAATATTTATAATTCTCAATGATAATTCCTCATGGGAATTATTTTCCAAATTTTAAAAACTCTTCATGACAAGGATTTAACTTAAAGGAAATACTTCTGAGCATGCTGATAAAATATTGAAAGACTAAGCCAAGAAATTTTGCTTATTATAAAAGTAGACTTCACTAGTTCCAGTGGTGTATTATTTTCAGTAGGCCAAATGTACCACATGTGCAGGACTTTTAATGCCTTGACTTATAGACACAACATCTTCTAGGAAGGGTATGTATGTATTTAGGCTATTTTCATCTTACCCTGAAAAATAACTAACTCCAAGGAGAATCATAGAACAAAACAAAGGTCCTGGGCCAGAGCAGGCATTATTAAAGAGGGCAAACAGAGACATAATTTTTTGTCTTCTGCTTTGGTTCTCTACCACTCCTTCCTCTGTGTGGGGAAATTCTTCTTGGCACCTCACCCCTTTTAATCCCAAGTGTCTTATTCTTCTCTTTAGGGTTTAAAGAAAATTATCCAATTTCATCCTGTCTGGCCAACTCACAGAGAGAGTTTTCCTAGAATAATTGCCTGAGCAGTCACTTCGTTGTGGTGTGGTTCCTTTGGAAAAATCCCTTTAGAGGCATCCACTGGGAAGGAGCCCATTTCTCAAAGACAAAGGACTAAAACAGCCAGTGTGTGGATTTCCCAGAAGATTTGTATTTTCCAAAAGAATAAATAGATAAATTCTCAAGTTTAACAAAAGAGGTGGGAGGATACTGGGTTAGGGCTGGGGAAACTTTATCTTGAAATACATAATCTGTGATTTAAATAAAAATATTAGTATGTGGAAAAGCTTAAAAAGATTTTTGAAATGACACATTTTGGCTTTTATATTGTTTCCTTCTTTTTCTTTGCTTTTCAAAATTTAGTGGAATAATATATTCATATAGAATATAAACCTTAGCCTTAATATCTGGAGTGAGGATAAATCTATATAGGATCAAAAGACAAGGATGCATTTTATAAATTAGAATTTAAGCATGGAGAGAAGTGATGAGAATGAGGACTCCATTATTACACATTCATTACGTGAGAGTCAACTTCCAAGATAGCATAAAGATTTAATTTCTATACTAACTCTGTTCCGACCAAGAGCTCATTGCATTGATTCTATGCCCAAGAGGTGAAAAGCAGTGCCAAAATTTGATCATCAATAATAGGCCACTGGCTACTTTGAGACCCAAATGTATTTTTATACAGTAGAAAATTCTGGCATAAATTATCTGATCAGTTGCCTCAGACTTCCACTCCTCTTTGCTTGTGTCCACTAAGTCATCAGTTTAACAGTATGCTTTCTTTTTTGTCTATTTTATAACTGGGATATTTCCTCTCCAGAGACTTCAGGAAAAATTTTGGATATTCAGACAGTTCAGGTTAGAATTTGAACATTTGTATCATATCTAGGTTGATTCTCAGGGTTCCTTAGGGAAGTATATGAGTTTTGTGGTGGAAGTGAACGTAATTTTTGGTTCATATTGGAGGCTGAAATTATCTTAAGTCAGTTCTTGGGCTGCTTTATTTCTTCTGATCTTGATAGTTGGAACATATTAGCGGCATCAATTGGAAATAGTCTGGGATCAAACCAAAAGTTAATTTTCAGTCTAAACAGAGCTAGTGTGCCCATCTTATTCAAGTCAATTTAATTCAGCAATGTCTATTGCCATGCAATAGGTAGACTTTGTGGGATATTAAAAAGAAAAAGATATGTAAAACAAAATAATTGTGTATTAGTCATGACCGCTTTGGTTGCAGGTGTCAGAAACATAACCAGAACTAGCTTATGCTAAGAGAATTTTATTAGAAGTGTACTTGATTCTTCAGCAATTAAAGGAAGAGAATTAATGAATGTTGCGATAGGCAGAGACACAAGTAGATCATCTAAGAGTCAGAAAGTAGAAGAAAGAACTTTACATGGCTAGGACACTCTGTTATCATCTGTGCATCGCTCTGCACCTCAGTCTTATTCTCTCCTTCAAAAGACCAGACGAATCTACATGAAACAGAACATGGATACTAATAGCTTCAAAGTTTCTTGGTTTACTGTTCCTACCACTAGTGCAGACAGATTTCTTTTTTAGTCCCAGGTGAAAAAAGAACAAAACAAAACAAAACCATATAAGAACTCTTAGTGGCCAAGTGTGGATTATGTACCCTTTAAGTTTATATGGGACCCAATATGAAGGTGGTAGCAGATGCTGAATCTGCAACTGATCTTAGGGCACTTGACCTTTTAGAAGCTTGTGCTTTATTAGCCACATTGGGGCAGGTAACATGGACTGGGTCCTACGTGAAAGATGGGCTATGGAAATGAGACACCTGCTCAGTGACAGGTTATAAGGGTGGGGCAAAATGCCTTTTAGAAAAAGAGATGACAAAGAAATTAATAATCTAAGTCTGAGCACTGGTGAAGAAGTCTCCCTTTAGAAATGGTAACCAGTGGTCTACCCTGATACAGTTTCAGTGATTGAATTTATACTGCTGCATGGTTTAGGAAACTCAGTCTTAGAAACTAACCTAAAAGTATCCTCTGGGTTTCTAGTGTCCTGGATATCTTAACAGAAACAAAAGCAAATCCTGTCTTGATGGATATACAAATCATGTCTTGCACAATTCCCAGAGAGACAGCACAGCTAAACATGAACTCATGATCCAAAATCACAAATCATCTGAGGAAACAAATTATGAAAGCTAGAGTCAGGAGAGGGAGAAAAGGAAAAATAAAAACAAAATAAACAGCAGAAATTAACCCACTAGTACCTCAGATATTGACATTATTGGGTAAAGAATATAAAATAAATTTGTTTTAAAAATGCTTAAAGAAATAGAAAAGGGAATTTAAAATATGAATGAGGAATAAGATTTATAAAAGTGTCAGTAAGATCTGAATAAGAACCAGATAGAACTTCTAGAAGCATATATCTTTGGGATTAAAAACTAAGAGGATGACCCAACAGAATAATAGACACAGAAGAAGACATAATTAGTGAACTGGAAGGTAAATCTAAAGAATCTAAAGAAATTACCCAGATTCCAACCCAGAGAGACCACAAGGTGGAAAAATAAAGAAGCAAGATAACAGACATGGACAATAGTCTAAGAAAATAGATCATAAATTAAATTGTAACTTCAGAAAGAGGGAAAAGTGAGCATGGGGAAAACCAGTTTTTCAGAATTGACGAAAGACATGTCTGATGAGATTCAGAAAGCTGAAACCATTGCAGGGAAACTACCAAACAACAAAGACAAAAAGATCTTAAAAACAGTGAGAAGAAAATAAAAGATCAATTAATTTTAAAGGAAAGCTGATTGGTATCATATTCAACTTCTCAACAACACCAGTAAAGATAGAAGACATGAAAATGGTATTGTACAAATGTGGAGAGGAAATGAATGTCAAACCTGATTTATATATCAAGCTCAATCACAGCTCAAAAGGATTGACTTTACAAAGGAAGGAAGAAAGTTAACCCAAAGGCAGGTGTGAGACTCAAGCAGAAACAGGAGACAAATGGGCAAATATAAAGAAATGTGTAAATCCAACCTAATATATTAAACACTGTGTGTTTACGTATATATGCCCACATATACATATATTAAGCAATAAAAATGTCTTATGTGGGTAGTTAAAGAAATATAATTGAAATGCTGAATAGTAATAATGTAAATTGGCAGGGTAATAATAAAATTTAGACAATCCAAAGCCCATGTATTTTTTAAGAAGAAGATAGATATATAACTAAACATCACAATTTGTTTTATATTTATCTTAAATATTAAGTACTAAAGAAATAGAAATAGAGGGTATCTCTTTCTACTCATTAGAGGAAATGTCAGAGGAAGGTAGAAAAGAAGAAAGAAAGAAGCATAAATGAAATGGGCAAATGTAAAATGCTACCATAGTTCTAAAAATCAGTCTAATCTAAGAATATGAATAATCTTTTCAGATTAGATAAAAATTTATTTTTGCTATTTATTATTTACAAGTGTCACAAATAAAACATGGAGTATAGAAATACTGTTAAGGATGGAATACTATATAGCAGTCAAATACTAACCAGAGAAGCTAATATAGACCCTTTAATATTAAACAAAATAGTCATGAAAGCAAAAACATGATTAGGGCTACAAAAGTTACAAATGTTTGAATTTACCAGGAAGAAATAACAACCAAACTTGCATGCACCTAATAATATCAATCTCAAATAAAATGAAAATTAAAACAACTAGAACTAGAAAGAGCTAGGACAAACCCACTATAATAGTGAGAGATTTTAACCCATCTCTAAGTAAGTGGTAGATCAGGAAGACCAAAAATTAGAACAAATATGAATGCATTCTCAAAAAACAAATATGAATGTATCAGTATTGTACAGTCCTAAAGTCATGCAGTTATATATTTGAAACAAAAAATGACAATTCTAAATAATTAGTGAAGTACAGAAAATGTCCTAATAAAAGCTAGAGAATACTAAGTAAATGATAAAGAACTTGCTACGTATCAAAACTGTGAACTGCAGTTGAACTGGTGGTTAGAGGAAATGTTATAGCCTTAGACAGTTACATTACAAAATGATAAAATATAAATATTGAAAAGCTCAGGATGTATCTTTTTTTTTTAAAGATTTTATTTATTTACTTGACAGAGAGAGAGGGAGAGCGCACAGTAGGGGGAGGAGCAGAGGGAGAGGGAGAAGCAGTCTCCTCGCTGAGCAGGTGGCCCAAAGCGGGGTCTCAATGCGGGGCTCGATCCCAGAACCCTGGGATCATGACCCCAGCCAAAGGCAGACGCCTAACCGACTGAGCCAAGCAGGTGCCCCCTCAGGATGTATCTTAAGAATTTGAAAAAATAAAATTGAAATGAGCCCAAATTATTGTGTAGTCTTTTATGAGATAGGTGTGTCTACAAGAGGAGAAGAGGAGAGGCTCAGGAGATAACACTGATTCTACTCACAGGCCCTGGAAGCCGCAGACACTGCACCTGCAGGACCACATGTGAGAGACACTGAGACGGTCAGGAGGCAGAAGCAGGGGTTAGGGGGAGTTTTCAGTCACTACCTTTATTGGGGTTTCCAAGGGAAAGACAAGGCAAGCAAAGGTGAACAGTTTAGGACTGGCTAGGTTGAATCATTTTGGAAGGCTTTGGGTTGCAGCAGTGCTCCCTGGGTTGCCTGGTGTCCAGCCCCCGATCGATTAAGGTGGGGGAATAATAAGTACCTCTGGGGTGTAAGAGCCAGATAGAAGCAGTTTGGCTCTGCAATTGGATAGTTTGCACATCAAGGGCATGCTCTTTGCTGGGTCCTTTGCTATCTTTAAGAAACAGCTTGCCCAGGGAAGGGGCAGTCTCTCTTCAACGAGAAAGGTTTTTTGTTTTTTTTTGTTTTTGTTTTTTTAAGACGTCAAAACATAATATACAGAAAAATATATTTTTTAAATATTTTATTTATTTATTTGACAGAGAGAGAGAGAACACAAGTAGGCAGAGTGGCAGGCAGATGGAGAGGGAGAAGCAGACTCCCCACTGAGCAGGGAGCCGGATGCGGGGCTCGATCCCAGGACCCCAGGATCATGACCTGAGCCGAAGGCAGCTGCTTAACCGACTGAGCCACCCAGGGGCCCCAGAAAAATATTTTAAAGTATTTAAAATACACAAAGTGAAAAGAAGGAAATAATGAAATCAGGCATTTATGAACTAAATGAAAAGACACTAAGAAGGATCAACAAAGCAAAAATTAGTTTATTGAAAACTACACAAATTAAACAGAACTCTGGCAGTGTTAATCAGGGCAAACACAACTAACAATATATGGAATAAAAATAGAGAAAAACTATACTGGAGATGTTACATAATATTCAGTAAGAACTTTAATATTGAAAAAATTTTAAACTTAGATAAGTCATTTTCTAAAATATGTCAAAATTGACTTATGTAAATAGAAAATCAAAATAAATGTATAAACATTTAAAAAGATGGAATCAACAGCTGACAGTGTCACAGGATATCATTTGTGTCACTGTGCTGGTTGTTTAGGACTGTATACTTTTTTTACAGAGAACTGGGTCCGCAGTGGAGGTGTGGTTTATTAGTTCTACTTTGATTGGGGGTAAGAGCTGAGGAGAGATTAATGAGGAGATTTTTAGCTCACACAAGGTAGGGAAAATAGAATTTTAATCTATATTAAGGAATTAAATTTCCTCTGTACTCTTGAGAAAAGAATTCTCAATAATGCTGGTCTGCTGCTTTTCCTGGTACCTTGTCAAAGCATAGTAGGTGATAAATACTGTAGCAAATCCACATAGTGTTTTCCACAGACTTCGCTACCTTAAAGGAATCAGTCCTCTGTGCTCAAAAATATATTTTTGACCATGAAAAATATTCAGCCATCTCCAGTATATAGTACCCTCATTAGAAGTCTTTGTTTTTCACAGTTGAAGTTTCTGTTTTTCACAATGGCCGCTGAATTATTTTTACCCCAAATTAATCTCTCACAATTTTCAGATTTGATCCAGTGTTAGGATTCAAATAGGTAGCAGTCTTTTCTTGAATTTTTTCTTCATTTTAAAAATTTTTCTTTGGCTGTTACTGCTTTTCCACTGAGCTTATGGTACTTGTTTTCTCCTTGGCAATTTAGAAATTCTCCTGAGCAGAAATCTGTAGGTTTGTTTGTCTTTCCGAGTTGAAACAGCAAGTAAAAGCTAGAGCGTGGACTCATTTATCTTTACAAGGCTTGCCTGCATTTATGGAGCCCATCTCATTTTCTCTAAGTGGGTTGCCCTTAAACTGTAATGAATGTTCAACCAGAACATGAACACTGACAAGGGAGCCGCAACCTCATACAACACCTGCTTATCTTAAGGAAGCCAACTAAGGGCACATAGACTCGACCCAGCATCATAGGTTTGCATTTGTCACCTGCCAGAAAGGTGATACATTCTGAGTGATATGATTCTCTGAAAATGAATTAGTTAACTTTTGGAATTTCTTTGATTCTTAAATGCAAGTTGGGTTTTGCTTTATGGAATGTAACAGTAAAGCTAATCAAACATTTTCTGCCAACACTCCTTAATTCCACAGCATAGTTTTACAAATAATGTGTTTTGTCCATACATATTTTGAAATTGTAACCACTTTAGAGATTTTAATTTTATTTTTTGGTTTAAAGTTCATTTATACTCATTCCTTTCAATATTTCAGGATAATATGATATTTAACCAAAGGCAAAGAACATGATGCTTGGCATTTTTTCCTAAGTTGGAATGGAGAGTGGAGAACTGTGTCAAGAGCAGTGTTTTAACACTATATGTCATGTTCTCCACACTTCAGTTCAAGTGAATAACAGCTTTGCTAATCTATCTGAACATTTTGTTTGACATGAACCACACTACACTCTGTGATGGATGGGAGAGGTCCAACTGGGTGTCATTTCTCATTTGGTTATTGGTCTTTTAGCAACATGTTATGAGGCTAAGTGCATACTCTAGCATAGATAATTCTCAAAGTTATAGGATGATATGCAGCAATGCTTGGTGAGTCTTCCAGATTCAAATTATTAGAATATCATTTTATTGTCTATCTTCCTTTCTTAAAAGGTTAATGCATTGTTTTTCATGGTAGAGTTTGCTAGTTGTCCCAATATCTATTGTTTCCTTCTTTGTTAGAAACTAGAATCCTGATTTTTAGCTAGACATTTCAGCCTTCCTTGAATCTGGGTGTGGTCACATGACATATTTAGTCAGGGAGATATAAGCGTAAGTGTTGCCTGTGATTTCCTAGAAGTCTCATTAATGGTAGAGTTGTTTTTCTCATGCCCCTTTCCTTACTCCACTACCTGGAAAAAGAAGGATATGGCTGGAGCTCTAGCATATTGCTTGGATCATAAGAATGAAGGCTATACTTCCACTTTGTACGAGCTGAGCACTGGAAGAAGCCTGGGTCTCTATGCCTTCTATTGCATGAGAGATGAATAAACTTCTATTTTGTTTAAGCCAGTATCTTTTTTTTTTCTTTTATGTGCAGCCAGACATTCCAAACTGTATGGTAGGATTTGCTACTAGAAGTTGAATGCAGCAATAATAAAAACTAAAATATGGCAGCAGCATAGTGGAGACAGTTGGGTAATGGGTGGTACAGACACTGCAGTCTAGACCACTGTAATGTAATAGTAAAGCATAGAAAAGCTATTCTCTTGGAAGGCATACCACCTATGGACTGAAGCTAGAGCATGAAGGGAAAAGCACAACAAATTCAGAAAGTGAGAGCATTATCTACTATGTGATACTTCTAGATACTTTTAGAGAATTCTTAAGATAGAGACATTGGAGCAGGATTTAGATAGTCTTCAAGCAGAAATAGAAAGGCAGAAGATTTTCTCCTTTGCTAAAAGAAGAATTCTCTACCTGTGGCCCAAAACTGCCTTGACTGAGAGTCCTATAATTTGCACCCTTACAGGGGTAAAAAAGTCAACAGTTCCTATGTCAAAACTATAGCCTTAGCAGGTGTTAAGACATGTCCCTTTAAGGTCCTTGACCAGGCAATGGAATCAAGCCTTTGGATAATTGTCAAATTAAAGGTGGAATCTGTACTCACTCAGCGAATAGTTAATAAGTACCTGTATATTCTTAAGTGCTATTGAAAAGAAAGAAGAAAAATAACCCTAAGGTAATAGGGAAATGAAAGGATGCCATTTTAAATAGGGTATGTGGAGTAGTCCTCATTGAGAAGGTAGCATTTACCCCAAGACTTACAAGAATTGAGGGAGTGAGCCCTGTAGCCCTCTGGGCAGAAATTATTTCACACAAAGGGTGTAGCCAGGGTGAAAGGCCCTGATTTGTGCCAGATGGGTCTGTAGGAATGGCAGAGGACAGTATGGCTGAAATGAGTATGTAAAGTCAGAGTTAATGAGGAAGAGGCAGACTCTACATGGCCTCATAGACCACTGACAATGTTGGCTTTTCCTCAGGTTGGGAGCCTTTGAAGAGTTTGAAGAGAAGAGTAAATTGATCCTATTTATGTTTCAGAAGTGCCTCTTATAGTAGTTTTGAGAGTATCCATTAGAGGAGCAAGGGAGAAAGAAGAGGGACTAGTAGGGGGATAGTGCAGTATCTGGGAGAGAGAAGAAGGAGGTCGGTGCCAGTGTGTATTGGCAAAGGGTCTGAAAAGTGGTTGGAGGCTAAATATCTTTGGAAGGTGGGGCCAACAGTATTTCTTAGAAGTCATCTTCCCACTCAAACTCACTTTTTTTTTTTCAGAAAACTTGAGGCAGTGGCCATTTATGTGAGACTATTTTTTTTTTTGACTTTTTTTTTTAAAGATTTTATTTATTTATTTGAGAGAGAGAGAGCATGAGCAGGGGGAGGCGCAGAGGGAGGGGGAGAAGCAGATTCCCCACTGAGCAGGGAGCCTGATGTGGGGCTGGATCCCAGGACCCTGAGATCATGACCTGAGCCGACGGCAGACACTTAACCCACTGAGCTACCCAGGTGCCCTATGTGAGACTTTAAATTGGTGGACTTAGAGTAAAGCATATTTCCTTCCATAATGTGGGTGGTCCTCATCCAATCAGTTGAAAGCCTGAATAGAATAAAAGATTGACCTCCCCTGAGCAAGGGGGAATTCTATAGGTAATCAGACTTGAACTGCAACATCAACTCATCCCTGGGTCTCCAGGCTGCTGGCCCACCCAGCAGATTTCATACTTCCAGCCTCCACAATCATGAGTCAGTTCCTTAAAATAAATCTCTATCTCTACATACACACACACACACACACGCACACACACACACATCCTGTTGGTTCTGTTTCTCTGGAGAACCCTGACTAATATAGGAGGATAGAGTATTAATATGTGAGAAATTATAAAAAGTTTTATTTCAAATGTTAGTCTTATCCAAACATACTCACAGATATATCCAGAATAATGTTTGACCACACATCTGGGCACTGCAGCCCAGCCAAATCGACACATAAAATTAATCATCATGCATGTATTATGATACATTATGTCACTATTTTCTGGTGATCCTAGGTGCAAATTCAGTAGAATACATAGTTAGTTTAAGCAGCCATAGTAGAATTGGCAGAAGGATTGGAACATATTTTCTATTTCTGATTGGTAAGCAAAAACACAGATTCTTTTTTTCTTTTCTTTTCTTTTTTTAAATTTTATTTTGTTATGTTAGTCACCATACATTACATCATTAGTTTTTGATGTAGTGTTCCATGATTCATTGTTTACATATAACACCCAGTGCTCCATGCAATATGTGCCCTCCTTAATAACCATCACTGGGCTAACCCATCCCCCTGCCCCCTCCCCTCTAAAACCCTCAGTTTGTTTCTCGGAGTCCATAGTCTCTCATGGTTCATCTCCCCCTCCGATTTCCCCCCCTTCATTTATTCCTTCCTACGATCTTCTTTTTTTTCTTTTAACATATAATGTATTATTTTTTCAGAGGTACAGGTCTGTGATTCATCAGTCTTACACAATTCACAGCACTCATCATAGCACATCCGCAATGTCCATCACCCAGCCACCCCATCCCTCCCAGCCCCCACAACTCCAGCAACCCTCGTTTGTTTCCTGAGATTAAGAGTCTCTTATGATTTGTCTCCCTCTCTGATTTCATCTTGTTTCATTTTTTCCTCCCTTCCCCTGTGGTCCTCTGTCTTGTTTCTCAAATTCTTCATATCAGTGAGATCATATGATACTTGTCTTCCTCTGATTGACTTATTTCACTTAGCATAATACCCTCTAGTTCCATCCATGTTGTTGCAAATGGCAAGATTTCGGGTTTTTTTGATAGCTGCATAATATTCCATTGTGTGTGTGTGTGTGTGTGTGTGTGTGTGTGTGTGTGTGTGTATAACACATCTTCTTTATCCATTCATCTGTTGATGGACATCTTGGCTCTTTCCACAGTTTGGCTATTGTGGACATTGCTGCTATAAACATTGAGGTGTATGTACCCCTTCGGATCGCTACATTTGTATCTTTGGGGTAAATACCCAGTAGTGCAATTGCTGGATTGTAGCTCTATTTTCAACTTTTTGAGGAACTTCCATACTGTTTTCCAGAGTGGCTGCACCAGCTTGCATTCCCACCAACAGTGTAGGAGGGTTCCCCTTTCTCCGCATCCTTGCCAACATCTGTCGTTTCTTGACTTGTTAATTTTAGCCATTCTGACTGGTATGAGGTGGTATCTCATTGAGGTTTTGATTTGGATTTCCCTGATACGGAGCGATGTTGAGCAATTTTCATGTGTCTGTTGGCTATTTGGATGTCTTCTTTGCAGAAATGTCTGTTCATGTCTTCTGCCCATTTCTTGATTGGATTATGTTCTTTGGGTGTTGAGTTTGATAAGTTCTTTATAGATTTTGGTTACTAGCCCTTTATCTGATATGTCATTTGCAAATATCTTCTTCCTTTCTGTCAGTTCTCTTTTGCCTTTGTTGACTGTTTCCTTTGCTGTGCAGAAGCTTTTTATCTTGATGAAGTCCCAATAGTTCATTTTTGACTTTGTTTTCCTTGCCTTGACGCTGTGTCTAGCAAGAAGTTGCTGCGGCCGAGACTGAAGAAGTTGTTGCCTGTGTTCTCCTCAAGGATTTTGATGGATTCCTGTCTCACATTTAGGTCTTTCATCCATTTTGAGTCTATTTTTGTGTACGGTGTAAGGAAATGGTCCAGTTTCATTCTGCATGTGGCTGTCCAATTTTCCCAACACCATTTGTTGAAGAGACTGTCTTTTTGCCATTGGACATTCTTTCCTGCTTTGTCAAAGATTAGTTGACCATACAGTTGAGGGTCCATTTCTGGGCTCTCTATTCTGTTCCATTGATCTATGTGCCTGTTTTTGTGCCAGTACCATACTGTCTTGATGGTGACAGCTTTGTAATAGAGCTGGAAGTCCAGAATTGTGATGCGACCAGCTTTGCTTTTCTTTTTCAACATGCCTCTGGCTATTCGGGATCTTTTCTGATTCCATACAAATTTTAGGATTATTTCTTCCATTTCTTTGAAAAAAGTGGATGGTATTTTGATAGGGATTGCATTGAATGTGTAGATTGCTCTAGGTAGCATTGACATCTTCACAATATTTGTTCTTCCAATCCATGAGCATGGAATGTTTTTCCATTTCTTTGTGTCTTCCTCAGTTTCTTTCATGAGTATTTTATAGTTTTCTGAGTACAGGTTCTTTGCCTCTTTGGTTAGATTTATTCTTAGGTATCTTATGGTTTTGGGTGCAATTGTAAATGGGATCGACTCCTTAATTTCTCTTTCTTCTGTCTTGTTGTTGGTGTATAGGAATACCACTGACTTCTGTGCATTGATTTTATATCCTGCCACTTTACTGAATTCCTATGTGACTTCTAGCAGTTTTGGGGTGGAGTCTTTTGGGTTTTCCACATAAAGTATCATATCATCTGCACAGGGTGAGAATCTGACTTCTTCTTTGCTGATTCGGATGCCTTTTATTTCTTTTTGTTGTCTGATTGCTGTGGCTAGGACTTCTAGTACTATGTTGAATAGCAGTGGTGAGAGTGCACATCCCTGCTGTGTTCCTGACCTTAGGGGAAAAGCTCTCAGTTTTTCCCCATTGAGAATGATACTCTCTGTGCATTTCTCATAGATGGCTTTTATAATATTGAGGTATGTACCCTCTATCCCTACACTGGGAGGAGTTTTAATCAAGAACAGATGCTGTAGTTTGTCAAATGCTTTTTCTGCATCTATTGAGAGGATCATATGGTTCTTGTTCTTTCTTTTATTAATGTATTGTATCACATTGATTGATTTGCGGATGTTGAACCAACCTTGCAGCCCAGGGATAAATCCCAGTTGGTCGTGGTGAATAATCCTTTTAATGTACTGTTGGATCCTATTGGCTAGTATTTTGGTGAGAATTTTTGCATCCATGTTCATCAGGGATATAGGTCTGTAATTCTCCTTTTTGATGGGGTCTTGTCTGGTTTTGGGATCAAGGTAGTGCTGGCCTCATAAAATGAGTTTGGCAGTTTTCCTTCCATTTCTATTTTTTGGAACAGTTTCAGAAGAATAGGTATTAATTCTTTAAATGTTTGGTAGAATTCCCCTGGGAAGCCATCTGGCCCTGGGCTCTTGTTTGTTGGGAGATTTTTGATTACTGCTTCAATTTCCTTACTGGTTATGGGTCTGTTCAGGTTTTCTATTTCTTCCTGGTTCAGTTTTGGTAGTTTATATGTCTCTAGGAATGCATCCATTTCTTCCAGATTGTCTAATTTGCTGGCATATAGTTGCTCATAATATGTTCTTATAATTGTTTGTAGTTTTTTCATGTTGGTTGTGATCTCTCCTCTTTCATTCATGATTTTATTTATTTGGGTCCTTTCTCTTTTCTTTTAGATAAGTCTGGCCAGGGGTTTATCAATCTTATTAATTCTTTCAAAGAACAAGCTCCTAGTTTCGTTGATCTGTTCTTTTGGTTTCTATTTCATTGATTTGTGCTCTGATCTTTATTATTTCTCTTCTCCTGCTGGGTTTAGGCTTTATTTGCTGTTCTCTCTCCAGCTCCTTTAGGTGTAGGGTTTGGTTGTGTATTTGAGACCTTTCTTGTTTCTTGAGAAAGGCTTGTATTGCTATACACTTTCCTCTTAGGACCGCCTTTGCTGCATCCCAAAGATTTTGAATAGTTGTGTTTTCATTTTCATTGGTTTCCATGATTTTTTAAAATTCTTCTTTAATTTCCTGGTTGACCCATTCATTCTTTAGTAGGATGCTCTTTACCCTCCATGTACTTGAGTTCTTTCCGACTTTCCTCTTGTGACTGAGTTCTAGTTTCAAAGCATTGCGGTCCGAAAATATGCAAGGAATGATCCCAATCTTGTGGTACTGATTGAGACCTGATTTGTGACCTAGGATGTGATCTATTCTGGAGAATATTCCATGGGCACTAGAGAAGAATGTGTATTCTGTTGCTTTGGGATGGAATGTTCTGAATATGTCTGTGAAGTCCATTTGGTCTGGTGTGTCATTTAAAGTCTTTATTTCCTTGTTTATCTTTTGCTTAGATGATCTGTCCATTTCAGTGACAGGGGTATTAACGTCCCCTACAATTATAGTATTGTTGTCAATGTGTTTCTTTGATTTTGTTATTAATTGGCATGTATAATTGGCTGTTCCCATGTTAGGGGCATAGATATTTACAATTGTTAGATCTTCTTGTTGAATAGACCCTTTAAGTAGGATATAGTGTCCTTCCTCATCTCTTATTAGAGTCTGTTTAAAATCTAATTTGTCTGATATGAGGATTGCTACCCCAGCTTTCTTTTGATGTTCATTAGCATGGTAAATGGTTTTCCACCCCCTCACTTTCAATCTGGGGGTGTCTTTGGGTCTAAAATGAATCTCTTGCAGACAGCATATTGATGGGTCTTATTTATTTATTTTTTTATCCGATCTGATACCCTGTGTCTTTTGATTGGGGCATTTAGCCCATTTACATTCAGGATAACTATTGAAAGATATGAATTAAGTGCCATTGTATTGCCTCTAAGGTGATTGTTACTGTATATTGTCTCTATTCCTTTCTGGTCTATGTTACTTTTAGGCTCTCCCTTTGCTTAGAGGATTCCTTTCAATATTTCTTATAGGGCTAGTTTGGTGTTTGCAAATTCTCTTAGTCTTTGTTTGTCCTGGAAGCTTTTTATCTCTCCTTCAATTTTCAGTGACAGCCTAGCTAGATATAGTATTCTTGGCTGCATATTTTTCTCATTTAGTGCTCTGAATATATCATGCCAGTCCTTTCTGACCTGCCAGGTCTCTGTGGATAGGTCTGTTGCCAATCTAATATTCTATCATTGTAGGTTACAGACCTCTTGTTGCGAGCTGCTTTCAGGATTTTCTCTTTGTCTCTGAGACTTGTAAGTTTTACTATTAGATGTTGGGGTGTTGACCTATTTTTATGGATTTTGAAGGGGGTTCTCTGTGCCTCCTGGATTTTGATGCCTGTTTCCTTTCCCAAATTAGGGAAGTTCTCTGCTATAATTTGCTCCAATGTATCTTCTGCCCCTCTCTCTCTTTCTTCTTCTTCTGGGATTTCAATTATTCTAATATTGTTTCGTCTTGTGTTATCACTTATCTCTCGAATTCTGCCCCCATGATCCAGTATTTGTTTATCTCTCTTTTTCTCAGCTTCTTTATTCTCCATCATTTGGTCCTCTATATCACTAATTTCTATTCTGCCTCATTTATCCTAGCAGTTAGAACCTCCATTTTTTATTGCATCTCATTAATAGCCTTTTTGATTTCAAGTTGGTTAGATTTTAGTTCTTTTATTTCTCCAGAAAGGGATTCTCTAGTATCTTCCATGCTTTTTTCAAACCCAGCTAGTATCTCTATAATCATCATTCTGAACTCTAGTTCTGACATCTTACTAATGTCCGTATTGATTAGGTCCCTGGCAGTCAGTACTGCCTCTTGTTCTTTTTTTTGAGTTTTGTTTTTCCGTCTTGTCATTTTGTCCAGAGGAGAATAGATGAATGAGAGAACAAAATGCTAAAAGGGTAACAATGGCCCCAGAAAAATATACACGAAACAAATCAGAAGAGACCCAAAACTGGGGGGAAAAGAAAGGGAAAGAAAGAAAAAAAAAAGAATATGATCAGGCTGGTGAATAGATCAGAGCCACACACTAGATTTTGGGCCTATTTTGTTCTGGTAGAAGAAACTGCCTCCCAAAGTTTTTTTAAATTTTCTTTTTTTTTTAGATTTTGTTTATTTATTTGAGAGAGATGAAGATAGTGAGAGAGAGCACGAGTGGGGAGGAGAGGGAGAAGCAGGCTCCCCGCAGAGCAAGGAGCCTGATGTGGGACTCGATCCCAGGGCCCCAGAATCATGACCTGAGCCAAAGGCAGATGCTTAACCGACTGAGCCACCCAGGCACCCAGCCTCCCAAAGTTTTAAAGAAAGAAAAACTTATATATGTACAAAAATAAAGGTAAATATGATGAAGGGATGGAATATGACTGTAAAGATGAAAATTATAAAAGATTTTATAAAAGGAGTTGATAAGATAAGAAGTTGGTTGAAAAAGACAGAAGAAAAATTAAAAACAAAAGAAATAAGAATAAAAGGGAGAGAATGTGATCAGGCAGGAGACTAGAACAAAGCCATACACTAGATATTTAGGTTATATTTTGGTCTGTTAAAAGAAATTGTATCCCAAAATTTTAAAGAGACAAAAACTTATATATATATATAATAAGGTTAACTACAATGAAGCGATAGAATATGACTCTAAAGATGAAAATTCAAAAAGATTTTAAAAAGGGATTGGTAAGATAAGATGTTGGTTGAAAAAGGGAAAAAGAAAATTTCAAAAAAAAATAGAAAAAGAAAAATATAAAGAAAATTTAAAAAATTAACTTTGAAAGACTAAAGAATCATGGGGGAAAAAAACCATGAATTCTATGTGCTGTATTCCCCTAGTGCTGGACTTCTGCAGTTCTCATTGATCGGTAAACTTGGTCTTGGCTGGCTGTTCTTGCTGATCTTCTCTGGGAGGGGCCTGTTGCAGTGATTCTCAAATGTCTTTGCCAGAGGTAGAATTGCACCACCCTTGTCAGGGGCCAAGCTAGGTAATCTGCTTGGGTTTGCTCTAGGAAGCTTTTGTTCCCTGAAAGCTTTGCATACAGCTTTGGAGGATGAGAAAGAAAATGGCAGCCTGCCAATCTCTGCCCCAGAGGGGCCGAGAACTCGGGGCGCCACTCCTCAGTGAGCCCCCAGAGAAAAGCAATCACTCCTGTCTCCCTGGTCTCCGGCTGCACTCCGTGCTCACCCGGTGTGTGACCAAGCATTTCTATCTCTGGCACACGATCCTGTTTGGAGTCTCCAAACCCAGCAGATTCCTGTGGTGCACTCCCACGCTGCTCCTCCCGGGGGAGGAAGGGGAGTCTCCGCAGATCTGCTGCTTGTTGGGTCCCTGCTGGAGGAGTAGTGGCCTAAAACATAGATTCTTGATTTGACATGTAAGACCCCAAACTCCTATTTCCCTGCAAATCTTCTATTGCTTTTCTTCCCCTGATTTCCTTGTCCTCCTTTGCTGCTTCTCAGAATCTGCCTTCTTTCCCTCCTTCTCTCTCTCTTTTTCTTTCTCTCACACACATACACACAGACCAGCCTATCCTCTACCATGCCTAATAAATCTTTTTTTTTTTTTTTAACTAAACATGAATTTGCACATTTGGACCACATCCTCTAGGATGATTTTTCCTCTTTTATTCACAAACTCTAAAGTCTCAACAAACATTGCCTTCTCTATGAAAGTTTTTCTTGATGGAATCAATTTTGCTATCACCTATATTTCTCTGCCATACTGCACATCTTCTATATTATTATTAATATAGAAATTATCATTTGGAGTCTTATATGATCATATGTGTTATGTATCCCCAGTTAGGCTGAGGACTTCATGAGGACAGATACTATATTACCAAAATACCTGGTACAGCATTTGATGGGTGATAGATACTCAATAAACATTTGTTTAGTAATTGATGAATATAGAGCATTAGAAGGTTTATCAATTATAACTAGGTACACTACATAGAATTTTAAAAATCTGCCGACAAATTGGAGAACCTAGAAGAAGTAAAAAATTCTTAGAAACATACAATCTACCAAGACTGAAGCATGAAGAAACAGAAAATCTGAAAAGACTAATTACTAGTAAGGAGTGGATTAGTATTCATAAACCTCGCAACAAACAAAAGTCCAGGACCAGATGGTTTCACTGGTGAATTCTACCAAACATTTAAGGAATAATTAATACCAATCCTTCTCAAACTCTTCCAAAAAATAGAAGAGGAAGGAATACTTCCAAACTCATTTTACAAGGCCAGCATTAATTACCCTGATGTCAAAGCCAGACAAGGACACCATAAGAAAATAAAATTACAGACCAATATCCCTGATGAATATAAAAGCAAAAATTCTCAAGAAAATATTAGTAAACCATATTCAACAGTACATTAAAAGAATCATACACCATGATTCAAGTGAGATTTATTCCAGGGATGCAAGGATGTTCAACAAATCAATGTGATACATACCACATTAATTGAATGAAGGATAAAAATCATATTATCATCTCCATAGATGCAGAAAAAGCATTTGACAAAATTTAACATCCAATCATGATAAAAACTCTCAACAAAGTGGGTATAGAAGGAACATACCTCAACATAATAAAGGTCCTATATGAGAAGCCCACAGCTAACATACTCAATGGTGAAAAATTGAAAACTTTTCCTCTAAAATCAGGAAGAAGACAAGGATGCCTACTTTTACCACATATTCAACATAGTACTGGAAGTCCTGCCAGAGCAATTAGGCAAGAAAAAAGAAATAAAAGTCATCCAAATCATAATGGAAGAAGTAAAACTGTCTCTATTTGCTGATGAGACAGGAAATAGAAAGCACTAAAGACTCCACCAAAAAACTGTTAGAAATAATAAATACTGTAAAGGAAACAAAATTAATATACAAAACCAGTTGCAGTTTTATACACTAATAATGGACTGTCATAAAGAAAAATTAAGAAAACAGTCCCATTTACAACTACATCACAAAGAATGAAACATAAAACCAGATGCATAAATCAATGGAACAGAGTAGAAAGCCCAGAAATGAAACCATGCATATATGGTCAATTAATTTATGACAAAGGAGCCAAGTATATACAATGGGGACAAGATAGTTTGTTCAGTAAACGGTGTTGGGGAAATTGTACAGACACATGCAAAAGAATGGAACTGGACCACTATCCTATGCCATACACAAAAATCTACTCAAGATAGATTAAATACTTGAACCTAAGACCTGAAATCATAAAAATCCTAGAAGAAAGTATAAGGGGTAAGCTCCTTGACATCAGTCTTGGCAATGACTTTTTGAATTTGACACTAAAAGCAAAGGCAGCAAGAGCAAAAATCAACCAGTAGGACTGCATCAAAATAAAAAGCTCTGCCCAGCAAAGGAAACAATCAACAAAATGAAAAGGCGACCTATGGGATGGGATAAAATATTTGCAAATCATATATCTGATAAATTGTTAATATCCAAAATACATAAAGAACTCATACAACTCAAAAGAATATTTTAAAAATCTGATGCAAAAATGGGCTAAGGATCTGAATAGACATTTTTGCAAAGAAGACATCCAAATGACCCACAAGTACATGAAAAGGTGCTTAACATCACTAATCAGGGAAATGCAAATCAAAACCACAATGGGATATCGCCTCATACCTGTTAGAAAGACCTATCAAAAAGAAAAGAAATAACAAGTGTTTCACCCATCATCAACACGCTTGGCCACTTTTACACCTATTTCCCCAGTTCCCTCATCCCAAGATCACATCCTAACAACTATTCGGTTAGACTTGGAGGAGTGCCATAAAATCCCTACTTACCCATACAATTTCTTTCTTCAACTCCACTTTCAACCCATCATTTCCTTCCTAGTAAGGAGGGTGGAGCTAAGGCAGGAAGCAGGTTTTATGAATGGCTGGATTGAATATGGTGCTGCCTGTGGTGGTCTTCATTCACCCTAGAGGTTCTTATTCCACCTCATAAGTGAAGAGGGACTTGAATAAATCACTGAACCCAGTGGCTAACTGAATTGGAATTGAAATCACTTTACATTGTATTTGCAATTCCCTAGGCTTAAAAGAAGTGAAAATGGTTGTAGCAAAGAATTAAAATAGAAGCTTAATGAGCAAAAACTGTCATTGTGTTTATTATAATAACAGCATGAACTTGTCCAACACTTACTATGTACTAAGCCTTGTTCTAATTGCTTCATGTGTAACTCATTTAGTCAACACTGCATCCTAATGAAGTAGGTTATGTCATTATTCTAGTTTTACATATGAAGACACCTGAGACTAGAAAAGGTTAGGTAATTCACTAAAGGTCACAGACTGAGAAATAACAGAGTCCAGACACTGATGGAGTCTGCATTTCTAACTGTTGTGCTTCACTGTCTCTTACAAAGTCTCTTAAGCACATGCCTCACAAGCACTTAGTAGTACCTGGGTATTCATGTTTGCCAATCATAGGAATAATAAAAATCAGTATTATTACAGCAAAAATTTATCTTCTAAGAAGTTACTCAAAATTTGTAATTTTAGTTCAAACAGATTTATAGTTTTGTTAGTTTTTGAACCTTGATGTGACAGAGATCACTATATACCCAAACCTGATTTATCTTCCTATAGTTCAGGAACACACAACCAGCTATATTCCCCAGCCTCCCTTGTATTAGCTGTGACCATGTGACTGGCTTCTAATGAATGAAATCCAGAGCTGGGTTCCAGAGCTGGAAGCCCATGTGCTTCTCTATTCACTTTTCCCTTCCTAGTCCACTGGGAGAGCAACTGTCAGACTGTTCTTAAGAGCCCCATTTTGAAGATGGTATAGAGAAGGGGGTCTGGAGGAGGTTAAGTAAGCATTTCTTGAGTCCTTATAGTATTTTCTGGAATCTTATATGCTATTTCAGATCCTTACAACCCCTTGAAGTGAATAATTGACACAGGGCACATACAAAATCTACACTTTTACTACTCCAGGGAGTTACAAACAATGACAACTTATTTTTCTTTTCCAAATGTGAGTATGTAGAGGAGGAAACACATGGAAGTCAGGTAACTATGTACTAGCCTCCATAAAAAGAGAGGAAGGTTGGTGAATTCTTTGTGTCCTAGTATTCCTAAGCAAAGAGTGTAGAGACTTTGAGGTCATTTTTAGGCTGTGGCCTCAGGTTTCAGAGCATTCGTTTCTTTTTCTTTTGTTAAAGATTTTATTTATTTATTCATGAGAGACAGAAAGAGAGAGGCAGAAGCAGAGGGAGAAGCAGGTTTCCCGCAGAGCAGGGATCCCAATGCGGGACTCAATCCCAGGACCCTGGGATCATAAGCGGAAGCAGACGCTTAACCGACTAAGCCACCCAGGCACCCCTCTTTTCTTTTAATAGAAATAGCTTCTCATGTGCTTCAGATGTTTGCTATATTTTTAAAGTAATTTTAGAATGTGTTAAATCTAAATTTTTATTCTTGAACAATGATCAAATTTACTCTTCTCTATTAGTGTATGTGGTGTGTGTGTGTGTGTGTATGGTATGTGTGTGTGTGTTTGATCCAAAATAATATTTGCTGGCAGATACACTGATAATTTAAGATATGAATTAAGATATAAATAATAAGTAAGTAACAGAAATAATATTTTTCTATATAAAAGAAAACATTTATTCTAAATGAAAGTTTCTCCAAATATCTTCTAAGTCCAACTCAGTTCAATATAAACAATTTGTTAATGTGAAAAGTGTAATATATTATATTGTTTAACTTATATATATTAATGTGAATTTAAAAAAATAAAAATTTCTATTACTTATCTTTTTAAGAATTAGGAAAATTTATTTCTGTGCTTAGGGTAGGTATCTTGTTGTGGTCTTGTGTAACTGTAATTAATATAAGTCAGGATTTCTTTATTAGCAGCTGGAGAAAGTCCAGAGACACAGTAGAAAACGAGTCTGTTCTTAATCTAAACTGAAATGTTGGGACTATGGTGACAAAATCCAAACTCTGTCCAATTTGGACATCATTTGGAGTTGTTTTAAGCTTGTCACATGCAAACAGATTTCTTGTTTTGAATTTTGAGTTGACAACTACAGATGCTTTAAGCCCCATTTGTGCTGTGTAATTAGGAACCTCCTTTTTTCTTTATTCTCCAAATGAATATAGATGTTTATTGGGAATTTGGGCCTGAGGAACAGTATTCTTTGAGGCATAATCTAAACCCACTTAGCAAAACATGTGAAATCTCTAACAACATGTAAAAGTTTTCTTTATGTACAAAGCACTGGAGAGTTTTAAACAGCACCTGCATTCATGGTCAGAACTGTTATTCTCTTATTTTTGCCTTGCTCTCTGTGTACTTAAAGTTCTCATCCATAAATCATTTTTATAAAATGAATAAACAACTTCTTTCCCTGATGAAGTACAAACTGACTGCACTGGTTACATTATAGCTAAGAGTAGCATATTGATAGAGTCCTGCAAAAAGGAAATGAATGAGGGTTTGTGTCCAAGAGGAAGGGAACTCATTAAAGCAAAAGTCAAATTAGATTGGGAATGAGGACAAAAAGCAAAACTTGGGTTCAGTGAAGTTTGAGCCTAGTGACATTTTATTAATAATTATTTAAGAACACCGCTAATGAATTTGACAGGGGCTGTTGATGAACATGAAGCAACTTGCTTAAATATTTAATAGAGGTCATCAAAGCCAGAGGAAATGACCCAATGAAAAGAAAATTAGAGATGCTAATTTTTAACCTGATATTTTATGTAAGAAGTTAATTTTATAGTAATTAGCACACCATATTGCTTTAGTGCTTGGTAAACATCCTCTCTGTCATACATAATAAGAGGAAATAGAGACTGGATCTACAGAACAAAATAAAATGTGGAGTTTCATGTATGCACTAAAATAGCCAAATAATTTAAAGCCTCCCAATAAATTTTTATGCAAAAAAATGTTATTTTTATCCATATAGATATAGTCACACCAAAATTAAATGATCAGAACACATCTGAATTGAAGAACACAATCATTTTAGTAAGGCATCATTATTTAGACAAATTGGATATTTGATGTCATGTAGGCCAAACATCTGGATCACTGGCTGAAAAGCAACTGAGGTGCGTGTACTGAACTATGCCTTTCTGATACATGTGGCAGAATCCTAAGCAGATGTTAATGTCATATATTGTTTTCTTATTTGAAGTTATACTGTGTCTTTGATTTGAAATAGATTTAAGGTAATTTTCCAACAAGATCTACTAAGTTACATGTGATTCAATAATTTAAAATAGGATGTCTTAAATAATGAGATGATTTCAGATATTTACAAAGTACATCCAAGTCTCTTAATGCACAGTAAAAGAGCTACATTCTGACCTCTGGAGCTATACATTGTTGAGACCTATAAATAACAAAAATAAAAATCTTCTAAAGTTGAAGATTTTACCTACATGACTTAATTTGCAGATTTAACATTTAAGATCGAATAGTCACTGACCGCAGAGCCACCAAATTTATGAATCTTTTCCACTTGTGCACAATTTATGATCCAATAAAGTTAAACTTACTGAAATCCCGTGATCAATGTCAAAATCATTTACAAAACTTCCTTTTGTACATAAACGCTTCCTGTTGTAGTTCCTAATTCTACCCTGGAGATCCCTAACCTCATTCCATGATTGTTGACTTTCCTGTCTTCCCAGCTCTCGATGCTTTCCAAGCAGATCCAGCTGTGGTGAGCAGGCTTCGCTCATAAAGCCTTTCCCTCAGAGATAAGGCCCGCCTTCACATAATCTCAGCACATCCTTTCATTTCCTCTCATGCTTGAGTACTTTTAAATGCAGACTTTCCAGTTTTAAAAGAGCCATAAACATTTTCCTAGCACATTAAGAACAATTACCACACTTTTGTTTTTGCTTGTATGACGATAAATACATCGCCATGCCACAATGAAGTCAAAATCATTTTGCAACACTGGGAAGTCTAGATGATATGAGGTATCAACCTGAATGCCTTCCAAGTGCAAATTATAGTGGGAAATTATGACAGTCACACCTCCCATTGGCACCATCAACAATCCCACTATTAACTGAGTTTCCAATAGAAGCAATGAGAAGTCAGGCATATTCTCAGAGACAGTACAGAAGTTTAGTGTGAAGAAGATAAAAGCTTAAGCCTGATCTTGAGAAAGAGACTTGGTGGTGGTGGTAGAAGGGTGACCTATTAAGTCCTCATGCTCTGGTCCTAGTTTTCTTTTTAACCCTTTTCTGCTCACATTACCTGAGTGTTCTCTTGTTTCCCTGCCTAAGAAAGAATTGGCTATTTCTTGTTTGTTTCTAGGGACGAAAATTGGTTAACAATTTCAGCTTCTGAGGACCATCACGTTCTGGGGTAGCTGCTCCTGGGGTCAGACAGTCCTTCTGAAGTAACTCAGAATCCATCCAATAACTCCTCAGTGTGAGAGCCCTTTACATAGTTGAAGCTCATTTACATATTCTTCTCCCTGCTTATCTACTCCCAAACCAAGCCCTTTAGTCCCAAAAGCAATCCACAAATAATCAGGTTTCCCAAGAGGTCTTAATTTAGATAAGCCTCTTCCAGATGTCTGATGTTGCCATACCTTTGAAATGACACCCAGAACTAGACACAAAATTCCAAACCTAATCTAATTTTATCTAATTATATGCTACTATTAATGCAACTGTAGGGAACACTAGCTCTTTTAGCACACATAAGTTTCCTGGACTTGTTAAACTTGGGGTCAATTAAAATGTTCAGATTTTATATATTTCGTGTGTGTGTGTGTGTGTGTGTGTGTGAAAATGCTTTCAAGTCCAGTTTCCCCATCAGTACATTGCATTTTGCATAGCTGTTCAAATTGCATATTACCAATATATTATAATGTATGCAAGTTTTTTTGTTTCGTTTTCTTTTCTTTTCACATTTCTTTTCCTCTTGGATGTATGAATGAAGGTGAAGGAACAAAGTGTTAATAAAGAGCTTTAACACTAAAAGCCTAGAAGCTAGTCTAGAGCAGGTGAAGAGTTATAAGAAACCCTGCTTGTTATCAAAAGAAGATTGAAAAATGTCACATTCAGATATTTATGAGATTGAACCAGACGTAGATATATTTGCTTGTACATTCATAAAATACTTCTGAAAGTATAAACAACAACCAGTACACTAATTTCCTCAAAGATAGGGATATGGGTTGCTAAAGGACAGAGTGAGAGAAAATTTTCGCTATTTGTTGGTATCTTTTAAGTTTTGAACCGTATGAATATCACCTATTTAAAAAATAATCATTGTTATATGTTAAGACAAAAAAAAAAAAAGAAGAAGATAGCAGGAGGGGAAGAATGAAGGGGGAGAAATCGGAGGGGGAGATGAACTATGAGAGATGATGGCCTCTGAAAAACAAACTGAGGGTTCTAGAGGGGAGGGGGGTGGGAGGATGGGTTAGCCTGGTGATGGGTATTAAAGAGGGCATGTTCTGCATGGAGCACTGGGTGTTATGCACAAACAGTGAATCATGGAACACCACATCTAAAACGAATGATGTAATGTATGGTGATTAACATAACAATAAAAAATTTTTAAAAAATCATTGTTTTGCAATAAAAGAATGGATTATCCTGTATATATTTTTGTATGGTTAGAATTTATTTTCTGGAAAGATACATAAAAGTGGTTAACAAGGGTTATTTTAAGGGTGAGCATATTTTCTGTTGTTTTAATCATCTAGTGATAAGTATATATTTAAATGTCAGCAGAGATTATCTGCCACATATTTTTTCTTCATTAAGTCTTCCTCTATTTTAAAGAATATCCTTAAGATAGTTGCTGTAAGATCAGGAAGATAGCCTGATAAACCAAAACTCAGGATGTCAATAAAATGCACTTGAGACAACAATCATTTTAGGTTCTTCATAAATACTATTTCAAGGAACAATCAGCTTTTACATTCATGATGATTTTTTCACCCCAAATTCTTTTCTTTGCAGAGCTTGATAAATATATGTCTCGTGATTTAATTCGGTATTTTCCTTGTGATCTGTGTTCTAATTTATTACTGATGACCTGTGTTCCATGTTGCTGTCTCTACTTACTTATATTATTTTAAACCAAAGTTAGGGTAAGGAAATGGCCAGAGAATGGTCCAAAAGCAATGACTACCTCATTTGTGTCTTCCAAATCTCCTCCAACAGTTCTTAGCACACAAAAGATACTTAATTAATACTTGTTGATATGAACTTAAAAAGGAAAGTCGCCACATGGATGTTTCCAAAAGATATTCTCAAATAGGATAGTGTTGATCTTGAGAAGTGGTGTGGCATCAATTGACCTGAAATCCTCTTCAAATTTCAGGAGTACTTCAGAGATTCAATAAGGGTCACAATCCCAAATTTATCCAACAGGAGAAAAAAAAAAAAGGTAAGATCAACCCTTTCCTTTATCCAACTGTTTTGAAGAAAAGTGCATAGCTTTTTGGGAATGGAGGTGATCAGCTAGCAGAGCATTACTTAGTCTAAGCCAGGCACTGGAAGACATGAAATGCCCCATCTATTACAGATAGACATTTAGGTTCTTACCTAGGCAAGTGAAGTACTTTTCTTATTTTTTTTCTCCAACCAGCAGTTCTATTATGAAAATAAACTAATATTTTGGATTATCTAGAAAGATACTAGATTATCTAGAAGGATTTGTGTAGTCATGTTGTTTCGTAATGTATTTGTATTTATAGATGACTTATTCTCTTTAGTAACATAAAAACAACAAATTCATTTAAAAAACCTGTTAAAACAGATCATCAAATATTCTATAACCAAACCCCCTTATTGACAGCTACACTATAAATCAGACTTCAAAATCTCAACAAATACCCCAACTTTGTCTTCCTTCTCTGAGATACTATGACACATTCTAAATAAATTCAGCTGACAGGCTAAATTATAGCAGCTAACATGACTAAAATTATAAAGAAACTGTTTGCAAATAATAGCAATAGCTAATGCTTTTAATTTATCTTCAAATTTTATGAGAGGGAAATTATAAGTTAGGTTATAGAGTCTTGCTTTCGACGTTCACCCTTTAGGTATAACGGGAAATAAATTGCTCAGTAAATGTGCATTTAAATTCAATGTGGCAGGGAACTCAACTAATAGTGAATATGACCCATCATGTCTTCTTTTAACTTATAAAGACAATGTCTTCACTTCTTTTTATAACTCCCCAACAATTTGTATCTTTATATCCTGGCCTAAAATTTCTTTTTTTTTTTTTTTATTTTTTTTTTTTTTTTAAGATTTTATTTATTTATTTGAGAGAGAGAGAGAGAGAGCACATGAGAGGGGGAGGGTCAGAGGGAGAAGCAGACTCCCTGCTGAGCAGGGAGCCCGATGCGGGACTCGATCCCAGGACTCTAGGATCATGACCTGAGCCGAAGGCAGTCGCTTAACCAACTGAGCCACCCAGGCGCCCCTGGCCTAAAATTTCTTGAGATTCACTAGAGTTATAGACTTCATCATTACCTCTCTGGGTTTACTTTCCCAGGAATTTAATAAGATTTGACAAATACTCAGATATGATAAGGTTTTCTCCTTAAATAGAGTAATTTTCCCAAAGAGTCCTGCAGTGATTCACTTGATGCAATGTTTTGAGATGTTTTAGATATTTTCAGAAAATTTCAAAGACACAGAAAACAATCTAATTTTTATGTATTATCTATACTGTGTTGCTTACTTTATTTTCACAAGGAAAATTATCCAATATTTTAAAAGGGAATTTATTTTTTTTATATTGCTGAGAGATTCCATAGGTTTAGAATACGGAGTTGAAGGTGTTTATTTCACGAAATTATCATTACAGGAAGAACAAATAAAGACCCAGATGAAATATGATTCCATTTCCTGCTGAGTAACAGTTTTCCTTAGCTGAGCTTATGACATTGGATCTCTGTTGGCAGATCGTGAGTTTTTTGGTAACATCAGTGAAAACAGACTTACATGGTTTGGGTTTATGCCCCAAAGCTCACAACCGTATTCTTTGCTAGTGAGCTACACATGTAAAGCACATGAGCAGGTGGAAGTGTGATCTCATGGTTGTCTCTTCCTTCACCCATAATTTATCCCTTCCATGGTACATTTGAACATCTGTTTTATGTTTAAAGATTTTTAAAATGCATTTATTATTTTTACATGTTACTTAGTAGAACTAATCGTCTAAATTACAAAAACATTATGAACTAATATGGCTTTACGGACAAATCCTTCTACTGTTTCTCTAGATAACCCAAAATATTAGTTTTATAAAATAACTGCTGGTTAGAGAAAAAAAGTATGTCTTAAGCGTACTCTGCTGAAATGTCCATCTATAATAAGTGAGGCATTTCATGTCTTCTGATGACTGGCTTAGACATAGTAAGTCATGGTATTCCGGATGGTCTCTCTGAGTATCCACATTCTCTTTCCCCATCCCATTTCCAGAAAGTTATGCCTCCTGTGCAATGCACTTGTCTTCAAAACAGACAGGTAGAAGACAGGGAGGACTTTATATGGAAGAGGGGTTGGTTTTTTGTTTTTTGTTTTCTGATGGAAAAACTGAGAGCTTTGTCAAATCTCTAAATCAGTCTTGAAATTTTGTGACTTCAGATCTATACTTTTTGATGCCACACCACTTCTCAAAACCAACACTCTTGTATTTGAGGTTGCCTTTTGAAACAATTCACATAGTCACTTTCCTTTTTAAGTTTTCAGTGAACAACTATTTAATACTGTCTTCTGTTTGCCAATACACTAGGGAGTTTCAAAGAAAATGAAAGGTACTGTCTCTATCTGTGGTGGACACACCCTGTGGTGGACATACCTCCAGTGAGTCATGTCCTTGTATAAACTCCTCCCCTTGATTGCAAACAGAACTAGTGACTTGCTTCTAGCCAATGGGATATGGCAAAGGTGACAGGACACGATTCTCTTGACTAGATTTACATGTATGGCAAACATGAAAGGATTTTGCAGATGTAGGTACAGTTGATTTTGTGTTAATCATAGGGGAGATCATCTTGGGTAGGCCTGATTTAATCAGATGAAAGTGCTTAAAAGATGGACTTCACCCCTTTGTGAGACTCTCCCTTAGTAGCTTTGAAGGAGTCAGTTGTCATATTGTGACAAGGCCTGTGACAAAGACATATGCCAAGGAACTACGGACGACCCCCAAGAAGGCATGAGTGACCTGTGATTGACAGCAACCTCAGCCCCAACGCCACTCAGAACTGAATTCTGCCAACAACCAGATGAACTGGGAAGAGAACCTCAAATTCCAGAAGGGAACAGAGCCTGGTGCACACCTGAGCACAGTGAAGCTGTGCGTGGACTCCTGACCCATGAAACCTATGAGATGATGTTTAAAATTTGTGGTAATTTGTTACACAGCAATAAATAATTAATGCACTATATTTATTTATTCATTCATTCATTTAAAGATTTATTTATTTTAGAGAGATGGTGAGAGTGGGGGAGGGGCAGAGGGAGAGAGAGACAGAAACAGACTCCACGCTGAGCATGGACCCTAACACAGGGCTCATCCCAGGACCCTGAGACCATTACCTGAGCTGAAACCAAGAGTTGGCTGCTTAACCCACTGTGCCCCTAATGCACAATCTTTAAACCATTCTCTGAGCTATTCCATGGCCCCCACTTGGATTTAAAATAATGTAAATAGAAATAGAACAATCTAGAAAGTAACATAGGTCATGTAATAAATTAGAAAATAGATCACAAGAAAAATACCGAGTTAAATAATCTGTCACGTGTTATCAACCTCTGCAAAATAAAACAAAATTGGGGTGAACACATCATCACATGAATGCATGTTGAAAGCTGATTGTTTCTCAAAATAGTTTTGTTTTATAAAGAACCTAAAATGACTGTTGATTCAACCTCATTTCACTAACATCAAGAGTTTCAATATGTCAGGCTGTCTTCTTGCTCTTACTGCTACTGTTCTTGAAAATATGAGTTCTTTTCAACTTGAGCCAGAAGATATTGGAGATTTTAGCTTAATTCCTCAGTGCTTATGGTTTAGGCCCTTTGTAAAGCTAAAACATAATTCTTAAAAGAGTTATACTTATCAAGCAATAGTACTTTCAATATTGGATATTTTATGATAACACTGAATATCAGACAATTTCATGAGAACCATCAGTTTTCAATGAAGAGAAACCTTAGAAACTGGAAATTGCCTGTGGTAGCATTTATTTCACCCTTTTTGAGGAATTAAGAGTATGGTTTTATCTAGGTGATCACAAAATTTATTATCCAATAGGGATACATTGAAAATGAAAGGAGGAGTAATTGGAAGTGAAGCTGGGGCAACATCAGGGTAACAGGACTCTTCTTGGCAAAGCAGTCTTTTTTGTCACTTCTAGTAAAAAGCCCCTTCCAGATAATAGATACAATCTATCCTTATGTTCATTTGACTTTTTTTGGAGTTTTGTTTCTTACAATTATGACTGGTACCAAAATAAAAACAAAAATACTTTAACCCAAAAGAATGTCATAGATTCTTCTTTTTATTTTTTTGCCATAGATTATTCTTTTTTTTAAAAAGATTTTATTTATTTATTTGAGAGAGAGAATGAGACAGAGAGAGAGAGCATGTGCCATAGATTATTCTCACTAAATTTATATTTCATCTGAGAAAACCAGTGTTCTGTGCTCTAATTTTAGGGTGCCTTATTAGACTATAGTTCATAACACTGTATTATATAATTGAAATTTGCTAAGACAAAAGGATTTAAATGTTCTCACACACACAAAGAAAGATAAATATGTGAGGTGATGGACGTGTTAATTAACTCAAAGGAGGGGATCCTTTCACAATGTATACATTTATCAAATCATTACATTGTACACTTTAAATACCTTACAATTTTATGTATTAATTATACTTAAAACAAAACTCCAAAACTGTGGCATCTCATCTCTTACACACATATTCTGCCTTTATGTCCCTTTTCTTTTGCCTCTTACTATAAATACATTCTGCTTAGCTCACTCAGTATGGACCAACTTCTCTTCCTTTTTGCTTTTGATTTCCTTCTGTTTGAGATGGAGTGAAGAGTAGGGATTTAAAGTACACATGATGGATTCCAGCTGCCTTGGTTCATACCTTGATTCTACCATTTGCCACCACTGACAACTTAATTCATCTTGATGTGCTTTAATTTTCTTACTGGTAGTTGAGAACAAAAATGAAGATTTAAGAAGTACCTGCCTTTTGGATTGTTGTGAGAGTGTTGAGCACATAGGTAAGCACTCAATAAATGATAACTATCATTATTATTTCTACAACTATCATTACTATTATTAAGCTTCCAAGCAGACCAATTCATTTAGGTTTTATAGGGTAACACAAAATTTTCTTTAACTAGGAAAATAAATTAAATGTTTCCTAAAAATTAGCTTGCTAGCTTAAAAGAAAACCTGCTTGGGATCTTATGGCAAATGTTTGTTATGCTCAAAGAGGATTGTGGTAATATACTATTAATGGTTATATCACTAAATAAACATTGGTCGTCATTCAGAATTAGTTTGATGAGATATTTAAACATGAAAATATCATTTTGTGTGGAATAACAAGATATAAACTGGTATTCTCTCTTCTTTACCTAAAGTAGCTAACTCGTGGCTTTATAACAGTAATTGAAATGAAGCATTAGGGTTAAGGAGATAAAAAAAGTCTCTAAAACTTTTTAACAGTTCTCAGGGAAATGATTTTAAAACAAAGGGCTATGGCAATGGAAAAATGTCTGTGTGTTAAAGCCAAAACATACTTCCGTGACTTTGGTCTTTAGAGACTAAAATTCCAGCAGGATTAACTGATTGAAGTTCTAAGCATACTTGATAGTTCTGAATCAAGTTCAAGTATTCACATTTACAATCAGTGCCCTAGAATTAGATATGGTTTACTCTGACAATCAAGTTCAATGGATAAATCATTCCTCATTAGAGCTATGGTACTGTTGAAAGTATGGCATATGTCTTTGGAAGGTGGACACATTTCCCATGAAAAAGACTTCGAGTGACTATATAGTAGAAATTTAGTAAGCCTGGCCAAAGAATGTTTGCTATGATTCATTTTGCTAATTTGGTACATTAGCTCAAATTTGCCATTAAACTAAGCTAAGATCCAAGTTACTCAATTACCAAAATATCCAGTTTTTTGTTTCCAGAAAGAAAAAAAGGCAAGGGAAAAATGAAGATGATTCTTGAGATATGAGTCAAATTATCTCTCAATATTTTGAAAAGGTGAGTCATCTCTTGGATATATTGCTTTTGTCACATGTCACATCATTTGGTTTGGAAAAAAAAAAAAACAACGATTACACAAAACAGAAGCTCAGCAATCTTCAAAGAAGTTGAGTGAACAGATTCTTCTCTTTCTTTTCTTTCTTTCTGCCTTTCTGCCTTTCTTTCTCTGTCTTTTCTTTCTCTCTGAATTTCATTTTCCTTTTTTTCTCCTTTCATTTCTCTCCTCTTCCTTCATTTCCCCTTCTTCCCACCAGCCTACTCTTTCTTTCTTGTGTTTGTTGGCAAAGTTCAGTAAGTACAAACATGAAGATACTGTACAATATAAAAGAAAGTAGATTGAGAAGTAAATGTTAGGATCAAGCTACATATCTATAGGAAAAAGTGAATGCAATGCACATACACAATGCAAATAACTCAAATAGGAATTTCAGACTCTAATCCTCTTTCTGTAGATGAGGTGGATGATCCTTCACTTCTTTTCTTCAATGAGTAGCATAACCATAGACTTCATAAATATTATTTAGATTTGATTTTCAAATCTACGAATTTGTCTCTGATGTCTTACCTGAGATTGAACTCTTATTTTTCAATTCTCTTTTTGCTAGCTCCACCTGGATTTTCTCTATAAGCACTTCAAATTTTACATGTCAGCCCAATTTGTTATTTCCCATCAAGTCACACCAGATCTGCCTGCCTTCTATATTCTCTATAACTATGGTTAACAGAGCCACTATCTTCTCAATAGCACAACCACATACTTTTTCAACTTCTTGGACAAGCATGTGGCTCATGAAAAAGTCTAGGGTAAAGAAACTGATTTAACTTCACTTATTAATCCATCATTTTCTAATCATAGACTCTTACTCTACCAGAGTAAAAAAAATAAAAAAATGTAAAAAACTGTAAGATCCCCTACTATACAATCTGACTTCTGTTGTATCTCTAACCTCATTTCCTACATCTCTCTATCCCTCATTCCCACCTCTCTAGCTATACTGGCCTCTTTGCTGTGCACTGATTCTAATTCACCCTGTGGCTATAGGTTTAGCCTGCCCATAGATGACACTAGAGCAATAATACCGAGGAAGGACAGCTTTAAAGTCACTTCAAAATTGTGAGCCAAGTAAAACTGCCAGATCGGTATCTAACCTGAATAAAATGTTTGTAATCCCTTTGGGAATTTATTAGCCCACAAAGCTCAACTCACTGGTTTTATAAACCATAGTTATTTGTTTCTTAAAGCTGATCTCAAAGTATCTTTGTCATTTTTCGTAGATGTCATTATTTTTTAGACATAGTGAATCTGAATATTTTAAAGTAGTAACAAAATGCAAACCTGTGAAAACTTTTCTGTGATGAAGTCTTTATTCTTTTCTTGTTAGAATTTCTAATGAAGTCAGGTTACTATACCATAGACAGTGGAGACAGCAAAGTGGTTAAGTGCCTATCATTTGAATCTAGATTACTATACCCCAAATTTTGTTCTGCCACTTTGATCAAGTTACCTCTTTGGGCTACAGTTTTCTCATATGTACACTTGGAATAATAATTGACATTTCTTTTCCTACTAGGTAGTTCTTCCTAGTGAAGACAGATAAGGTCAGTATCCTTAAACCTTAACATGTGTGAGATTCACCTAGAGGTTAAAAAATGTCTGGGCCCTATCCCCAGAGTTTTTGATTTAGTAGGTATGAGATGAGACCCACGAATTGGCATTTTTCTTTCTTTCTTTCTTTCTTTCTTTCTTTCTTTCTTTCTTTCTTT